>NC_045967.1:56628171-56971024 GCF_010909765.2 Amblyraja radiata
GCAGTGTCGCTGTGAGGAGGATGCTAGGAGGCTGCAAGGTGACTTGGATAGGCTGGGGTGAGGTGGGCAAATGCATGGCAGATGCAGTATAATGTGGATAAATGTGAGGTTATCCACTTTGGTGGCAAAAACAGGAAAGTAGACTTATTATCTGAATGGTGGCCGATTAGGAAAAGGGGAGATGCAACGAGACCTGGGTGTCATGGTACAACCAGTCATTAAAGTAGGCATGCAGGGGCAGCAGGCAGTGAAGAAGCGAATGGTATGGTAGCATTCATAGCAAAAGGATTTTGAGTATAGGAGCAGGGAGGTTTCTACTGCAGTTGTACAGGGTCTTGGTGAGGACACACCCTGGAGTATTGCGTACAGTTTTGGTCTCCTAATCTGAGGAAAGACATTCTTGCCATAGAGGGAGTACAGAGAAGGTTCACCAGACTGATTCCTGGGATGGCGGGACTTTCATATGAAGAAAGACTGGATAGACTCGGCTTGTACTCGCTAGAATTTAGAAGATTGAGGGGGGATCTTATAGAAACTTACAAAATTCTTAAGGGGTTGGACAGGCTAGATGCAGGAAGATTGTTCCCGATGTTGGGGAAGTCCAGAACAAGGGGTCACAGTTTAAGGATAAGGGGAAATCTTTAGGACCGAGATGAGAGAAAACTTTTTTCACACAGAGAGTGGTGAATCTGTGGAATTCTCTCCCCAGAAGGTATGTTGAGGCCAGTTCATTGGCTATTTAAGAGGGAGTTAGATGTGGCCCGTGTGGCTAAAGGGATCAGGGGTATGGCGAGAAGGGCTGTACAGGATACTGAGTTGGATGATCAGCCATGATCTATTGAATGGCGGTGCAGGCTCGAAGGGCCGAATGGCCTACTCCTGCACCTATTTTCCATGTTTCTATGTTTCTATGAGATGAAGATTAACTTATATTTGAGTGATGGCAAGAGCAAAGTATGGAGGAGAGAAGGAACTGCCCAAAATCCAAAGCATACCACCTCATCCGTGAAACATGGTGGTGGGAGTGTTATGGCCTGGGCATGTATGGCTGCTGAAGGTACCGGCTCGCTTATCTTCATTGATGATACAACTGCTGATGGTAGTAGCATAATGAATTCTGAAGTGCATAGACACATCCTATCTGCTCAAGTTCAAACAAATGCCTCAAAACTCATTGGCAGGCGGTTCATTCTACAGCAAGACATGTCCAAACATACTGCTGAAACAACACAGGAGTTTTTTTCAGTGGCTGTCAATCTCCTGATCTGACCCAATTGAGCCTGAATTTTATATTCTTGAGAGAAAACTTAAGAGACTAGCCCCCAAACAAGCATAACTAAGATGGCTGCAATACAGGCCTGTAGAGCATCACCGATAACACACACCAGCAACTGGTGATGTCCTGAATCGCATACTTCAAGCAATCATGCGTACACAGGATATGCAACAAAATACTAACATGCCTACTTTCATTTACATGACATTACTGTGCCCCAAACATTATGGTGCCCTGAAATGGGTGGACTTTGTATCAACTCTGCTGTATTTCCACATGGTGAAACCAAAATTTATAAAATTGCCTTACTAAAATCTTACATGTGCACTTTAAACCACATGTGATTTTTTTTCTATTACAAAACTCAGTTGTGGAGGCCAGAGGCCAATAAATAATTATGGGTCTTTGTCCCAAACATTCTGGAGGGCACTGTATGCTTCTATTTTCCGTGAGCATCCCTATCAAATGGTTTCTTGCAATCATGTAATTATATCCATACATACTTGCTCATCAGCCATGTTAGTGACCACAATCAGTTCAGCACAGTATTTATTCATGACCTGCCCATTACAATTCGTGTTGGCTAATTGATTCCAAATATCCATGTGCCCTGTAAATTTCTCAAATTGCAGATTTCAAATTGCCAGATTCCTCCATTCCTGGACAAACACTTTTTCAACACAATTTTAATTACTTTGGAATGCTATACAAGGTTAGAAGTACGATTTCATCCATTGAATCTTTGCCAAGAGTGTGCCCATGGATAGAGGAGGCTGTCTGCATCTACTTTTCAGCCTAAAAGACTCTGGTCTTTCAATAGTGGTTTTCTCTCTGCAATTTTAATTATTAATGAATATTTTGATGTTTCATTTCATCAGAAAAGTATAACCATTGCTGGCAGGACCAGTTCCCTCTGTATCTGATTCAAACGCCTGAGACTGACAACTGCCATTTGCTTGTTATTTTATTTTCTTGGCCTTGTATGTGTAACACATGTATGGTGTCCTCTATTAGTTTTTTACATTATATTTCTTTAAAATCAAAATTTAATATGATTAAGTAATAAAGAAAGTATGTGTTTGTGTTGCTTTTCTAATTATTTTGACATTGTGCAATGATAGCGTGTGAGTGGTTGATACTATTAATTCTAAATCTATTTAATTGACAACATGGTAAAGTTAAAATACAACTATATTCACATTGCACATCTCTATATGCAGTGCTTTAAAAATTTTCTCCAACAGTTGATGTTCTACATCCATTTGACTTTCAGGCAGGGATTTACTGGATAAACTTAATTGATCACTTTTTGTACGGGATGGGCCCTCATTATTTTAGCTCTGCTGGAACTCATCGGTCTCAGCTGGATTTATGGTAGTTTCAGAGAGAAAGAACAGAAATTTAAAAAAATGGTCCGTAGTATTTTACAGGCATAAAAACAGATAACAGATGTAAGGGACAGCACCAGCTGATAGTTTAGCTCAAACGCACACACCATCCTGACTTGGAAAATCTTTTTTCCAATCCTTCATTATATTCACACTAATCTTGGCCTCCTTATCTTATAAGAGGGTGAGACTGCTTTTTCCATGGAGATAGCATTGATTGAGGGTGGTGGCTGAACCATTGCCTACTCAAGAGACATAGCGTTGGTCATAAATGTTGGCTTTCAGCAGAAATATCACATCAAGTAACTTTAAAAATCTATTTATTATACTTGTTTGGTTTGCTTCAGTATGAATACAAATACATAGGGAAGTTTGTCCTTAAATTGGTGGATTTACATAGAAACATAGAAAATTTGTGCAGGATAGGCCATTCGGCCCTTCGAGCCAGCATCATTCAATATTATCGTGGCTGATCATCCACAATCAGTACCCTGTTCCTGCTTTTTTCCCCATATCTCTTGATTACGTTAGCCCTAAGAGCTAACTCTTTCTTGATTTATCTGATCATTGGAGAAACCCTATTTTAAAGTTGATACATTTATTTTGAGACGATAAGTGTTTGTATTGCGTACTGGCACTCTTTAAAAATGTAAAAGTTATTATTCTGTTTTGCGGCCATGACACGTATGTTTATTAATCGTGCGTACTGGCACCTATTGTGTACTGGGACAGCTATATGAAAACAAAATTCCTGAAGAGGGATAACTGAGTGATTGTGTATTTCCACTTTCCTGTTGTCCACAGAATAAACAGATTCATCAGGACATTGAGATGATGATTGGGGAAAAGAACTGGCTTCTTCTGGCTGTGGTGAGAGTGTGTTTGGCTCTTTATATCTCCGTGCTTGCTTTTGTAAATAAATATTTCATTCGTGCTCATTAAGTTGCAATTACTAAACAAACAGGAGAAGGTGGTGACTCTTTGCGTGTTCTTCTCAGGAGGATCTTCTATGATCCGATACAATTGCTCTACGGTTTAAATCTCTTTTCTACCTGTAATTCTAGCATTCTGAATCTTCTTTGGTCTACCTATTGCACTTGAGTTTGACTTGATTGTATTTATATAGAATCTGATAGTACAACATGCAAAAGCTTTTCACTGTACTTTGTACATGTGACAATAATAAGCCTAAACCTAAGTAGCACAGTGAGCACAAAATCAGCGGTGTGTTGTTACTCTAATATACATTTGTGAGCAGCAAGACTGTTGGAATATGTCGCTATTTTGATGGACTTTGCATTTTGTACAGGCAATTTTATCCTGGTCTTCAGCAACTTTTTCTCCACCAACATATGGATCTGTTCAGTACTCTGATCAGGCGACCACACTTGGCTGGTGTATGATCACCTTCTGCATTATGTGGATCCCCATCATTGCCATTGTGAGAGTTGCCCGAGCTGAAGGCTCCACCTTATGGCAGGTAAGATTTGCACAAGAAAACACATTGAAAAGGATGGAATTTCTGAAGTCATGAACATGAACAAAATGACGACATCTCATTTTGCCCTGTATTTTGAGGGATTTTACAAAATGTTTTGATGGTTTAATTGTTTGGAACCTTAATTTAAATAAAACCTAATGTGAAATGTAATTCCAGACATGTTTTCATCTAAAGTGTTTTATGCTTATTGCAGAGGAATTTTAGGAAATTTAAAAATCAGATTTCTGTGCCTACATTGAAACCAATGAGCTTACACCATCCTGTCAATAGAAATATCAATTCAATGTAGTCGCTTGCTAAAATCCGACTATTCATATAGGATCTGTAAAAGATTCATCTTGGGCTCTAAATCAGATCTTGAATGGTGAGTAGAGGGCTGAGTAAAGGTAAGTTAAAGGGCTTGATCCTATTTGATGAATGAGGATGTTGTTGTTTCTCAACGTGGGGTCCAAAATCTTTCTTAGTGTCATTATCCCCATACCCTCCTCTCCCTGATCATCCTTGCACTATCTTTGATGATCTCCATTTATGCTGCCCCATCCTAATCAAGCCCACAGGCATCCTGAGGTAATTTCCTGAAACCTTGATCATCTCCTCCAAAATACACTTGGCCTCCATGATCAGTTATTCAGGCTTCTCTCCCTCACCCACCTATGTTAATCACTAGTCTTTTCTGTGCATGTTTCCAAACTACATAATCTCAGCTCTTCCTTTGCATTAACTTCTGTTGTGTGCAGCTGTCCAAATAACTGAAGCCTTACACCATGATCAAGGTCCAAAGATTTTATTAACGACATAGCATAGGTAACTTAATGCTAACACATTTTTCTAAAAATGCGGGAACCAGGCAGGGAGGGTTACTATAAGGCTAGTGGGCGTAACTACAAAAGCATGACACTTAACATGAGTGACACTGATCTACATCCTCCCTCTTAAAGAATCAACCACAGCACAAACCCATTAACTAAGTAAGGCATGCATAGCAATTGATAATAAACTGGAGGAAAGTCAAACATAATCAGGGTTCTTCACAACCGGCTTACAAACACGACCAGCACGTGTACGGTAGAGACCATCTCCGTTCTTTCTCCCCAGGGACAGAGCAGGTGAAGGAGATTGAAGCAGCATTCCTGGAGACGAAGCAGGAGACTGTGGCACAGGCAAAGTCTTCACTGGTAGAGGAGCGTTGCGGACGCAGTTTGTTGTACTGGTAGAGGCGGAAGAGTGCCGCTAGACACAGACGGAAGTGTACTAGTATGGTCTGGATAATACGTAGGAGGAACTGGCTTGTTCACAGGCAGGATATGTTGTCTGTTACGCCTGTAGGTACCGCCATTGGTACTGACAATATACGAGCATGGCTCAGAAGCAATTCCAGAAATCACACCAATACGGTCATGGTCTTTGTCAGTCTGTAAACGGACCACCTGCCCCTTGGCCAGTGGTAGCAGTGGCCTACTTGTTTTGTCAAACCATTGTTTTTGAATGTCACGCTTCTGTTGTAACCTGGATTGAACTTCCTCAGGTGGAATCACCTGTGGGATCAATGCCTGATCTGCCACAGGCACCGTAGCACGGGTCTGCCTCGATAATAACGATAATAAAATGGGGTCACGGGAGATGTTGCGTAAGTTGAGCAGATCCAGAAATACATCGGATTAAGCTCTGTGTGAACGGTCCATGAGCTATTGGCACTTTTGACAGCTCGTTCAGCCAGCCCATTAGACTGTGGATATTCAGGGCTGCTGGTATGTGGCAAAAATTCCAACTCCCTGAAGTGTTGGCTGGTGAATTGACTGCCTTTGTCAGTTAGCAGTCTGCCCAAGATCCGTGGACTGAAAAATGCGAGATAACTTCGAAATCACTCTGTTGGAAGTGGGGCTGCTAAAAAGTCAATGTCAAACCATCCTGAATATGAATCGATGAGTACCAGGTACTGCTTGCCATGCCAATCAAATATGTCAGCTGCCAATGTAGACCACAGGAGTGCAGGTACTGGATGTAAAAGAAGTGGTTGCTTTTGTTGGTGAGGTGCCAAGCTGTTGCACACTGCACAGGATGCCACATTCTCGGTGATGTAGTCGGCCATGCCAGGCCAGTAAAACATGCTTTTTGCCCGTAGGACAGTAGCATCAGCGCCTGGGTGCCCTGCATGGACAGCATTAAAAGACTGGTTGTGCAGTGAAGCAGGAATCACAGCCTTGTGTCCTTTTCAAATAATGCCACCCTGCAGCACTAGCTCATCATGGACGGCAAAGAAAGGCCGGACTCGCAGCAGAACGTTGTAGTGTTGGCTGGCCAGCCGCGCTTAATGACAGAGGTAACCCGTCAGCAGCTGTGCGGGCAACTAAATCCTCCATACAGGACGAGGGGATAAAAGACAGGACCATTACAATAAAGTCATCATTCAGCGAGGGCGGATTCGCGCAGGTCTTCCTGTTGCACGTGAGAGAGTGTCAGCCAGGTGCATATCCTTACCGCGTTTGTGGATCAGAACAATGTCATATTTTTGAATTTGCAGCAACATCCGCTGCAGGCGCGCCCGAGAAGCGTGGATCGGTTTGTTGAAAATGCTGATCAGAGGTTGGTGGTCAGTTTCAATCGTGACCGTGTGACCAAAGATGAAATCGTTGAATTTCTTGCAGGCGAAAACATTCGCCAACAGCTTTGGGCATATCGTTGTTCTGTGTCAGTCATGGTGCGCAAGGCATAGGCAACAGGTTTATTGGCGTTGCCATCATTTTGAAGACATGCTGCGCCTAGTCCATGTTGTGAGGCATCACAAGTCAGTGTAACCGGTAATTTAGGATCAAAGTAAGCCAGAATAGGCGCACTAGACATCTGCTGCTTAAGAGTGTGGAACGCTTTCCTATTGTTTGCTCGTGCCAGTCCAACCAGTGTCTTTGGTGTAGTTGGCGCAATGGGGCTGATATTTTGCTGAACCTGGAATGAATTTGCTCAAATAGTTAACCATGCCAAGGAATCTCTGCAAACTCAGCACGTCTGTGGGTGCTGGGAGCTCGTTGATAGCACTAGTTTTCGCTGGATCCGTTTTTAGGCTGTCTTTGGTAAATATATGGCCTATGTATTTCACCTCATTCACTCTGAATTTGCATTTTTGAGGGTTCAGCTTGAGATGGATGGCCTTGGCATGATCCAAGACTTTTGTCAGATTGGCATCGTGTTCTCGACCGTTCTTCCACAGCAATGGGATATCATCCACTACGATGGAGCATAGGTAGCCTGCAAACAATTGCTCCATATCTTGTTGAAATACTTCACTAGCAGAACCTATTCCAAAGGGCATGCGAAGAAATTTATAACGCCCGAACGGAGTGCTGAAAGTGGTCAACTTGGAGAGTTATGTTCCAGCGAAATCTTCCAGAATGAACTCTTGGCATCTAGCACCGTGAATACAGTTGCCTCAGCCATCTGCGCAGCAATCTCATCCACAGTGTGCATGGGATAGCAGGGTCATTTAATTGCTGTGTTTTAGTCTTTGGGTTTGATACAAATCCGTGTCTCATCTTTGTTCTTCTTGGTAGCCACAACCGTAATGGAGACCCAGTCCGAGGGGTTCGTTTAGGGATTAATCACACCTAGAACCACCATTCTGTTAAGTTCACTTTGAACACGTCCCGCATAGCATGGGGAATTTTATGTGGTGGACGAACAACTGGAATTGCCTCGGGGTCAATAGTAATCTTGTACCTGACAGGCAACCTGCCCAGCTTATCATCAAACAAAACCTTGCATTGTGTTAGGATTTGATGGTTAAAGTCACAGTCTGTTGTCATAAGACAGACGGAAGGGCTGAAAGTAATCAGACCAATGTCTAGACATGGTTTGCCAGGTTGTGGACACGTGAGTTAAGACAGTAGCGCAACTCAACTTGACCGATAGGGTGCACTCGACTTCCAGTGAATGAAACAAGGGATGCAGCCGTTGGAGAAACAGTTTCTGTTTATCTTAGGTTTTGGAACACAGCCAGGCAAATTACATTGCAGCGAGCACCCAAATCCACTTTCAGATAAAGAGTTTTGCCATTAATGAGCAAGGCGACCTTGGGGTCCAGTTGTTTATGCACTAAATCAGACAAAGCATGTACATCCGACACCTTCGCTAGCAGCCTGTAAATCCATGGGAGTTGGTTGGGAGAATTTGAGATAGCGTTTTCACGGCCAAGCAAATTAACAGATTGTCTCGTTTGAACTCTGTCGTTACGTGAAGCGACAGCACTTAAGAAAATGGGTTTCTTTTGTTGCAGAATCAACATAATTTTCCATATGCAGGTAAACGGTCACGAACAGCGGCATGTGAACCCCCACAGTTAACGCAATTGTCAATTAGTCACACTTGGTATCAGGCACTTGAGAAAAACGAGGAAAACGATTTATAAGACATACCGGCAACATTAACTGAGTTTGTGTTCAACCATTGTATTGTTCAAGAAATTCAATAAAAGGAGACCAAATTTTAAAAAATTGATCTGGTTGGTCAGTCAAGACAACCCTAATTTTTTCTAGATGTAATGTCCTCTGTCATTTCTATATCCACATCTTCACTGAGGGGACTGTTAGCTTTTTCCAAAGTTTAACTACAAGTTTTTTTGCTGATTTAGACCGTAATCAAGAAAGCGTCTGAAAGATCGTTAGTTTTGACACATGCCTCTGATATTCCCAGTATTATCAATTTTGGGACTGGTTCTAGTGGAATTTTCAATGTTTTAGAGGTAACATTAAAGATTTCCATCCAAAAAAATTCTATTTTTGTACATAGTACAAAAGTATCAGTTAAGGTGGCTTCTTGCGAATGACATTTGTCACAAAGGGGGGAAACACTTGGGAACATTTTGCTCAATTTGGCCTTTGAGTAATATAGCCTGTGCAGTACTTTAAACTGTATCAGGCAGTGTCTGGCAATTAAAGAGTATGATGTATTGTCGGCTTTCGTCCCATATATCCTTGGAAATGTGTTGACCCATCTCATCCTCCCATGAACGCCTATAAATCTCAGATGATGGAGTATCGATATTTGAAGGGCATTGTAAATGGGGATATCAATTTCTCTATATCTGCATTTTATTTTGAACATTTGTCGAGTATGTCTGGAGCTACAGAGGAGCAGTCTTGTATATATGTTCTCACATAATCCCTAACTTGGAGGTATCTAAAAAAGTTATTGGTGTTCAATTCGTAGTTCTCCTGCAATTCTTGAAAGGAGGAAAGAGTCCCCTTCTGATAAAAGGTTCCCAAGTATTGATTCCCTGATTCTTCCATTGAACAAAACCGCATCTAGGGTAGAATGTTTAAAATAGGGATTATTTGCAAAGACAGGTTTCGCAATTACACCAAGTTACTGGAAGAGAGAAGGTAGGTGACGATGAGGAAAGGAAGGAAGCTAGGAGAACAAGAGACCCAGGGGATGTACCTCTTGAAAACAGGTACACCCTCTGGAAGCTGTCGGGACAGAAGACACTGCCAGTCTGAACGGTGGACAGTTCTGCGAGTCAAAACGTGGCGCTGAGCGCAAGCCGAAGAGAAGATGTCAGGCAGAGCCGTGGCAGTCGGGGACTCCATAGTGAGAGTACAGACAGGGGTTTCTATGGCAACAGGTGGGATTCAAGGATGGTGTTTGCCTCCCTGGTGCCAGGGTCCAGGATGTCACGGACCGATTGCAGCGTATCCTCAAGGGGGAAGGGAGGCAGCCAGAAGTGGTAGTGCATGTCGGCACCAGTGACGTCGGGAAAAAGAGGAAAGAGATTCTGCAGCGTGACTTTAGCGACCTCGGAAGAAGGCTGAAAAGCTGGACTGCCAGGGTGGTTATCTCCGATTTGCTTCCAGTTCCCCGTGCTGGTGAGGGCAGGAGCAGGGAGATAGGGAATCTGAATGTGTGGCTGAGCAGCTAGTGCAGGGGGCAGAGATTTAGATTCTTAGACCACTGGGATCTGTTTTGGGATAAGGGTGAATTTTACAAAAGGGACAGGTTGCATCTTAATAATAATAATACATTTTATTTATGGGCGCCTTTCAAGAGTCTCAAGGACACCTTACAATCTCTGTACCTCTCACTATGGAGTCCCCGACTGCCACGGCTCTGCCTGACATCTGTCTCTTCGGCTTTGCCTCAGCGCCACGTTTTGACTCGCAGATTGTACCTTACAAGAGTCTCAAGGACATCTTAACAGACAGGGGACCAGCATTCTGGCAGGCAGGTTTGCCACTGCTACACAGGTGGGTTAAAAAATACACCAGAATTAATGGGACAGAAAGCTCATGAAGGGATAGGAGAATATGGCCAAGTGAAATAGGAAATTATGTGAAAGGTGACGAGTAATGGATTAAAAGTATTGTATATAAATGCGCGGTATAAGAAGTAAAGAGGATGATTAGAGATTGGTAGATATAACATTGTAGGTATCACAGAGACATGGCTGCAGGAAGATCGGGGCTGGGAACTGAATATTCAGGGTTATACGTCCTATAGAAAGGACAGGCAGGTGGGCGGAGGAGGTGGGGTAGTTCTATTGATGAGGGTTGAAATTCAGTCTCTTGCGAGGGGTGACATAGGGACTGACGATGTAGAGTCGCTGTGGATAGAATTGAGGAATTGTAAAGGTAAGAAGACACTAATGGGAGTTGCCTATAGGCCCCCAAACTGTAGCCTGGATATAGGGTACAAGTTGCAGCAGGAGTTAAAATTGGCATGTAACAAAGGTAATGCCACTGTGGTTATGTGATATTTCAATATGCAGGTGGACTGGGAAAATCAGGTTGGTTCTGGACCCCCAGAAAGGGAGTTTGTAGGGTGCCTCTGAGATGGATTCTTAGAGCAGCTTGTACTGGAGCCTACCAGAGTTAAGGCAATTCTGGATTTAGTGTTGTCTAATGAACCCAATTTAATAAGGGAACTCAAGATAAAGGAACCACTAGGAGGTAGTGACCATAATATGATAAATTTTAATCTGTAATTTGAGAGGGAAAAGGTTAAATCAGAATTGTCAGTGTTGCAGTTGAACAAAGGGGACTATGAAGGCATGAGAGAGGAGCTGGCCAAAGTCGACTGGAAAAGGCAGGAATTTCTGGGCATAATCCAGAAGATGCAGGATCATTTCATTCCAAACAGGAAGAAAGATTTTAAGGGGAGTAAGAGGCAACCATGGCTGACAAGGGAAGTTAGGGATGGAATAAAACTAAAAGAAAAGGTGTATAACACAGCAAAGAGTAGCAGGAAGCTAGAGGATTGGCAGACTTTCAAAGGACAACAGAAGGTAACAAAAAGGGCAATACTGGGTGAAAAGATGAAGTACGAGGGTAGACTGGCCAATAATATAAAGAAGGACTGTAAAAACTTCTTTTGGTATGATAAGAGAAAAAGATTAGTAAAGACAAATGTGGGTCCCTTGAAGGCAGAAACAGGTGAAATTATTATGGGGAACAAGGAAATGGCAGAAGAGTTGAGCAGGTACTTTGTTTCTGTCTTCACTAAGGAAGACACAAACAATCTCCCAGATGTACTAGATGACAGAGGATCTAGGGAGACAGAGGAACTGAAAGAAATTTGCATTAGGCGAGAAATAGTATTGGGTAGGCTAATGGGACTGAAGGATGATAAATCCCCAGGGGCAGATGCTCTGCATCCCATGGTACTCAATGAGATAGCTCTAGAAATAGTGGATGCATTGGTGATCATTTTCCAATGTTCTATAGATTCAGGAGCAGTTCCTATGGATTGGAGAGTAGCTAATGTTATCCCACTTTTCAGGAAATGAGCGAGAGAGAAAACGGGGAATTACAGACCAGTTAGCCTGTCATCCGTTGTGGGGAAGATGCTGGAGTCAATTATTAAATAAGTAATAGCGGCACATTTGGATAGCAGTAAAAGGATTAGTCCAAATCAGCATGGATTTATGAAGGGGAAATCCTGCTTGACTAATCTTCTGGAATTTTTTGAGGAGGTGACAAGTAAAATGGATGACGGAGAGCCAGTGGATGTAGTGTATCTGGATTTTCAGAAATCCTTTGATAAGGTCCCACACAGGAGATTAGTGGGGAAAATGAGAGCACATGGTATTGACATGGATAGAGAATTGATCGGTAGACAGGAAACAAAGAGTAGGAATAAACGGGTCCCTTTCAGAATGGCAGGTAGTGGCGAGTGGAGTGCCGCGAGGCTCGGTGCTAGGGCCACAACTATTTACAATATATGATTTAGATGATGGAATTAAAAGTAACACTTGCAAATTTGCAGATGACACAAAGTTCGGTGGCAGTGTGAACTGCGAAGAGGATGCTACGAGGTTGCGGTTGAGTGACTGGGCAGATGCATAACAGATGCAGTATAATGTAGATAAATGTAAGGTTATCCACTTTGGCAGCAAGAATAAATAAGCAGATTATTATCTCAATGGTGTCGGATTAGGAAAAAGGGAAGTGCAATGAGACCTGGGTGTCCTTGTACACCAGTCACTGAAAGTAAACATGCAGGTAGTGAAGAAAGCTTCATAACGAGAGGATTTGTGTATCGGAGCAAAGAGGTCTTTCTATAGTTGTACAGGGCCCTGGTGAGACCACATCTGGAGTATTGTGTGCAGTTTTGGCCTCTTAATTTGAGGAAGGAAATCCTTGCTATTAAGGGAGTGCAGCGTAGGTTCACAAGGTTAATCCCTGGGATGGCGGGACTGACATATGAGGAAAGATTGGAAAGACTGGGCTTGTATTCACTGGAATTTAGAAGGATGGGAGAGGCTCATATAGAAACTTATAAAAGGACTGGACAAGCTAGATGCAGGAAAAATGTTGCCAATGTTGGGGGAGACCAGAACCAGGGGCCACAGTCTAAGAATTAAGGGGAGGCCATTTAAAACTGAGAATAGAAGAAACCTTTCACCCAGAGTTGTGAATTTGTGGAATTATCTGCCACAGAAGGCAGTAGAGGCCAATTCACTGGATGAATTTAAAAGAGATTTATGGGCCTGTCCCACTTAGGCGATTTTTCAGCGGACTGCCGGCGACTGTCAAGTTGGGCTGAATGGCCTCCTCCTGAACTTATTTTCTATGTTTCCGTGTTTCTAAAATGTAATTTCTTTTCACAGAAACTTTCTGCTGCTTGCGCATCAGCTCCTGATTGGGGTCCGTATTTGGAACAACATAGAGGAGAAAGATACAGAAACAAGCGCGATCCTACTGATGCCCCTACTTGTGTCCAGCTTGTTTCCATTGCTGAGATATGACATTTCAAAGGAAACAGTTCAGAGCCTGAAAATTCTGACTTTAGTGTCAGTTCTCAGAAATAGATAGTAAATCCACTCCGATATAGACTCAACAAACAATTTATTTTGTTAATTGTCGTTTCACAAATTGTTGTTTTTTCTCTTCACATTAGCTAGGACTCTATCTCATACTCTATTGTACACTCTGGAATTTAGAAGGTTGAGAGGGGATCTTATTGAAACGTATAAGATTATTAAGGGTTTGGACACGCTAGAGGCAGGAAACATGTCCCCGATGTTAGGGGAGTCCAGAACCAGGGGCCACAGTTTAAGAATAAGGGATAAACCATTTAGAAAGGAGATTAGGAAACACTTTTTCACACAGAGTTGTGAGTCTGTGGAATTCTCTGCCTCAGAGGTCGGTGGAGGCCGGTTCTCTGGATACTTTCAAGAGAGAGCTAGATAGAGCTCTTAAAGATAGCGGAGTCAGGGGATATGGGTAGATGGCAGGAACGGGGTACTGATTGTGGATGATCAGCCATGATCACATTGAATGGAGGTGCTGGCCCAAAGGGCCGAATGGCCTATTCCCATCATGCACCTATTGTCTATTGTCATTGGGGGTTTTTTCGTGCTATACCATTTCCTTTCATTAGGTCCTCATTGATGTGCTTGTTGTAAGATATTCTTTTGGACAAAACCATCAATGTATATTCTGGTTCTTTTGTCTGGTTTCTTACCCATTTATCCATCTAGCCTGACATTTCTGGACTAACTAATCAATGCATCGGCTCTGCAAGGCAGTTCACATGAAGTTTGAGACTTGATGCATCACAGTTTGTATGCTTTGTGATAATTGCAGTATCCAGCTAGCATCAACACTGCTGAGTGCATGGTGCATTTTTTCAATGGTGCAGTTTTTGGAGTTGATTGAATAGAACACAATACACACATAAAATAACATTTAACATAACCATCCACCACAGTGGAGTTAACATTCGTCACTGTTTTGGAAGACATTAAAGTTCAGACATCCTCCTTTGTTCACCCGTGGTCGGGGCCTTTGAACCCTCTGCAGTTCGCCGCTACAAACGGTCCGATGTTCAAGCTCTCTCGTTGGGATGATCGAAACTCTGATGTCGGGACAGATCGGAACACTCCGCAGCATGGAGTTCTCGAGTCGGTCACTTCTTACGGAGACGTCGGCTTCATGGTGGTAAAAGTCTACAGGCCAAACGGTCAGAGCACTTTGTCTGGCGATCCTCAGCAAAGGATCGCAGCTCCGCAATGTTAAAGTCCGCGCCGCGCCTGCGGCTGGAAGCTCCAGGCCGCGGAGGGGGCGCGGGGGTGGGGGTGGGGTGAGGATGAGACACAGAGAGTCTAGAGCCACCTCCTTAGGTACCCTGGGACGCAGACCATCAGCCCCTGGGGATTTATCAGCATTCAGTCCCAACTGTCTACTCAACACCATTTCCTGACTAATGTGGATTTCCTTCAGTTCCTCCATCCCCCTAGGTCCTCTGTCCCCCAATACATCTGGGAGATTGTTTGTGTCTTCCTTAGTGAAGACAGAACCAAAGTACCTGTTCAACTTGTTTGCCATTTCCTAGTTCCCCATAATAAATTCACCTGTTTCTGTCTTCAAGGAACCCACATTTGTCAATTCATTTTACCCTCTTCACATACCTAAAGAAGGTTTTACTATCCTCCTTTATATTCTTGGCTAGCTTACCTTCGTACTTCATCTTTTCATGTTGAGTAAATGTGACTACAAGGGTATGAGGGAGGTGCTGACTAAAGTTGATTGGAAAGGGACCATAGGAGGAATGACGGTGGAGTAGTAATGGCAATAGTTTCTGGGATTCAGTTCCCAGAAATCCTGTACCTCGGTACATGTGACAATTAACTGAATTGAAACTGAATAATTCAGAAGATAGAAACATAGAGAAATTGGTGCAGGAGTATTCCTTTCGGCCCTTCGAACCAGCACCGCCATTCAATATGATCCTGGCTGATCGTCTAAAATCAGTACACAATTTCCATTATCCTTTGATTCCTTTTGCCCTAAGAGCTAAATCTAACTCTTTTGAAAATATCCAGTGAATTGGCCTCCACTGCCTTCTGTGGCAGAGAATTCCACAGATTCACAGCTGAGGTTTTTCCTCATCGAACTCAAATTTCACTGTACCTTAATTGGTACATGTGACAAATTGACCTTGAAATGGCCTATCTCTTACTCTTAAACTGTGCCCCTGGTTCTGGACTCTCCCAACATCGGGAACATAAGATACAGTATCTTTTCATCCCAAAGAGGAAGAAAGATTCTAAGAGGAGAAGCAGGCGATCGTGGCTGACAACGGAAGTCAAAGACAGCATAAAACTAAATGTGAAGGCATATAATATTGCAAAGATTAGTGGGAAGCGAGAGGAAGCTTTTAAAGACCACCAGAATGTAACTAAAAAAGCAATATGGAGAGAAAACGTGAAATAGGAAGGTCAGCTAGCCAATAATATAAAATAATTCTTCAGATACATAAAAAGTAAGGGGGAGGCGAGAGTGAACTTTGGACCGCTGGAAAATTCCACTGGAGAAGTGACAATGGGGAATAAAGAAATGACAGAGGAAGTGAAAGTGTTTTTTGCACCATTCTTCACAACAGAAGACACCAGCAACCAGGCACGTGACGTGAATAATTACTCAGGGTAGGCAGTCAGTCGGCTTTTAAAAAATCTTGAAAATCGCGCTTGCGCAGATTGTTCTCCTCTCCGTAAACTGTCAGTCTGCTTTAAAAAAAAATTAAACCACACATGCACAGATTGTTCTCCTCTCCTGTAGGCAGTCAGTTAATAAAGTATTTAAAAACATATACTGTATTTCCTGGCAATGAAGATGCTATTTTTTAGCCAAAAATAAGGCACGGAAATTTACCTGCGTCTTGGAGGCCAAAGGTTAGATTGCTAGCCAAGATAGATAGACTTGGCTATCCCTCAGTACAGCAACATCAAGAACGATGTTGCTGTACTGAGGGATAGCCAAGTCTATCCCTCATTGCTGGCAGCTGCTGAGAAACGGCTGTAAAGTGGGAAGCTCCTGTAAAAGGACAGCGCCACTGGGGGGAGAGTATCTTCCACAGCGTGTGGGGAGTCTGCACGGGCAGGAGCATTGAGAAGGAGGTCCTCATAGATATTTACCTACTATAGTTACCCAACCAGATGCAACTAAATTTAAAGTAGCTCTTCCCAATAACCATTTCTGGTTTAAGCCCTCCCTTCACCATCTCCAGTTTAAATTCCATTTGGAATATTTTGGAGGACCAAGAAACCAAGAACCAAAAGGGGTTGGGGATTATGCCAGCAACTCACTCACCGCTGCCACGGCGCTCCGGGCGGACTGGATAGCTGAAACAGACTGTAGACCCGAAACGTCACCAATTCCTTCGCTCCTTAGATGCTGCCTCACCCGCTGAGTGTCTCCAGCATTTTTGTCTACCTTGACCTAGTATTGTCATTCAATAAGATCACAACTGATTCAACTTGTCCCAGTGTGCTCATGTTTTTCCCACCATCTCTCCACCTGCCGTCACCCTCCACTTCCCATCCATCCAGTCATTCAGAATGGAGGAGATCTGGAAGCTTTGGGCGAATTGAATTGTTACTTTATTTTAACTTTTTTTTTTAATATATTTTTTTATTAAAGGTAATCAATTACAATGCTTCAAACAACTTTATATCAAATTAATTCAATTTGCATTAAGTAAAACACTAGTAATACTTATCTACTATTTTTTTAGAAATAATGATAGAGAAAGAATAGAACAGTTATAAATCATTAAGAGAGTGATTAAATAATAATTTGATTATATATAAGAAAGAAAAGAGAAACGAAAAAAAATTAAAAAAAAATTGAGTAACCACAATATGTATTATTAATAACACTACTACAAGTGATAGTATCAATAAAGACATATATGTTAATTCCAATATAAAAATGAATTATTCTCACCAAATCCTGCAGGGTGCACGCCGAGCTGTGTTGCCAAGAACAGCTACTTCTCTAAATACTGTATATATGGAGACCATATCTGTTCAAAAGAATTATACTTGTCCAATAGGACAAATCTAATTCTTTCCAGATGTAACGTCTCCATCATCTCTGTTGCCCACATTTTTTTTTTGAGCGTGAAAAATTCTATGGCCCACCAGCCTTTTTTCAAAATTTAGCAACTCAAAATGGGGTGCTTCTTTAATGCAGGTGCGTCTTCATTGCCAGGAAATACGGTAGCTCAAAGAAATGTACTTACCACATTATTAGTACACAAACTCTTCTATTTTGGAAAACACTTCCTTTATCATTATTAGGTAGAATAAATGCTATAAAAATGATCTTCCTACCACAATTATTATACCTATTTCAGTCTATACCTGTATATATACTAAAATACTTAAAAAAAAAAAATTAGACTCTAATATTACTAACTTTATTTGGGATTATAGATCATATAGAATTAAAAAAAAACACTTATGTAAACCAAAAGATGGCGGGGGACTTTCACTCCCGAATTTTATGTATTATTATTGGGCAGTGCATATTAAGAATATAATTTATTGGCTGGACAGTTCGACCCAACAGACAGAAGGGATAAAAATGGAGAAAGAGGATTGTTCTCCTTGTAATATAGGAACGATCCTCTTCTCCCCGAAAAAACTGAACAACACAATGATACAATAAGAATTTGGAAACAAATAAAATTATCTTTAAAATTAAGAAATTTATCATTGTTAATGCCAATAGCGAATAACCCTTTATTTAAACCATCTCTTATTGATAAAACATATAACCAATGGGAAAGTTTCGGAATTAAAAGGATCGGGGATATGTATGAAATGGGAAACCTACTATCATTCCAACAATTACAATTAAAATTTAAATTGAAAAGCAACCAATATTTTAAATATCTTCAGATTTGCGATTTCATGAAAAAATACATACAAGGATATCAAAAAATACCTCCTGACTTATTGGAAGAAGCAATGAATATTAAAGCTGACACAAAAATTAATATCATATTTATATAATAGTATTTTAAATATAGACCTACCATCGACAGAGGTACTTAGAGAAGAGTGGGAACGGGAATTAATGATAAAAATTACTAAGGTTACATGGGAAAAGTACTTGATATATATTCACAAATGGTCGATTAATGTAAGACATAATCTAATTCAATTAAAAATTTTACATAGATTATATTATTCAAAAACAAGATTGACCAAATTCTATCCAAATATATCCCCCATTTGTGATAAATGTTTATCCCAAAACGCAACTACACTCTTTTGTTTCCTGCATAAAACTTTATAGATTTTGGAGTGATATTTTTGAAATATTTACAAATTTATTTAAGATAAGAATGAAACCTAATACTGAAATGATTATATTTGGAGTAATGGAAGATGGGAATAAATTGAACTCATCTCAAAATTTATTTTTAAATTATGGTTTAATAATAGCAAAAAAATGAATACTTAAATTTTGGAAAAATACATCAATACCAACGCTTAAAATGTGGATCGCAAGCATGTTGGACACCGCACATCTTGAGGAAATGCGATTCCTCCTAATAGATAAATCACACCAAATCATAACGAGTTGTTCTCCATTTGTCGTCTTTTTGGAATCATATGGTGCAACAGAATTGTAAAAGCTAACTGTTTCAGGACTGGACGAGGGATGGTCAAGATTATAAACAATGATCTCCTTACTTCTTTTCTTTATGTCTTATTCTCTTTTTCCTATTGCCTTTTCTTCAACTTTCTTCATTCATTCTTCTTTTTTCTTCTTCTTCACACATTATATATCTCACGTCTTTCAATCCTTTATAAAAAAAATAAAAAATAAACTTTCTCTTTTTGTTTCTTAAGATACCCTTAAGATAATGACATTCCATATTTGAAAAACCCGGCAAGAAACTTGCGCTGTATGCTGATGCGCAGTATGCTGCCCAGCACATACACGCAGTCCATGGTGCAAAGGCAGAATTTCAGCTGCCTTTATAGACCGTTGTCATTGAAGGCTTGAAGCAGCATCGACGGCACGTGAGTTGCACATACTTTCGCATGTTACATGTACTGCGGATGAAAAGCACGGTGAATTATGCCTACCTAAGAGGTTGATCTCTTAGGTAGGCATAATTCTCCCGTGCCTTTACTATTTATATTTAATAATTACAATTTTATAATTTTAGTCAGTGTAGGCACTGCTTACCTTGCATACCCTGACGGCACGTGCCTGCCATCAACGTACTGGATCTGAGATGTTTATCTTAGATGTATCTAAGTGCTGTTTATAGTGATACGTATTGAACTCCATGCAAAAATGAATTGCACTGTGCCTCGGTACATGTGACAAGCAAAGTACCATTGGGTTAAAGTTAGAAACATAGAAAATATGTGCAGGAGTTGGCCTTTTGACCCTTCAAGCCAGCACCACCATTCAATATGATCATGACTGATCATTCAAAATCAGGACCCTGTTCCTGCTTTTTTCCCCTTATATCCCTTGATTCCATTAGCCCTAAGATCCCTAAAACCCTAAATCTAACTCTCTCTTGAAAACATCCAGTGAATTGGCCTCCACTGCCTTCTGTGGCAGAGGACTTCACGGATTCACAACTCTCTGGGTGAAAAGGTTTGTTCTCATCTCAGTCCTAAACGGCCGACCCCTTATTGTTAAATGGTGACTCTTGGTTAGTGGAGTGGCTATCACTAAAGAGATGGTGCTTGGGAAGGGATGAAAGGACTGAAGGTGGATAAGACGTCTGGACCAGATGGGCTACAACTCATGGTTCTGAAAGAGGTGGCTTTAGGGATAATGGAGGCCCTAGTGGTGATCTTTCAAGAATCATTAGTCAGGAGCGGTTCCAGAGGATTAGAAAATTGCAAATGTTACTCCCCTGTTTAAGAAGGGAGCGAAAGAGGGGAAACCATAGGCCAGTTAGCATGACTTCAGTGGTTGGTAAGACTTTAGAGTCCATTATAAAGGATGAAGTGTCCAAGTACTTGGAAGCACAAGATAAAATAGACCAAAGTCAGCATGGTTTTGAGAAAAGGGACTTATTTCCAGACAAATCTGTTAGAATTTTTTTAATAGCAGGAGAGACAAAGAAAAGTCAATGGATGTTGTTTACCTGGATTTTCAGAAGGTCTTTGATAAGGTGCTGCATGTGAGGCTGCTAAAAAGATGAGAGTCCATGGTGTCAGAGGGAAGATACTACTAGCATGGAGAGAAGGCTGTCTGAATGGCAGAAGGCAAACGGTGGGATAAAATGGGTCTTGTTCAGGTTGGCTGCCAGTGACTAGCAAATACAAATACAAATTGCCTTTATTGTCATTCAAACAAACAGTGGTTTGAACTAAATTTCGTTCCCTGCAGTCATAACTGTAAAATAAATATAACATACTATTAGCACAGTTTCACACAAACATCCATCACAGTGATTCTCCAAACACCTCCTCACTGTGATGGAAGGCAAAAGTTTTTTCTCTTCCCTGCGTCGAGGCGATTGAGGCTCTTGATGTTAAAGCCCCCGCGGCCGATTAAGCTGCACCAGGGCAGTGTAAGGCCCTGCGACGTGCCGATTCAAACCCCACGATTCGAGGCAGGGCGAAGTTGCCGTTGCGGGAGCTCCCGAAAATCGGTCTCCCACCATGGACCTGCGAGCTCCCGATTTTACCTTCCACAGGGCCTGCGACCGAAGCCTCCGAAGCTCCGCAGTCGGGTCGCAGCCGCCGCGCCACCTCAGCCTCCGAGTCAGCCAGCTCCGTGATGGTAAGTGAGTCCCCCCCTCTATAAGATCCCCCCCTACATTAGCTAACTAGATTGTGCATCATTTTCACTGAGCCTTTCGTCCTCATTGGAGTAGAGCTTTGCTGGGGTAATGAAATATTTCCCTAAATATCTTCCACCATTCTATTATTGTTATGCTCTTTACTTTCTAGTCCACTGGTGACAACTTTAACTTTTTACCATTGCAATTGCCTTTCTGAAAATTGAGTACAATAATTTCTCAGCCTCAAATTGAATTTATGATCACTCTTTCCTATCAGATCATTAATTAATTATTTTAATTACAATATAGTTTATCTGAAATAACCTTCTCCCTGGTTTGGTCCTTCACATATTACCATTGAATTTGGCCTCATTAGGTCATTTGTGCAGTCTATAGGTTTCAATGACTTCTGTTTTCCAGGCACCCCCAGTACCTCATCTTTTCTATGGATGTCCAGTCACTCTACAGCTCCATTCCCCGCAAGGAAGGTCTTAAGGCCCTCTGTTTCTTCCTCGACTGCAGTACCAGCCAAATTCCATCTACTAACACTCTCCCCTGCCTAGAAGAGCTGGTCCTTACGCTTAACAACTTCTCCTTCGTCTCCTCCCACTTCCTCCAAATCCAAGACATAGCTATGGCCACTGGCATAGGCCCCAGCTATGCCTGCCTCTTTGGAGGGTACGTCGAACAATCACTGTTCCAGGCCTACACTGGTCCTATCTCCGAACTCTACCTTTGCTACATTGATGACTTCATCGGTGCTACCTCCTGCACCCATGCAGAACTCACTGACCATTAACTTCATGGCTAATTTCCATCCTGCACTCAAATTCACTTGGATCATCTCCCTACCGTTTTAGATCTCACCTTCTCCATCATAGGAGACAGACTATCGACTGACATCTATTATAAAACCACATACTCCAATAGCTATCTAGACTATACTTCTTCTCACCCTGCTTCCTGTAAAGACTATCCCCTATTCCCAATTCCTCCGTCTACGCCACATCTGTGCCCATTATGAGGTGTTCCATACCAGGTCATCAGAGATGTCCTAATTCTTTAGGGAACAGGGTTCCCCTTTTCCATTATAGATGAGGCTCTCACTAGGGTCTCCTTACAGCTCTGCTCTTGCTCCCCCTCCCCCCACTCATAACAAGGGCAGAGTCCCCCTTGTCCTCACCTTCCACCCTATCAGCCATCCCATACAGCACATAATCTTACAACATTTTGCCACCACCAACAGGATCCCACTACTAGCCACATGTTACCATCTCCACCCTTTTCCACCTTCCGCAAAGACCGTTCCCTCTGCAACTCCCTGGTCAACCCGTCCCTTCCCACTCAAACCACCCCCTCCCCAGATACCTTCCCCTGCAACCGCAGGAGATGCAACACATGTCCCAATACCTCCCCCCTCGACTCTGTCCAAGGACCCCAACAGTCTTTTCAGGCGAGGCAGAGGTTCACTTGCACCTCCTCTACCCTCATCTACTGCATCCGCTGTTCCAGGTTGTGGTCTCCTGTATATCGGCAAGACCAAGCTCAGGCTCGGCTGAACACCTCTGTTCGGTCCGCCTAAACTTGCCTGATCTCCCGGTTGTTCAACACTTTAACTCCCCCTCACATTCCCACAATGACCTTTCTGTCCTGGGCCTCCTCCGTTGTCAGAGTGAGGCCCTGTGCAAATTGGAGGAAAAGCACCTCATATTTCGCTTGGTTAGCTTACACCCCAGCGGTATGAACATTGACTTCTCTAACTTCAAGTAGCCATTGCTTTCCCACTTTCTCCATCCCCTCCCCCTTCCCAGTTCTCCGACCAGTCTTACTGTGTCCAAGTACATTTTATCTCTGTACCGCCCACTCCCTTGACATCAGTCTGAAGAAGGGTCTTAACCCAAAACCTTCGTGTTCGTTTTCTAGGTCTGCCCAAAACTTGAGAGTCTTTAATTTACAACAGAAGTATTTAATGCTTTGCTCAATGCTGGCAGCAAGACTACTCAAAATGGCTGCACACACAGAATCTGGCTGCACACTCATACCGTCTACAGACAGGATAAACCATATACAAAACATCTCCCTTTGTCCTGTGCAGCGCCACCTGCTGCACGGGAGGAGCAATGGGTCCGCCCACCCCACACAGTCCACCAAACATCACATTCCCCCTTTCCAGTTTGAATGTCTCCATTTGGCTGGACCTCGCTTCATTATTTTTTTCCAGACTTTTTTGCATTTCACAACTCTTGCTAAAGGCTCAGAATCAACAGAGTTTTCCTCAGTGTTCTCTTTTGAAGAGATATCAGTGCTTTATCTGTATGCTGTTCTTTCTCCACTTGGCTGTAGTTTTTCTCGGCAGTCGTACAGCGTTTTGGATACGAACGTGATTGGTTCTTCCTTGCCATTCGGCGCTGTTTGTGAGATTACAGCTCCAAGACCATACGGCGATGCATCGGCGGCCAGTGAGATCGGCTTTGATGGATCATAGTGGACCAAACGCATCTTCTGGGTGAGCATCTCCTTCAACCTGGTGAATGCATGGTCACACTCTTTGGACCAGTGCCATTCGACGTCGTGTTTTCGCAGGTTGTTCACGCACTTGCTGACCATGTTGCAATCCGTGGTAGATGACAATGCCATAGTTGATCCATCGTAGATCGTGTTTATGTCAAGCTTGAAAGCATGGATTCAGTCAATGGCGCACAGGGATGTACCTTCTTTACCAATGACGATCAGCGGCAACATCTGTGTCATACCATTACAAGAAACGGCGATAGTGCATTTGCCTTTCGAGCGAATGGGCTGTCGTCCGTATCCGAAAAGGCAGATGTTGGCCGGTTTCAGTTTCGGCGATCCGATCCTCTCCCAGATGTCCCGACCCACTAGCGACACAGCTGCACCAGTGTTCACCTGGAACTGTAGATCGACGTTCAAGACCCGCAGCGAAATCCTCGTCTTGTCGGTGATCGTAGACACACCGAGCACTTCACTAGGAATGGTCTCCGCGATTTGGTCGACTGTGTTTTGCGCTTTCTTGCCCTTTCGCAGCTTTCCTACGGATTGACACACTGCCTGGAGATTACCTTTTCGGTAACAGGCATAACAAACGGACTTGATATACGGGCACTCACGGTAATGATGAGCAGTCGAGCTGCACCGGTAACAGGGTTTCGATCCTCCCCCCACAGGGGAACGGCTCTTCTGAAACTGTCCCACCTTCTCCGGATTTGCTCTGGGTCGATCAAGTGGTTTCTGGCGTTGCGGAATCTGGCATTGCGGACGAGTCTGACGAACTGTATGCACCTCCTGAGGGAGCTTCGACGCAGTTTCGCCGGCCATTTTGTGCAGTTCTTTACTCAGTAGCTCAGCCATCTAGCACACTGCAGCACATTCTTCAATGATGCGTCTGATTCCTTGAGAATCGCCTGCTGGATGAATGCGTGCCTGCAGCCCATGACCAGTCTATCACGCAACGCATTGTCTTGGCACTTTTCGCAGCATTGAGTTTTAAAATCACATGCCTTTGTCTTGGTGCGAAGTTCGGCAACAAATTTGATAATCGATTGCCCTTCCTGTTGCATCATCTGGTAGAAAGCAAAGCGAGCTGCGAGGAAATTTTGACTTTCTTCGAAATGCAGCTGCAAAGCCGTTGTGATTTCAGCATATGAGGCTTCAGTTACTTCTTCTGTAAGTAAATTTTGAAGCAGTGCAAAAGTTTCTGGAGACATTGATGGACACAAGAGAGCCTTCTTCCTCTGGTCAGTCATAATTGCCATACTTTCAAAATAAATCTCAGCGCGCATTAAATACGACGACCACCTTTCTCGCTCGGGATCGAAACGATCGAATTGCCGAGACATGTTAGTTTGAGTTCCGTTTTTTTTTTAAACAAAAGGCTCTTATCTGGGTCTTTGGACGCAAACCGAAGAATCCCACTTCTGACACCACTTTCGTGTTCGTTTTCTAGGTCTGCACAAAACTTGAGAGTCTTTAATTTACAACAGAAGTCTTTAATGCTGGCAGCAAGACTACTCAAAATGGCTGCGCACACAGAATCTGGCTGCACAATCATACTGTCTGCAGACAGGATAAACTATATACAAAACATCTCCCTTTGTCCTGTGCAGCGCCACCTGCTGCACGGGAGGAGAAACTGGTCCTCCCACCCCACACAGTCCACCAAACATCACAAAAACGTCATCAATTCCTTCTCTCCAGAGATGCTGCCTGACCTGCTGAGTTGCTCCAGCATTTTGTGTCTATCTTCTGTTGTCCAGTCTAGATGTTGGTTGGTATCCCTATGATTATTGCAGTACATTTCCCGCTAAACCTACTTTATTTCTTGATTTATTCACTTTTCTATTTTTGCATTGTCATTGTTGGAAGCCTTATATGCCATCTACACCAGAGACTAATGATACTATTTCCTATCGCAACTCAACCTGATTCTACATGTTGAGCTTCTGAGCCAAGATTATTCCTCAATACTGCAATTTTATTAAGAGTGCTTCCCCACCTCTTGTTTATCTCTGTCTGTCATCTTGAAACGTCAAATGCATCTGAATATTCAGTTCCTGCCATGGATACACATTGAAACATGCCTCGTAATCAATACCAAAAACATATCTTTAGTTTTGTGGTTGGCAAATCATCTATCTTGTTATGCCTTCATGCCTTGACAAAAAGAAACTTTACCCTATCATACTTCCTTACTCTGCCCCTATTTGCTGGTGCATTCATGCTTGGTTGTAAACAATGTTACTCTCATTTAAATGAAATGTGTAAGCGTCATTGTACCTTTTAATGAACCTGTGCACAGTTTATTAACTCACTATTTAACCAGTCACGCAATAGCTCCGTCATGTTAAATGGAATGCCATAACTCCGTGAACTGAAGTATTGTTGCTCATTGTTCAAAAAATGTCGAAGATAGAACTGTCTTTCATTAGTTCCTCAGAGAATGACCCCTCAACAGAACCTCCTCTGGTTGCAGTGAGTATGTTATCAAAATTTGAGAACTGCTGTTGATTTGGAAACGTGCTTTTTATGAATGGGAAAGTCATTTTGAGGTCAGATTGTTTCCAAATTACTTTCGTATTGCCGCTAACTTGCAATTACTTTTATCTCCCTTTTTTTCAGTCTGCCACCGATGAATACGTGGGTGAAAGTGACGAGAACGTGGAGCGAGGCAACTGGTCCTCGAAGACTGACTACCTACTCTCAATGATCGGCTGTGCTGTGGGTCTGGGCAACGTCTGGAGATTCCCTTACCTTGTGTACAGGAACGGAGGAGGTACTGTAGAGGTTTTGAAGGAAAGACAGAAATAAAGGGAACTGTTTGTTGATTTATAAAGAAAAACACATTTGAATCAACGGATGTAACTTTTGAATGTAATGTTTAATTAATATTAACATGAATTGATTGATTTATAGAATGATGAATCTTAAAATATGAAACCATTGCCAATTCAAGATGTTTTTCCTCAGAACATGTGGGCTAAACTGCCCATTGCCGTTGACACATCTGTAGACCAGGCTTCTTGGGTAGAACAAGCGCCCGAGAAGTGGTACATTTTCTTCTCTTCGTTTGTGGATTAGTTGAATTTTTACAACAAAACAAGAATCTCAGCTACTTGAGAGGCATTTGTGGGGGAATGGAATTGTCGATAGTTTGTGTTGAGATCCTGTATCGGCTCAGACTTCTGCATACTTGTTTCATTAATCAGAACAACATAATAATTCTGATGCCAACTCCCAAAGTAAATTAAACCTCATAATTTTTCTTGTGTAAGAAAGACGTTTCAGGTCGAAACCCCTCTTCACAATTTCTCTTCATGGGATTAAGTCCTCAAGGCTTGAGTTCAGCAACACCCCCGCTCAATCCGCCTAGACCTACATGATCTCCCACACTGACCTTTCTGTCCTGAGCCTCCTCCACTGTCTGAGTGAGGCCCAGCGCAAATTGGAGGAACTGCACCTCATATTTTGCTTGGGAAGCTTACACCCCAGCAGTATGAATATCGACTTCTGTAACATTAAGTAACCCTTGCTTTCCCTCTCTCTCCATCCCTCCTCATCTTAATTCTCCGACTAATTTGAATGTGCTCTTGATAAAATTTTACTTTGTATGCCTCGTTGTCACCTTCCCCTAGCTATAAATGATCTATTCTACATTTACCTTGATCTGCGCCTCCTTTGAGCTTGTGTTTTCACAAGTTATCCTTCCATATCTCTATCTCCCTCTCCCTTGACTCTCACCCTGAAGAAGAGTCTCGACCCGAAACTTCACCCATTCCTTTTATCCAGAGATGCTGCCTGTCCCATTGAGTTACTCCAGCATTTTGTGTCTAGCACAAAAGAACGTGGTTGTGTTGGTCGGAGGTCAATCATCTCAGCCACAGGGCATCCCTGACAGAGTCCACATCCAAACACAGCAAGACCTGGACAATATTCGGACCCAGGCTGATGGGTGACAAATAACCATGGGTGCCAGGCACAAATGATATCCGCCAAGAAAACGTAAAGCTGTCACCCCAGACATTTAATGGCATATCCATCAACTGCTACAATCCACTGCTATCAATATCCTGGGGTTTACAGTTGACCAGAACTGAACTAACTCTCCTAACTCCTCAAAATGTACACACCATCTACAGTCCTTTAGTCAAGAGCATGATAGAATACTCTGCACTTGCCTGGGTGAATGCAGCTTCAACACCACTCAAGATGCTTGATACTGTGCAGGGCAGAGCAGTCCACTTGAGAGGCACTTTGTCCATCCATCAATGCACTACAGCCGCAGTTTGTACCATCTACAGGATGCAGTGTAACAACTCACCAAGACTCCTTGGACACATCTCCCAGGCCCAGCTTGGTCTGCAAAAGCAGGGGGAAACCACCCACTGGAAGTTGCACTCAAGACCACGCACCTTCCTAACTTGCAAATATATCTGCTCCTTCACTGACACTGTCAGAATCAACCTCCCTAATACCATTGTGGGTGTACCCTCACCTCAGAGTTATATAAGATAGCTCACCACCATCTTCTCGGGAATGGTCAAGTAAATGCTGGCTCAGCTTGCAAAGCCCAATCACTTGAATGAATAAAACAAAAGTATGGCTCACATGGTGACATTTTTTGCTTTCTCCAGAAACTCAGGAACTGATCCCCATGGCTCTCAGGGACTCACTGGGGTCCAGTCCCTGCACTCCTCTAGACTCAAACGTGTTAGGAGTAGAATTAGGCCATTTGGCCCATCAAGTCTACTCCGCCAAATGAAGCCATGGTCCAGCTCTCTCCTGAGTGCATGAGGAATAAATCTGAAGAAACGAATATCCAGACAAGCTATATTAGCTTTTCCTTTACTGTGTCTTTCAGGTGTGTTTCTTATTCCCTACACTCTCATGCTGGCCATGGCTGGGATGCCGATGTTTTTTTTGGAATCATCCTTTGGGCAGTTTGCCAGCCTTGGACCTTTTGGAGTGTGGAAAGCCGTGCCAATGTTACAAGGTGAATGTTTATTCAGCAACATTAATTCAATAATCACTCTAATGAATCATTGGGGATGTTTGATAATGACAAACTGATTACATGTTTCATATAAGCAAGCGCTCATCTTTGGATTGGTGGCTGGTTCAACTTTACCTGGAATGTTGTTTCAATTTGGGATAATGCTGAAGTATAAATCCACAAATGCTGTTTCCTGAATGGACACAGAGTGCTGGAGTAACTCAGCGGGTCAGGCAGCATCTGTGGAGAACATGGATAGGTGACGTTTCACAGAGTGCTGGAGTAATACTCAGCGGGTCAGGTAGCATCTGTGGAGAACATGGATAGGTGACATTTTAGGTCGTCCATTCTTCAGATCTTCTGCCTGCAGCATGGAAACAGGCCATTCAGTCCATCACATTTACACTGACCAGTGGCATCCATCCATTTCAATCCAATCTCCAGCATATAGCCAGTAGCCTTCAGTACCCGGGTAGTCCAAGTGCTCCCCTTTACCTCCCAAAGCAGCTTGGGATAAATCACATCCATCCTGGGAATTTATCCATCTTTAATGTCACTAAAGCCTTGAGTACTTCCTCTTTATTAATGAAGACTTGTACTAGAGTTTCACTTTTCCTTTGCTGGGTTCTCAAACTACTAAACCTATTTATTTTGTGATTTCCAATAAAAAGTGTTAATGTGTTTAAAAGTGTACTGAAGAGAGCTCAGGATGTATATGTCCACGTTAGAGTGAAAGGCAAAGCAGGCAAAGGAAACTTGGCCGACAAGGGAAATTGAGGCGTTAGTCAAGTGAATCCCTGGAGGAGTTTCGGGAACTTAGGAGCCAACTAAAAAAGGAGATTAAAAGGGCAAAAAGGGGCCAGGAGATAGGTCTGGCAGATAGCATAAAAGACAATCCCAAAAGATTTTATAAATACATAAGGGGGAAAAGGGTAACTAAAAAGAGAGTGGGACCTCTCAGGAATCAAAGTGGTCACCTCTGTGTGGAGCCACAGGGGATGGGCAAGGTCCTCAATGAGTATTTCTCTTCTGTATTTACTGAGGAGAAAGACAGGAGGACGGAGGAAATTGGAGCAGTCGCTGGAAATGTCATGAGAGCAGTCAGGGTTACCGTCAAGGAAGTACTGAAGGTACTGTCGTGTTTGAAGGTAGACAAATCTCCGGGGCCTGATCAGATATATCTGAGGACATTGAGGGAAACTAGAGAGGAAATTGCAAGAGACCTGGTTGAAATTTATGATTCGTCCTTAAATATAGGAGAGGTGCCAGAGGATTGGGGGGGGGGCGGTGTCAAATGTTGTGCCGCTTTTCAAGAAGGGTTGCAGGGAAAATGCTGGGAACTATAGACTGGTGGGGGGGGGGGGGGGGGGGGGGGGGGGGGGGATGTTGTGCCGCTTTTCAAGAAGGGTTGCAGGGAAAATGCTGGGAACTATAGACTGGTGGGGGGGGGGGGGGGGGGGGGGGGATGTTGTGCCGCTTTTCAAGAAGGGCTGCAGGGACAATGCTGGGAACTATATGCCGGTGAGCTTAACATCTGTCGTTGGTAAGTTGCTGGAGAGTATTCTGAGGGATAGGATATACAGGCATTTGGATGGGCAAGGGCTGATTGGGGACAGTCAGCATGGTTTTGTACGTGGGAGGTCATGTCTCACAAATCTGATTGATTTTTTTGAAGACATGAGCAAAAGGGTTGATGAAGGCAGAACTGTAGATGTTGTGTACATGGACTTTAGTAAGACGTTCGACAAGGTGCCGCATTGTAGACTGCTCTGGAAGGTTAGATCTCATGGGATCCAAGGAGAGATAGCTGAATGGATAGCAAATTGGCTTTGTGGAAGGAAGCAGGGGGTGATGGTGGAAGGTTGCTTTTCAGACTGGAGGCCTGTGACTAGTGGTGTGCCTCAGGGTTCGGTGCTGGGCCCGTTACTGTTTGTCATCTACACCAATGATTTGGATGAGAACATGCAGGGCAAGATTAGCAAGTTTACTGATGATACAAAAGTTAGTGGTTTTGCAGATAGTGAAGATGGTTGTGAATGATTGCAGCAGGATCTGGATCGATTGGCCAGGTGGGCGGAGGAATGGTTAATGGAATTTAATACACAGAAGTGTGAGATGTTGCATTTTGGGATGTCGAACAAGGGCAGGACCTACACAGTAAATGGTAGGCCTCTGGATAGTGTTGTAGAGCAGAAGGATCTAGGAGTCCTTGTGGAACTGATTGTGGAAGCAGTTTAATGTGGATAAATGTGAGGTTATCCACTTTAGTAACAAAAACAGGAAGGCCAATTATTATCTAAATGTGTCAAGTTGGGAACCCTAACTTCAACGGGATCTGGGGGTCCTTGTTCACCAGTCAATGAAAGTGGAGTGGGAGATTGCAACCTTCACGTGGCCCGCCCTGTTTCAACGAATGCAATCAACTTGGCGTTCACAATCAAATAGTACAAGTTGTCCTACAACTTTAGGCTGTGCACGCCATACGCAAGAAGAAGAAGAAGTCAATGAAAGTAAGCATGCAGGTACAGCAGGCAGTGAAGAAAGCGATGGCATGTTGGCCTTCATAACTAGAGGAGTAGAGTATAGGAGCACAGAGGTCCTTCTGCTGTAAAGGGCCCTAGTGAGACCACACCTGGAGCATTGTGTGCAGTTTTGGTCTCCAAATTTGAGGAAGGACATTCTTGCCATTGAGGGAGTGCAGCGTAGGTTCACAAGGTTAATTCCTGGGATGGCAGGACTGTCATATGCTGAGAGAATGGAACGGCTCGGCTTGTATACTCTGGAATGTAGAAGGATGATGAGGGGATCTTATTGAAACATATATATCTATATCTATCTATATTACTAAAAGTCTGATCTTGATCACTTCCTGTTGTTCTGTATATTGATTTTAGAAAAAACGCTGCCACTTACGGCTGTGATTTTTGGCCATCTTACTCAGAGTCCCCCTCCGCTGTGCAGGACAAGAGGATTCTCCCATTGATGAAACATAAAATGTTGAGATTCTCTCTCCTGAAGGCCACGCCCCTTCCGCAGGGACTATAAAACCCGGAAGTGTTGAGTGCCTCAGTCAGTCTCTGCAAGATAGGGGAGTGAGAGGGTCACGTCTCTCAGTCTGAGTTGTGAATAACACTGAACACATGTCTACTAAACTGTGAGTGTGGTTTTACTGACCTATCAGTGCCCTTAATGTGCTTTGAAAATGAAAATGTGGTTGGTTTGAAATGAAGCACAGCAAATGGTTGGTGGTGGTTGGTTTGAAATAAAGCACAGCAAATGGTTGGTGGTGGTTGGTTTGAAATGTCAAATGATTAAAAGTCTAAACATGACAACTTCCTGTTTGCACTGTATATTGATTTTAGATAAAATGCTATCACTTACGGCTGTGATTTGTGGCCATCTTACTCAGTCCCCCTCTGCTCATCAGGTGCAGAGGATTCTTCCCATCAATGAAAAATAAAAGTGTTATTAGTGTTTAAAAAATGTTGAAAATATCTCACCTGTCAATCACACCATGAAGGCCACACCCCTTCCGGTGTGAGGGGGGGAGGGATTAAAAAACCCGGAAGTGTGGGTGTGGCTCAGTCTCGGCAAGATGGGGGAGGGAGAGGTCATGAGCTGTGAATCAACTGAACACATTGAATGTCTACTGAACTGTGAGTGTGGTGTTTATGTGGTGTTTTGTGTGGTTTTATGGTGGTTTTATGGTGGTTTCACCCTGCTAGAAATGGTACGAAACTACTTGAATTTGGTGGCCTTACACCCTGCTTGAAATGGTAGGAAACTGCATTTGAATTTGGTGGCCTTGCACCCTGCTTGAAATGGAATTTCAAGGAATAGCCGTGAGTCAACTGCCAGCCCACCAGCCGTGAGTGAGCTGCCAAGTACATCAGGCTTGTGTGACTGAGCTGCAACCCCAAGAATCCATTTGGCCCACAATGTCCATACTAGCCCTCTGGAAACCAGTCCCTTCAGCCCACAACACCCATACTAGCACTCCAGAAAGCCCACACCCCCCTTGGTGGAGAGGTGGAATATTGCGTTGGGGGACCAGCCCTCCCGTCTGAACATGGGACTCAACAGGTCCCACTTAGTCTAGCTATGATTAAAACTCTAATTTTAACCACCAGGTTTGCTTATTTTTTAAATATGCGCAAAAACAGTGCCCTTTGGCTTTATCGCTAGGATTTTTTCGCCACATTCGCCATTGTTCTCCTCTGCACCAAGCGCACCAAGCTCACAAAGTTTTGTTTCGATTGGTGGAATCATACAAAAGTTATGAAGGTTTAAAGATCAGCAGGTTGGTCTTTTCGCCTACCATGAAGGTAATGCCCCTTTTGGTACACGCTGGAGAATAAAGCTCCGGAGCAGGGCTGTGTTCGTGAGCCGCGTGGATTAAGTCCGCAAGAATGGGGTCGGGAAAGCCGCTGTGTGGGGTCGGGAAAGCAGCTGTGTGGGGTCGGGAAAGCAGTTGTGTGGGGTCGGGAAAGCCGCTGTGTAAGGTTGGGTAAGCCGCTGTGTGGAGTCAGGAGGTGATGTGTGGTTCCGTGGCCGCTGAGTGGAGTCCCTCCACACTTCCTTCCCCCTTCCCCCTCCTCCCCACACACCACCCCCCCCACACTACCACACCCCCCCCTTTACCCCTTCCCCATTCCTCCCCCCTTCCCCCCCACACCACCTCACCCCAACCCACAACACCCCGCACCACCCCCACACTACCCCACACTACCCCCCACCACCCCACACCGCCCCACACCCTTACACAACCCCACACCAGCCCACACCCCCAAAATACATACCACCCCACACCCCCCACACCATCCCACCCCCTCACACCACCCCACTCCCCCACACCACCCCCCCACACCACCGCCCTCCCCCACATCACCGCTCTCCCCCACACCACCCCCCTCCCCTACCCCCCCCTCCCCCACACCACAGCCCCCTCCCCCATGCCCCCTCCCCCACACCACCCCCTCCCCCACACCACCCCCTCCCCCACACAACCCCCTCCCCCACACAACCCCCTCCCCCACACCCCCACTCCCCCACACCACCACCGCACCCCTCACCCCCCCCCCTCCCCCACACCACCCACCTCCGCCACACTATCCCCCTCCCACACCACCCCCCCTTCCCCAGAGCACCCCCCCCTTCCCCACACTATACCCCCCACACCACCTCCCCCCTCTCCCACACCACCTCCCCCCTCTCCCACACTACCTCCCCCCTCTCCCACACCACGCCCTCTCCCACACCATGGTGGAATATTGCATTGGGGAATGGGTTGCATTGGAGGACCAGGTCTCCCGTGTGACTGGGACCCAACGGGGGCCCACTTAGTCTAGTAAGATTATTATGGTGTTGGATACGCTAGAGGCAGGAAACATGTTTCCGATGTTGGGGGAGTCCAGAACAAGGGGCCACAGTTTAAGAATAAGGGGTAAGCAATTTAGAATGGAGATGAGGGAACCCTTTTTCACACAAAGAGTTGTGAGTCTGTGGAATTCTCTGCCTCAGAGGCCGGTTTTCTGCCTACTTTCAAGAGAGAGCTAGAAAGGGCTTTTAAAGATAGTGGAGTCATGGGATATGGGGAGAAGGCAGGAACGGGATATTGATTGTGGATGATCAGCCATGATCACACTGAATGGCGATGCTGGCTCGAAGGGCCGAATGGCCTACTGCTGCACCTAATGTCTATTGTCTATTGTTCAATGCTCCTGTTGTCCCCTGGATACTCAGTTGCTAGTTCTACCTATACATCTCAGTGATGGTAACAATGTTGTCGTCTTACATGTTAATTACAGCTTTCAGTTCATCAATCTTATTAGTTGGACCCTTTGCATTAAAATCAAAACCATATTGATGTGATTGCCAAGTAGGCATACTAATGCCTCTACTTCCTGATAATTTGGCATGTTTCCAATGACTTTTACAAACTTCTACAGATGCACAATAGAAAGCATACTGTTAGGCTGCAACAGCTCGGCCCAAGACTGCAAGAAATTGCAGAGAGTTATAGATGTAGCCCAGCCCAGACCAGACCTCCCACCATTGACACAATCTATGCTGCCTCCATGCTGCCTCAGAAAAGCAGCCAACGGAAAAGTAATCAAAGACTTATCCCGTCCCGGCCATTCTTCTCCCTGCTTCTGTCTGGCTGAATGAATAAATCACTGCTGAAATGGGGGTCCACACAGGTCTGGAAGCACTGTTGGCGATGAGTTAACAGGAGATTGTTTGTTTGAGCAAAATAATCAGTGTCTTGGACCAAAATATTCAAGAATATAACCTCAACACAAATGACAAGGTAAACGTTAACTTCTATCAATAACTTCTAAACAAAATAGTTTTAACTTGTTCATCAGAATCCAAGTAAACTAATTTGCTTCAAAGTAACATTAAATAATAGGTTCTTATTTAAGTTCTCCCTCTTCAATATATTTTAAGGTCTGGGGATGAGTATGGTATTTGCATCAATATTTGGTACGATTTCCTACAACTGCATCATCGCCTACAGCCTGTTCTACCTGTTTGCTTCCTTCCAATCCCCCCTGCCAGTGGTCAGACTGCTTCAGCTGGTGGGGTGCGGATGAAACCTGCAGTCGGACACCCAGAGGTATGTTTAGTTTCTGAATAAAATATAGGTGCCAAATATTAAATATTTATCATGTTTCAAAGAATGTGTGATAAGATGTTGATGAAAGTTTCAAACATCCATTTACTCCTACACTGTTTCCCATCTGTCAATCCCTTGGATTATGTTCAATCCCTATCCCCCATACTATATGTTCTACATTTCCACACTAATTTTAAGTGACCAACTGAATTACTCAAGAACCTAGTGTCTTTTGTTGTAAACCAGTATATGCAGTTCCTTGTGTCAATGAAGAAAGTTGGTTCAGTCCGTACATATTAATTGCATAGACAAAAGGAACTGCAGATGCTGGGATCTTGCATTGGACACAAAGTGTTGAAGTAGCTCAACGGGTCAGACAACATATATGGAGGACATGGATAAGCAACGTTTTGGATTGGGATCCTTCTTCAGACTGAATTTATAACAGTACTGCTGTTTATAACAGAACAGACTCTCTGGCCCATATTGCCTTTGCCGAACATGATGCCAAGAACATCTCTTGTAGTAGGGGAAAGAAAGCTGGAAATGAGATTGAGCAGGCAAAGCCTGACAAGTTATCAATAGCGACAGTGGACAAATTGCCTCATAATCTCATTATGAGCATCATATTAGATTTATTGTAAATTCCAAAACCTCATTATATATTGCAAGATTAAGATTGAAAAGATGAAATACTGTATAGAGCCACCAAAGAGAGATGGACACACCCCTCTGAACTAAACATTGGAACATTCAAATTAAGCCATTGTTATCGGCTAGTTCTGCTACTAACTTGTCTTGGCATTCACTTGGAAGGGAACTGATGCATCGTGCTGGGAAAGCTTTGTAAATAATTTAGAACGTGGTGAGTGCAACAAAAACAGGAAAGAATATCTAGAATACTATCAATATACAGCTAAGAAAGAAAGGATTGATTATAGAGAGGGATTATCTCAACCATTGTATGCTAGTTAATATGCTCTTTGTTAGGGACCTCCCCCTCGACCTTACAACCATGGGTGGCCCAACCAGGAGTATAGTTCCAGACGGCATCGCTCTCAGGATCTCATGACCACACAAACTTCTCCACCACGACAAGGTGACAATCCATGGAGAAGCTTCATACCTTCCCTGTAATAGGGTGACCAAAACTGCACACAATAACTCCAAATGTGGCCTAACTAAAGTCCTATAGCAATGCATCATGACTTCCTGACTCTTATATTCAATGGCCCTAGCAATGAAGGCAAGAGCTGTTGATGTTCCGGTTTGAACATACTATTCTGGTAATTAATACATATCATTTATAAATATTTACCTTGCAATAATGTTACAGTCAACATGGATTTGTGCCTGGAAGGTCATGTTTGACTAATCTTGAATTTTTTGAAGAGGTTACTAGGGAAATTGATGAGGGTAAAGCAGTGGATGTTGTCTATATGGACTTCAGTAAGGCCTTTGACAAGGTTCCATATGGAAGGTTGGTTAAGAAGGTTCAATTGTTAGGTATTAATAGTGGGAGTAGCTTGGGAGTAGCAAGATGGATTCAACAGTGGCTGAATGGGAGATACCAGAGAGTAATAGTGGATAATTGTTTGTCAGGTTGGAGGCCGGTGACTAGTGGGGTGCCTCAGGGATCTGTGTTGGGTCCACTGTTGTTTGTCATATACATCAATGATCTGGATGATAGTGTGGTAAATTGGATTAGTAAGTATGCAGATGATACTAAGATAGGTGGTGTGGATAATGAAGTAGATTTTCAAAGTCTACAGAGAGATTTAGGCCACTTGGAAGAATGGGCTGAAAGATGGCAGATGGAGTTTAATGCTGATAAGTGTGAGGTGCTACATCTTGGCAGGACAAATCAAAATAGGACGTACATGGTAAATGGTAGCGAATTGAGGAATGCAGTTGAACAGAGGGATCTAGGAATAACGGTGCATAGTTCCCTGAATGTGGAATCTCATGTAGATAGGGTGGTAAAGAAAGCTTTTGGTGTGCTGGCCTTTATAAATCAGAGCATTGAGTAAAGAAGTTGGGATGTAATGTTAAAATTGTACAAGGCATTAGTGAGGCCAATTCTGGAGTATGGTGTACAATTTTGGTCGCCAAATTATAAGAAAGATGTCAACAAAATAGAGTACAGAGGAGATTTACTAGAATGTTGCCTGGGTTTCAGCACCTAAGTTACAGAGAAAGGTTGAACAGGATAGGTCTTTATTCTTTGGAAGGTTAAGGGGAGACTTGATAGAGGTCTTTAAAATTATGAGAGGGATAGACAGAGTTGACGTGGATAAGCTTTTTCCATTGAGAGTAGGGAAGATTCAAACAAATCAGACATGATTTGAGAATTAAGGGACAAAAGTTTAGGGGTACATGAGGGGGAACTTCTTTATTCACTGGAGGAGGAGCCATCTTGGTGAACGGCTGCTAGCCAGCAGCCGTCCGTTTTAAATCTGTTTTTTTAATAGTTTTTAGTGAGTCCTGTTTTTTGTTTGTAGGGGATATGGTCTTTTTAATGTGGGGGGTAGGTGTAAACTTAATTTCTAGGTCCCTACCTGGTCGGTGTGGCAGCCTTTTCTCCGGGCTGCCCGTTGACCCGTCCTCGTGGCCTACCTGCGGGCTTGGAGCGCCGTTTCCTGGCGGGAACCGCCCAGCACCTCGGCCTCGGCGGCGGCACAGCATTGGAGCGCTGGAGCGGAGCGGGCGATCCCTTGCCTGGGTCGCCGCGCTGGAGCGACGCGCTGGAGCTCTGGCGAGCTGGACCGCCGAGAGCAACAACTCCGGGCTGCGGGTCTGCGGAGCGTAGAGGCGGCGTGCGGAGAGGCGGCAGTGTGGAGATGCGGCGTCAACTTTATCAACGGGAGCCTGGGAGCTCCAAACCGGCGCGGCCTTGTCGGCTTCAGCAGCCGCGGGCTCCAACCAGGAAGCGGCCGTTCCAAGTGGCCCAGCCGCCAAAAGGACTCTCCCGACGCCGGGGCAAGACCACCCGGTGAGAACGGCCAGGAACATCGGGCCTCCGTAGAGGCAATTGCGATGGCCTCAATAGGCCTGACTTTGGGGTGAACATGGGGTGGAGACTGGACATTGTGCCTTCCCCCACAGTGCTATCCACTGTGGGGGGATGATTTTTTTGTCTAATTGTAGTCCTGTAGGTCTGTGTCCAAGATGGCTGCCGTGAAGAGAGAGTGGACGCTGGCACGATTTGGTTGCCGCTGCTCCCTCTTCACACTGTGTTTTTGATTTTCTGTTTTTGGATTGAATCCTGTTTTTAATTTGTGTCTCTGTGATGTCTTTATTACTAGTTATATTCCGATTATATGTTATTCCGATATACTATGTAAGGTGTCCTTGAGATGTTTGAAAGGCGCCCATTAAATAAAATTTATTATTATTATTATTATTATTCAGAGAGTGATAGCTGTGTGGAATGAGTTTCTAGTGGAAGTGGTGGAATCAGGTTAGATTTTATCATTTAAAAATAAATTGGATAGGTATATGGACGGGAAAGGAATGGAGGGTTATGGTCTGAGTGCAGGTAGATGGGACTAGGGGAGAATAAGTGTTTGGCACGGACTAGAAGGGCCGAGATGGCCTGTTTCCGTGCTGTAATTGTTATATAGTTATATGGCTGTATGCATTAAGGCCAACAAGGGAACCGATTCACTCCACTACATTAATGATAGCGTTAATGCTGCCTCCTGTACAAATGCAGAACTCATCAATTTTATCAACATTGTCATTAACTTCCACCCTGCCCTGACATTCACCTGGGTCATTTCTCCCCATCTTTACCTCTCTGTCCCATCTCAGGAGACAAACTATCCTCTGATATCTATCACAAACCCACTGATAGCTACCTCTACTACACATCCTCCCACCCTGTCTGTTGTAAGGATGGCATCCATTTCTCTCAGTTTCTCCATCTTTGTTGCATCTATTCTTAAGATGCGATCTTCTACTTCAGGACTTCTGCTGTGTCCTCCCTTTACAGGAAATGCAGTTTCTTCATGTGAAACTAAATCCTCACCTGTGTCTCTTTTATATCTCGCTCCTCTGCTGTCAACCCATTCATTGTCATTGCCTGTTGGTGAGTTGAACATTCTGATTAACATTTATAAGATCATAAGTGATAGGAGTAGAAATGAGGGCACTTGGCCCATCAGGGCTACTCCGCCATTCATTCATGGCTGATCTATCTCTCCCTCCTAACCCCATTCTCCTGCTTCCTCCCCATAACAATCTCTGCCGTAAATATATCCATTGACGGCCTCCACAGCCTTCTGTGATAATGAATTCCACAGATTCACCACCCTCTGACCAAAGAAATTCCTCCTCATCTCCTTTCTAAAGGAACATCCTTTAATTTTGAGGCTATGACCTCTAGTCCTCGACTCTCCCACTAGTGGAAACATGCTCTCCACATCCACTCTATCCAAGGCTTTCACTATTCGGTAAGTTTTAATGAGGTACCCCCTCATCCTTCTAAACACTAGAAAGTACAGGCCCAGTACCGTCAAACGCTCATCATATGTTAACCCATTCATTCCTGGGATAATTCTTGTAAACTTCCTGTGGACCCCCTCCAGAGCCAGTACATCCTTCCTCAGATATGGTGCCCAAAATTGCTCACAATACTCCAAATGTGGCCTGACCAGCGCCTTATAGAGCCTCCTATTGTATTCAAACCCTCTTGAAATAAATTGTGTTTTCCTTCTTTACTACCAATTCGACTTGCAAATTACTTGAACACCTGAACACTTGCAAAATCACTTGAATTGAAAGTGTTACTCCCATTGAGATGTACTTAAACAGAATGTTTTATCTTCCAGATCCACTTTGCAATTTTACTCTGGACAGCATATACTTTCAAATTGTTAATACAACCTGGCTACATTCAAGAAATGAAACTTGCTCAAATGAATCAGAAATTCATGTTCTTTACCAGAGCCCAACTGAGCAATACTGGGAGTAAGTAATTTGTGTTAGAGAATGGCACCATACACTTACATTGCTACTGTATAATTGTCCTATTTAATCAGTGAAAAGATGGTTTAGATGTGATTACAAAAGTTTACAAAATAACAAGCAAGCCGTTTCATGAGTTTACCTCAATCTGGTAGGTTATATTCTAGGATTTTTAAATAATATTTACTGAGCATTTTTAATATCTGAGTATCTTAAATAAGAGTTTTTGTCACTTGCTATGAGCGAACATTTTTGGATTATCCCTGACTGATAACACTTTAAGGGTCAAGGAAAGAGCATTCACGTCACGGCCCTGTTTCCACCAATCTTTCCACCACCACGCACAAGAAGCACAAGAAGCGCAAGACAGACACCATTGTGTGCAGATGCCGAGAAGTGCGTTCAGCTCTGGCTGAACAACTTCTAATCTTGTGTGTGGACTCGATAAGAAGAAGACTTTCCCAATGTTTTCCATTGACACAATATATATTAAGTCTAGGCTGATAGATGCCATGTTTAACAACATTTAATTCATTGGGTGATTCACAAAGGAAGGCAAGATATGTTGTGCAAGACAGAGTTAATAAAACAGTCGGGAAATTTACCAAATCTGTTCTCTCAGGCTTCTAATCACAGGTCACCATTTTAACACAATGTTTTATTTCAAAAACTCAATAGACTCAGATAAAATGTAAGGAATATGAAAGTCAATCTCAATTCATGAAAAAACATTTACTTTAAATTTTACTTTTCTGAAAGTAATTGTCAGCATATAATTGCTTAAGGGCGAAAAGGAAGGTCACAACCCATCTTTCCTCCTTATCCGACCACCATTGAACCCTATTTTCTTCTCCACCTCCAACCTTGGTCACTATCTCCACCCTTCTGTCTCCCTCCTGAGTCATCTGCAAACATCCCCTCCCAAATGGAACCACCTATCACTTGCTATGTCTTGCCCCACCACTTCCCTTCAGCTTTTTCTACCAGCTATCTCCCCTCTACTCCATCAGTCTGAAGAAAGCTTCTGACCCGAAACATTGTCTTCCCATTTCCTTCCACAGATGTTGCCTGACCTACAGAGTGGCTCCAGCACTTTGTCTTTTGTTCAAGTGAAGGCTGTGGGGGTTTGGTGTTAGTGGCAGGCAGGTCTATACTCGTTTATCTGGACCTCTGCATTTAACAGTGTCTGTGTAATGAAATACATCAAGCCATAAAATATTTCTGGCTGTCATTTTATTTAGTAAAGTGGTTTTACATCGTCGAGGTTCCATGGATGAGATGGGGGAGATAGTATGGCATTTAGCCCTGTGTCTGCTTCTGGCTTGGTTGATCATTGGAGCTGCCTTATCGAAAGGAATCAAATCTTCAGGAAAGGTAAATGAAATTGGTGATGGATAAGATCAAACATCAGAGTTAAAATTTAGATTTCTGTAAGCTTCTACTTTAATTTATAAATCATTTATGATGTAAACTGGGTTCACTCATGCGGTGGTGTGAACTTTCTCCTTGGGGATTAAAATCCATCATCATCAGCACTGCTAGCCAAGGTAGGTTTTAAAATCTCAACAGGAACTTCCCAAACCCCTCAATGTACTGGTGCCGGACTGTGGTTCTCTCAAATTGCTTATATAACGAGAGCCAGGGCTACCTCTGTAAATGCCCTGATTAGGATCCATTCTGGCTAATTACTGAGCTAGCCCTGACTCCCCTTCCACAGAAATTGGAAAGTCACCAACAGTCCTGCATTTGGACAATGAGAATGATGGAGAAATGTGTGAATTAAATGTAATGAGTTGAATACATTCATCATGCTTTTGTTTAATGCTCATTTATACATGTACAGGAGGTCAGATACCAGTTTGAGATACTGTAGAGACTGCGTTTATTTCATTCAGTTCTCAGAGTGACCCCCTATTTGTCCTGCAACCACCTGGTTCATCATTCACTGCTTTAATTATTGTTAGTTTTGCTTCATATTGAATTGAAACAATAAATGTAGACACAAGGAGCCACAGATGCTGGTTTACACAAAAAGATAAATTGCTGGAGTAACGCAGCGGGTCAGGCAACATTTCTGGAGAACATGGATAGGTGACAAGTTTATACATATCCATGTTCTCCTGAGATGCTGCCTGACTGTTGAGTTACTCTAGCACTTTGTGTCTTTTTTTAAACGATAACATTTACACTGGTGAATCAAGAAAGTCCACTCTCCATGACTAGGTGGTTTATTTCACTGCAACATTCCCGTACGTGGTTCTGACCGCACTTCTGATCCGAGGACTGACCCTGGAGGGAGCCTGGAAAGGGATTGAATTCTACATTGGAAGTCAATCAGACATTTCAAAGCTGGCTGATGCTGAGGTAAACACAATAATTATTTGGATTTAATGTGTTTTCTTTCAGCACTAAAACTGTTGCCTATTCAGTTATTCATTTTATAGTATGTTTGGTACATTCGCATTAAATACATATTTTTGATTGATCATGTTCATTGAATGCAATGGTTTCAATAATTTCAATTTATTTATGGGTGAGCATATTATATATACTTTGCCGCATTGTTTTAGCAGATCAAAAAGAATGTCCTCGAGATCTCCATTAATTGTCCAAAATTCCCCTGTCTCCCCATGTTATTCTCTACTGTAAAAACAGAGGAGAAATACTGATGGAGGACATTGCTCATCTCCTGCGGCTACACACAGAGATGAGTGCTTTGGTTTCTGAGGGGATCTATTCTCTCTTTAGTTATTCTATTTCCTTTAACCTACGAAAAATCTCTCTTAATCTTTCTTACTCTTGCCTGCCTTGCCTTTCACCCTAACAGCAACATGCATGCCTTTAAAGTAATGTAGTTTAGTTTAGTATTCCACTTTCTGGATGTTCCTTTGTCCACAAACAATCAACTTCAATCGACTTTAGCAAGTTCTTACAAACAAGCCTTAAAAACTCTTGATAAAAAGCCTAGAATGTACCATCACTGCAGCATCCTTAAAAGATTTGATCTGCTGAGCTGGGAAAATGTAATAAATTATTCAGACTCAATTTTAGTTTATAAAATCATCCATGGACTAGCCCCACCTCCGTTAAAAGAATTTATAAAGAAGAACATAAATAGGTCGACAAGAGCAGCATCCAGGGGTGATTGTGTTGTCCCGTTTAAGAAAAGTGTATTTGGCCAGACAGTATTTTCCTATAGAGCGTCGCATACCTGGAACACGATCCCCTGCTTCATACGGGATCTGCCAACCATCACCACATTTACAAAACAACTCAAAAAATGGTTACTGGAAAATCAAACCTGTATTCATATTCAACCGTAATATAATCATCTGGCAGTCTTTTATTGTTACTTTTTAACTTTATTGTCTGTTTTGTTATGTTTTTTGTTTGTCTTTTGTTTTGTTTTGATTCTTTTCTTATGGATTGAATGTGTTGTGATGTGTTAACCTGGTTTACCAGAGGGACTACAGATGGAAATTAGCCTATAGCTATAATCTTGCGTATTGCATGCAAATGTTTATAAATATGCACTGTCCTTAATAAAAACATCTAAAAAAAAAAAAAAAGTTGGCCCTATGCCAATTCTAACTTGTGGGTCTGTCCTGTCTTATCCATAACTATTTTAAAGCTAATAGGCTAATAGAACAGTCGTCACTGGAATCAAAAACTCTCCAATGGACATTTCACCTGCCCTTCCCAATTTCCTAAGAGTTGATCAAGCTTTACCTTCTTCCGTGTAGGGCCCTCAACATATTGCCTGAGGAAACTTTCCTGAACGCATTTGACAAATTCAACCCAGTCAAAGCCTTTGGCACTATTACCATCTCATAGAAACATAGAAACATAGAAAATAGGTGCAGGAGTAGGCCATTCGGCCCTTCGAGTCTGCACCACCATTCAATATGACCATGGCCGATCATCCAACTCAGTATCCTGTACCTGCTTTCTCTCCATACCCCCTGATCCCTTTAGCCACAAGGGCCACATCTAACTCCCTCTTAAATATAGCCAATGAACTGGCCTCAACTACATTCTGTGGCAGAGAATTCCAGAGATTCACCACTCTCTGTGTAAAAAATGTTTTTCTCATCTCAGTCCTAAAAGATTTTCACTTTATCCTTAAACTGTGACCCCTTGTTCTGGACTTCCCCAACATCGGGAACAATCTTCCTGCATCTAGCCTGTCCAACCCCTTAAGAATTTTGTAAGTTTTTATAAGATCCCCCCTCAATCTTCTAAATTCTAGCGAGTACAAGCCGAGTCTATCCAGTCTTTCTTCATATGAAAGTCCTGACATCCCAGGAATCAGTCTGGTGAACCTTCTCTGTACTCCCTCTATGGCAAGAATGTCCTTCCTCAGATTAGGAGACTAAAACTGTACACAATACTCCAGGTGTGGTCTCACCAAGACCCTGTACAACTGCAGTAGAACCTCCCTGCTCCTATACTCAAATCCTTTTGCTATGAATGCTAACATACCATTCGCTTTCTTCACTGCCTGCTGCACCTGCATGCCTACTTTCAATGACTGGTGTACCATGACACCCAGGTCCCATTGCATCTCCCCTTTTCTTAATCGGCCACCATTCAGGTAATAGTCTACTTTCCTGTTTTTGCCACCAAAGTGGATAACCTCACATGTATCCACATTATACTGCATCTGCCACGCATTTGCCCACTCACCCAGCCTATCCAAGTCATCTTGCAGCCTCCTAGCATCCTCCTCACAGCTAACACTGCCCCCCAGCTTCGTGTCATCCGCAAACTTGGAGATGTTGCATTCAATTCCCTCGTCCAAATCATTAATATATATTGTAAATAGCTGGGGTCCCAGCACTGAGCCTTGCGGTACCCCACTAGTCACTGCCTGCCATTCTGAAAAGTACCCGTTAACTCCTACTCTTTGCTTCCTGTCTACCAGCCAGTTCTCTATCCACATCTATACTGAACCCCCAATACCATGTGCTTTAAGTTTCTCAGTGCATATTGGGCAAAATATAATCCCGTACTATGACAACTTTATTAGTCTTTCAGCTGCCTGCAATCTCCTGGCATAAAGCACTTGTTCTAATTCCTATTGACTATTTTGGAGCCTATAATACATTCTCAACAAGATGATCATCAATGTGTAGGAAGGAACTCCAGATGCTGGTTTACACCGAAGATAGACACAAAATGCTGCAGTGGAGCAGGTAGCATCGCTGTGGAAAAGGAATAGGTGACATTTCTGGCCGAGGCCCTTCAGACTTCAGACAAAGTGCTTTTTATTTCTCAGCTCCACCCATATCGCCTCATTTTATGAACCATCAGTAATCTCATCTCAGTATATTGGTGTGACATTCTCCTTAATCAATAAAGCAACACCTTATCTCCTTTCCCTCACCTCCATCTCTCATGTAGACCTGCCAGTGCTGTCTCTCTCTTAATCAGGCTTATGTAATGGCTACGAAGTACTAATCACACGTAGCTATGCATGTCCTGGGTTCATCTGCTTTTCCACTCATGACTCTTGCATTAAAATAAATGCAATTAAATCAAATCATCCTCTGTCGCTCTCTGCTGTGCTCCTGTCTTTTCTTGACACTGAACTTTCTTTCATCCACTACCTACTGAACTTCAGCCTCTCACTTGCCTCAGTTCTGCATTGGGCCCTGCCATCTGCCAATCTAGTTTAAACCCAACAGTGTAGCACTAACAAACCTGCTTGTCAGGATATTGGTTACCCTCCAGTTCAGGTGCATTCAATCCATCTTTCCAGGTTCCTCCAGGTTGCATGTGGCCTCACTGGCAAAGGAGGAGGCATAAGGTAAAAAGGTCATAAGAAAGGTTATTTAAGATTAATGACTGCATTCAAATGTTACAGACACTATGCTCATTATTACGTACAACACCACACAGACTGTCTCTTGCATAATGATGAGGTGAAGAATGCAAAATTCTATCAGCCTAATAGCTCAAGGGGTTTCAGCTCCTTCCCTGGACAGAGAAGTAAGTGCATCCATAGTGCAAATGGCCAGATGTATTGGCATCCAAACTCAATAAGTTTAACTCAATATAAAATTGAATGTAAGAACAGAAGAACAAACAACAATAAGAGATGGATGTGGGAGCTGTTAGGATCCTTGTGCCTACTCTGCCATTCTAAACATAGCTACTCAATAACTACTCAATAACATTCAATAACTACTCTTCTTCCCACAGCATTTCCTAAGCAACCACAGTAGATACAACTCCTGTTTTTTTACCTTTTCTCTACCACCATCCAAACAGCTCTTCCACTTCAAGCAATGGTCATGTTCACTTCTTCTATAGTAGTTTACTGCATTTAGTACTCATGTTGTGGTTTCTTCTACATGAAATGAACCAGTTGTCTGTCAATTCATTATTCATGCTAACCCAACTCTGAATTCTCTATGTCTCTCCTACACTGTCCCAAAGAAGTCCAACTTCACTCATGGAAAGTGGCAGAGCATAGAACTAGTGTGAATGGGTGGTCGGCATGGACTCGGTGGGCTGTATATTTCAATCAATCAAAACCTGAAGCATTGCTTCGGTGTCATTTTCCACAGACATTTCCTGATCTAATCAGTGTCTTTGTTCCAGGATAATTCAAAGGATTTGTTCTCATGTGCTGCTTGGCATGGTGGCATCTCATTCAGTCTTTGAACCCTTTTTTTTGTAATATTTGACTGATACCTGGAACATCAGCTCCTGACATGCTCTGAGAGGGTGAAAGTGGATACAAATGTCATTTTACTTCGGAGTCACGTGAGTGACTACGTGAAGAAGGGCCGTCCGTCTGCGTGCGCGTCATTACGTCTGAACGCAACGCGCACAACGGACTGGAAAGGCACTGCGTCCTCCCAGCCGTTGGGATTTAAAAAAGGCGAGAGGTAAGGAAAGTTGAAATACTTATCTGCGTTCTTTTTCGGGCATGAAGTTGTTGTATTTCAGAGCCCAGGTGTCGAGGAGACGGTCCGTGGGGACGTCGGCTGCCGAAGACCGCGGCATTCCCAGTAGCGGGCGACGGTCTTTGTCCCCGACATTGCTGCCGGCAGCAGAACCGGCAGCAGCAGACTTGGTACGGGAGGAGAGCACCGTGGTGGTCCCGGCGGGACGTAAAGCCACCCGCAAGTCTGTCAGACCCGTAGACTCGGATGAGTCCGGGGAAGAGGGATACCCTCCCTCAATGGGAAGCGTCCGAGGATGACTCTTGTGGAGAAGTTGCTCCACAATGATCTGCTCCGAAGGAGGGAGCAGTATCAGCACGGGTCTCCGCAGCAGACCGTGCCAGGAGCCTCGCATATGGGGCAGCACAATGTCTTCCCCATTGGAGGGGAACATTCCCAGGGACGAGCAGAAGAAGTACCTCTGCAATCATCCAGGTTTGCTATCACAACACCACTGGGTGCTCCCCTGGATGAAGATCTGGCTAGTAACATCAATTACCTAGCATCCCATCAACTTAAAGACCTGGCCATGGAAGAAACCATGAACAGGTACCCCCCACCATCTAACTGTGCTTCCCTGAAGGTCCTAGTAGTGAACCATGTCATCTGGGGACAAATTGGACCTATCATCCGAAACCAAGAATTAAAATTCCAGAAGGTATTAAACCTACTGGGGTCTGGGATCACATCATTTGCAGGAGGAGTGGAAGGAGGACTCCTCACTGACCGGGAACAGGACACAATGGCACTATTGTGTAATGCCCACTTTGAGATTAATTGTATTCGGAAGAATGCAATTAAACCATCGATCAACTCAAGGTTCGCTGTCCTGTGCAAAGCCAGCAATGTCCAGCCCACAAACTACCTGTTCGGGGAAGACCTGCTGAGACAGGTACGGGATCTGGATGACGAGGCAAAAACGATCCGCCTCATAACCAGAGGTCAGGTTACCCAAAAGGGTCCATCGACAAGGATGCATCCTTACAGCTCTCGGCGTTTTACGACTAGCGGGCCAGGCACTGGAGGAAGACCCACACCGGAGTCAAGGTCTTTTTTAGGGGCAGGCCCCAGCTGGCCCACAGCGAGGATGAGGAGAGAGCAACCACCAGTTCAACCTCCAAAACCTCGCGAACGAAAACCAGCGCCATACCGCCAGTAACGTCAGAGGTAAGTCAAACCAGTTCCTTAGGGAACACTCCAGACAGGCCTCACATACAGATGGGAGGAAGGTTAAAATATTTTTTGAAAGAATGGTGTTGGGTCACAACGGATCCGTTTGTACTGCACAGTGTAGAAGGGTTCAAAATTGAGTTCATTTTGAATTCATCACTACCCACAACACATTCAAATATTCGAACATATGTTTTCTCTCAACAAGAAACTATGGATATACAGAAGGAGATTGGAACTTTATCTGACAAAAATGTCATTGAGAGGTCACATACAGAACCTCACCAATTCATATCCAATATATTCTCAAAAGAGGAAAAAGATTGAGGGGTCTGCATCATTCTGGATCTTACGGAACTCAATACATATGTGCAATATAAACATTTCAAAATGGACAATTTTGGAACAGCAACTCAGTTGGTTTCCAAAAATGGTTACATGGCATGCATCGACCTCAAAGATGCATACTATTCGGTGTCTATTCACAAAGAGTACAGGAGATATTTGAAGTTTAACTGAATGGGTCAATAATGGCAATACAAGGCTCTGCACAATGAATTGACATCAGCTCCTAGACTATTTACTAAATTACTGAAACCAATTCTGGGTCTATTAAGATCTCAGAACCACATAGTCATGGCATATTTAGATAACATTTTCATTTTTGGAGTCACCAAAGAATTGGCAGAAGCATCAGTCAAAGCAACCAAAACCCTGTTTGAAAGACTTGGTTTCCTCATCCATCCAGTTAAATCAAAATTGACACCTACCAGGGTAATTGATTACCTAGGATTTACCATCAACACAGTAAATATGTTGGTGACTTTGCCTAGGGGCAAACAACAAGATTTGAGTAAAGCCTGCAATGACCTGATAGTCAAATACAAGCCATCTATCAGGCAAACAGCGAGTGTAATTGGCAAAATAGTAGCTGCATTTCCAACAGTACGTTATGGGCCTTTGCATTACCAGACTTTACAGCGAGCAAAGGAACGAGCACTCGGATCACATGCAGGCCAATTTGGCAAACCTATGCGATTGCCAGCAGAGGCCATTGTTGAATTACAATGGTGGATGACGAATGTGAGACACAGCTCAAGGGAAATCTTGCTCGAAAGCCCACCGGTTGTTCTTCAAACCGATGCAAGCGGTTTAGGATGGGGAGCTCCTAACACAGGAGTCTGTGATTCTCCAACAATATGGAATCAATTACCTGGAATTGTTGGGAGCACAATATGGGCTCAAGGCTTTCTGTAGCAACATGCAACATGTGCATGTTCAAATTCAGATTGATAACACTACAGCGGTGGCATATATCAATCACATGGGTGGTGTAAAATCTGTATCTTGCGACAGATTGTCAAACCTCATTTGGCACTGGTGTATCGAGAGGGATATTTGGGTTACGGCGGTCTATCTATTAGGTAGATATAACACGGTGGCAGATGCTAGGTCACGAATGTTTAATGATAACACAGAATGGATGTTGATTCGTGCAGTATTTAACAAAATAACTACACGATTTGGCATTCCAGATATGGATCTGTTTGCATCTAGATTAAACCACCAGTTACCCAGATATGTGTCCTGGGAGCCGGATCCAGGAGCAGAGGCAGTGGATGCTTTCTCCCTCAACTGGGAAGGAATGTTTATGCATGCTTTTCCACCATTTTGTCTCATAAACCGATGCTTGACTAAAATCAAGCAAGACAAAGCCACAGGCATTTTGGTAGTGCCAGATTGGCCTACACAAGCCTGGTTCCCAAACATTTTGGGAATTATAATCCAGGCATTAATGGTTGTACCCAAGAGCAGGGACCTCCGAGTAAACCCAGTTATAGGGAGCAATCATCCACTACATGACCGTATTAATTTGTTGGTTTGCAGATTCTGAGGAGGCCATTTCAAGGTATTGGACTGTCCGAACGAACTGTGGATGTCATCACTAAGGCATGGAGGGACAGTACTAACAAACAGTATGCCACAAATATTAAGAAGTGGGAAATGTTCTGCAATGCTAATAATATAACATACAACACAGTTCGGATAACGGATGTCTTGGAGTTCCTATCAACTCTGTACTATGACTACAAACTAAGTTATAGTGCAATCAACAGTGCCACAAGCGCACTCTCCTCCTATCTGATGCTGGAGGCAGGACACGGGTGGATAGGAACGCACCCCTTTGTAACAACATTTACGAAGGGAATTTACAATTCAATACCTCCAAGGCCAAGGTACACGGACACATGGGATGTGAGCGTGGTACTAACCCTACTTCGACAGTGGGGATCACCAATGGCCTTATCATTATCCAAACTAACCCTGAAGGTGGTTATGCTGATGGCACTAGTAACAGCCCAAAGAGTCCAGACACTGCAAAAGCTACGATTGGACTCCACGACCATCAATATGAACAACATAACATTCGTTATCAGGGACCTGATAAAACAGAGCAGGCCAGGAATGTCAAGGATGAAGATCCAGTTCTTGGCATGTCCAGAGGACCAACGGTTGTGTGTGGTAACATACTTACACCACTATCTGAGAGTTACAGAGAACCTCAGAGGCTCAGAACAATCGGTCCTCATCAGCCATAAAAAAACCACACCAGAAGGTGTCAACTCAGATGGCTAAAGGAGGTAATGGCGGTAGCGGGAGTGAACATTCATATCGTTAAATCTCACTCCACCAGGGCTGCATCTACATCGGCAGCAAGAGCAATGGACGTGCCCCTTGATGACATCCTAGCGGCTGCAGGATGGGCGAATGAACAAACGTTCCACCGGTTTTATATCAAACCCATAACTGGACCGGGGGTGTTTGCACGTATCGTTTTAAGTTCTGTTTCCTAGTTCCCCCCAGGTTGGGATGGGTAACTATTTAAAAAAAATTATTTTGTTTAAAGCATCAGTGTCTTTACTTAACTACGTTATGTCTGAATGCTTTAATGATTACTCTCATCCATGGTCAATCCATTCAGTGTGTGACGCCTGGATTCGTAACCGGCGTGAAATCACAGAGCTTTGAAATCTTCACGTAGTCACTCACATGACTCCGAAGTAAAATAGTAAGATTAAACGAGAAATTACCAGTTTGAAGTTTGATCTTGATTTTATGAGGAGTTACGATGAGCGATTACGTGCCCACCGCTCCCACCCTCATACTATCAAGGTCATCTGGAAGTTCTCATTTCTTCACAATCTTACTATTCTCAGGTCCTCTTTTTATCTGTGATTTTACACCGCTGCTTTGAAGATTGACGCGCACGCAGACGGACGGCCCTTCTTCACGTAATCGCTCATCGTTACTCCACATAAAATCAAGATCAAACTTCAAACTGGCAAGTTCTCATTTAATCTTACTATTTTATAACAGAATCTTGAACTGGGGTTCATGCTATAAAATGAGGGGTTACCTAATTAAGACAGATTTCAGGGAATATTTTTTCTTTGAAGGTCTACATTTTTTGGGAACTCTCTTCCTCAAAGGGCCAAACTCACAGTCTTTGAACATTTGTAGGACGGGGAGATAGATACCTGGTAAACAAGGGGCTGAACGTTTCCTGTGGGTGTACAGGAATGCAGAGTTGAGGTTACATTAGATCAGCTATGATGTTATTAAAGGCAGAACAGACTATCCCGAATTCATAAGATTACCTGTTTGTTCGAAGAGCTACGCACACTTCTTCACATAGGAACTGTTGATCTGTAGAAGCTTCATTCAGCTAGCTCACCATTGAGCTGGAAGTTTAAACCTCCCATTTTTCTGCAGACTTAATTTAGCTTTGTGTGGCTGAACTCAACTTAAATCTCGAAATACTTTATATTTACCAGGTCTGGAGAGATGCAGCAACACAAATATTTTTTTCTACTGCAGTGGCAATGGGAGGTATAACTGCACTTTCTTCCTACAACAAATTCCACAACAACTGTTACAGAGACACCATCATTGTCTGTGTGGTGAACTGTGCCACGAGTGTGTTTGCCGGATTTGCCATCTTCTCCGTCCTGGGACACATGGCTCACATACAGGACAAGCCTGTTTCAGAGGTTGCTCAGTCAGGTAATGCAGAACCAGTTTAAAGAATGATTCATGGTCACTTAGCTTTAATCATCACTAAAATTAATCATTGTTCAATCAAAAATTCTATACTATTGTTCCAATATGCAGAGACAAACAATAACTTGCTATTCTAGAGGGTTTAAACAAGACGTGTATTGGTGACAAGGTGGGGTGGGAACCAGACCGGCAGATCTGCAAGTGGAAAAAAAGATGGGAAGGTGGAGATGACAAGTATAATGGAAGGAAAGACAGGGGCAGGTTAATGAACATGGTGAGACTGACAGGCTGAAGCATGTTTATTACAATGCAAGTAGTATACAACTGTCAGAGGTTATGGAGAGAAGGCAGGAGAATGGGGTTAGGAGGGCGAGATAGGCCAGCCATGATTGAATGGCAGAGTAGACTTGATGGGCCTTTGACAAAGTCCCACACAAGAGATTAGTGTGCAAAATTAGAGCACATGGTATTGGGTATAGGGTATTGACATGGATAGAAGACTGGTTGGCAGACAGAAAGCAAAGAGTAGGAATTAACAGGTCCTTTTCAGAATGGCAGGCAATGACAAGTGGAGTGCCGCAAGGCTTAGTGCTTGGACCCCAGTTATTTACAATATATTTAATAATTTAGACAAAGGAATTAAATGTAACATCTCCAAGTTTGCTGCGTGGCAATGTGAGCTGCGAGGAGGATGCTATGAGGCTGCAGGATGATTTGGATAGGTCAGGTGAGTGGGCAGTTGCAGGGCAGATGCAGTATAATGTGGATAAATGTGAGGTTATCCACTTTAGTGGCAAGAACAAGAAGGCAGATTACGATCCGAATAGTGTCAGATTAGAAAAATGGAAGGTGCAACGAGACCTGGGTGTGCTTGTACATCAGTCACTGAAAGTAATCATGCGCGCAGGGAGTTAAGAAAGCAAATGGCATGTTGGCCTTCATAGCGAGAGGATTTAAGTATAGGAGCAAGGAGGTCCTACTGCAGTTGAACAGGGCTCTGTTGAGATCGCACCTGGAGTATTATGTGCAGTTTTGGTCTCCTAATTTAAGGAAATAAATTCTTGCTATTGAGGGAGTTGAGCATATGTTTGGCAGGTTAATTCCCACGATGACGGGATTGACATATGATGAAAGAATGGGTCGACCAGCTTGTATTCACTGGAATTTAGAAGAATGAGAGGGGTTCTCATAGAAACATATAAAATTATTTTGGGATTGGATATGCTAGATGCAGGAAAAATCTTCCCCATGTTGGGGGAGTTCAGAACCAGGGGTCCAATTTTAGAATAAGGGGTAGGCCATTTAGAACTGAGATGAGGAAAAATGTTTTCACCCAGAGAGTTGTGAATCTGTGGAATTCCCTGCCACAGAAGGCAGTGGAGGCTAATTCTTATGTATTTATGTATTTATGGAGGCTTATGTATTTATGTATTTTTGTATCTCCTTATACTGTTTGATGTGTTATATGGACCTGTGTCTGAAATAAAGCTTTAATAATAATAATAATTCACTGGATGTATTCAAGAGAAATGTAGATATAGCTCTTCGGGCTAATGGAAACAAGGCATATGGGGAAAAAGCAGGAACGGTAACTGATTCTGGATGATCAGCCATGATCATATTGAATGGCGGTGCTGCCTCGAAGGGCCGAATGGCCTGCTCCTGCACCTACTTTCCATGTTTCTATGTTTCTATGAATGGTCTAATTCTACTCCTATCATTTATGATCTTATGATTTTATGAGTGTTGTGGGTAAAGTGGATGAGCGTTGAGCCTGGTTCTATTATCTAAATGGTGTCAAGTTGGGAAAAGGGGCAGTACAACGGGATCTGGGGGTCCTTTTTCATCAGTCACTGAAAGTAAGCATGCAGGTTCAGCAGGCAGTGAAGAAAGCGAATGGCATGTTGGCCTTCATAACAAGAGGAGTTGAGTATAGGAGCAAAGTGGTCCTCCTGCAGTTGTACAGGGCCCTAGTGAGACCACACCTGGAGTATTGTGTGCAGTTTTGGTCTCCAAACATGAGGAAGGACATTCTTGCTATTGAGGGAGTGTAGCATAGGTTCTCGAGGTTAATTCCCGGGATAGCGGGACTGTCATATGATGATAGATTGGAGCGGCTGGGCTTATATACCGTGGAATTTAGGATGCAAAGGGATCTTATTGAAACATATAAGATTATTAAGGGTTTGGACACACTAGAGGCAGGAATCATGTTCCCGATTTTGGGGGAGTCCAGAACCAGAGGCCATAGTTTAAGAATAAGTGGTAAGCCATTTAGAACTGAGATGAGGAAAAACTTTTTCACACAGAGAGTTGTGAGTGTGTGGAATTCTCTGCCTCAGAGGGCGGTGGAGGCTGGTTCTCTGGATGCTTTCCAGAGAGAGTTAGATAGAGCTCTTAGAGATAGCAAAGTTAAGGGCTATGGGGAGAAGGCAGGAACGGGGTACTGATTGTGGATGATCAGCCGTGATCACATTGAATGGTGGTGCTGGCTCGAAGGGCCGAATGGCCTACTCCTGCACCTATTGTCTATAATGTCTGGAACTGTAATGTTGTGGCCATTATAGAAGAGATAACGAGGAACAGGGCAGGCAGCTCAACATTCCAGGGTTTAAAATATTCAGATGTGATGGAGGTAAAAGAGGTGGAGGAGTTGCATCACTCATCATAGAGAATGTTACAGCAGAGAGGACATACTGGACGGATCCACTGAGATAATATGGGTAGATTAATAAATTTGCAGGTGAAATTAAAAATGGTGGAGTTGAGGACAGTGAAGTAGGCTGTCAAAGGATACAGCAGGATATAGATCAGTTACAGATAAGGGCGGCAAATTGGTATAATTTGTGCAAATGTGTGGTGTTGCACTTTGGGAGGTAAAATATAAAGGTAAAGTATACAGTTAATAGCTGGATCCTTAACAGCATTGATAGACAAAGTGATTAAGGGTTCTTGTCCACAGCTCCCTGAAAGTAGCAACACAAGTAAATAAAGTGGTAAAGAAGGCATATGATATGCTTGCCTTAATTAGTTTAGGCATTGAGTATAAGGGTCAAGAAGTCATGTATTTCATTCACATCCAAATCATTAATGTACATCACAAACAATAAAGGTCCTCACACCAATCGCTGCACTACACCACTGGTCACAGATCTCCACGCCGAGAAGCACCGTCTGTCGACATCATCAAGCCAATTATAAGTCCAATTTGGCAGCTTGCCCTAAATCTCCTGTGCCTTAACATCTGGATCAGTTTACCATGCAGGACCATGTCAAATCCCTTACTAAAGTCCATATAGTTAACATCACCCTGCCTTCATCAATCATCTGAATTACCTCCTCAAAAGATTCAAATGAGTGAAACAGCCGTCTCATAGAAACATAGAAACATAGAAATTAGGTGCAGGAGTAGGCCATTCGGCCCTTCGAGCCTGCACCGCCATTCAATATGGTACCCCGTTCCTATCTTCTCCCCATATCCCCTGACTCCACTATTTATATGAGCCCTATCTAGCTCTCTCTTGAAAGCATCCAGAGAACCTGCCTCCACCGCCCTCTGAGGCACAGAATTGCACAGACTCACCTCTCTCTGTGAGAAAAGGTGTTTCCTCATCTCCATTCTAAATGGCTTACTCCTTATTCTTATACTGTGGCCCCTGGTTCCGCACTCCCCCAACGTCGGGAACATATTTCCTGCCTCTAGTGTGTCCAAACCCTTAACAATCTTATATGTTTCAATGAGATACCCTCTCATCCTTCTAAACTCCAGAGTGTACAAGCCCAGCTGCTCCATTCTCTCAGCATATGACAGTCTCGCCATCCCGGGAATTAACCTTGTAAACCTACCCTGCATTCCCTCAATAGCAAGAATGTCCTTCTTCAAATTAGGGGACCAAAACTGCACACAATACATCGGGTGTGGTCTCACTAGGGCTCTGTACAACTGCAGAAGGACCTCTTTGCTCCTTTATTTCCTTTATTACTGCAAACTTTCTTTGTTTTGGTGAACCCAGTTCAAAATGTCTTCCACCAAGGCATCAGCTAGGCAGTATACCACTGGGAAAATCCACCAATACTAGTTGCTCAAAACCCCTTCTGCAGAACTGGAAAATGGTAAACTTGAAGAATCTCAAGTTAGCAGTCTGAAACTTTACCCTAACCTGCTGAGCATTTCCAGCTTTTTCTGTTCTCCTCCGATGAAATTCTTTAATTGCAATATATTATTTGTATCTACCATTCAGGTTTCGGTTTGGTTTTCATCGCCTACCCGGAGGCTCTTGCACAGCTGCCGTGGGCTCCTCTATGGTCCATTTTGTTTTTTACCATGCTGATCACTCTGGGACTTGACACACAGTTTGCAAATATAGGTAAATATCTTCAAATAATATATTTCCCTCTGATCGGGAATACCAATCCATGTCTTATGCATCATTTGAACAATGGCCATTTGTCAATGGACCTGTATTCCCTTTAACTCTCCAAGAAAGATGGTTGACATGGACTTACTGTCACTACTATAGATCAATGCTCTTCTTGGGATCATCATTTGGAAGGTTTCCTCTCCCTGAAACAATCTGCAGGAGATAGGAGTAAAGTTGTTTTCTTTATTCTCCACTGGTTCCTTTCGAGACCCAGAAAAGGCCATGGCCACACCGCATTGAACCTTGGTCTCTGAAGTCCAACAGAGAAGACCGGTTTCGCCAATGTCAGATTAATAGCATTAGATCAATATAAGATTGAAATTACAATATGAATTTAAACCTCATAGCACCATTGATCCTGACCTCTGCATCTCTCAATCTGCATTGTTTTCACACACTGTATCACAAAGCTAAACCAAACTCAGCCCATGACCGGTATTTAACCTTCTTTTCCTGATCCCATGAACTTCTCTGATCTCTGCCTTACCTTCAATGTTCTACCCAATGATCTTAGATATTGACATAGTCTTGACATCAGATGTATAATTCCTGTGGTAAATTCCACAACAAATGACTCTTCATGTGAAATAGTCACTTATTTCCCTAGTCATAGAGTGATACAGTGTGGAAACAGGCCCTTCGGCCCAACTTGCCCACACCGGCTAACATGTCCCAGCTACACTAGTTCCACCTGCCCAAGTTTGGCCCTTATCCATCCAAACTGGTCCTATCCATGTACCTGTCTAACTGTTTCTTAAAGGTTGGGATAGTCCCTGCCTCAACTACCTCCTCTGGTAACTTGTTCCATACACCCAACACATTTTGTGTGAAAAACTTACCCCCTCAGATTCCGATTAAATCTTTTCCCCTTCACGTTAAACCTATGTCCTCTGGTCCTCGGTTCACCCACTATGGGCAAGACTCTGTGGACCTACCCGATCTATTCCTCTCATGATTTTATACACCACAATAAGATAACCCCTTATCCTCCTGTGCTCCATGGAAAAGTTCCAGCCTACTCAACCTCTCCCTACAACTCAGACCCTCTAGCCTTGGCAACATCTTTGTAAATCTTCTCTGTACCCGTTCCAGCTTGACAACATCATTCCTTTAACATGGTGCCCAGAACCAAACATGATACTATAAATGTGGTCTCGCCAATGTCTTACGCAACTGCAACATGACCTCCCAACTTCTATACTCAGTACTCTGACTGATGAAGGCGAATGTGCCAAACGCCTTTTTGTCCACCCTATCTACCTGTGACTCCACCTTCAAGGAATAATGCACCTGCATTCCTAGATCCCTCTGCTCTATAACACTCCCCAGAGCCCTACAATTCACTGTGTAGGACCTGTCCATGTTAGACTTCCCAAAATGAAAAACCTCACATTTCCCTGTATTAAATTCCATCAACCATTCCTCAGTCCACCTGGCCAATCAATCAAGATCCTACTGCAATTTTTCACAACCATTGTCACTATCTGCAAAACCACCCACTTTTGTATCATCTGCAAACTTGCACATCTTTCCATGTATGTCCTCATCCAAATCATTGATATAGATGACAAACAGTAACAGGCCCAGCACCGAACCCTGAGGCACACCACTAGTCACAGGCCTCCAGTCCGAGAAGCAACATTCCACAATCACCCTCTGCTTCCTTCCATTCTATCCATCCAGCTCTTTCTCCTTGGAACCTATGCAATCTAACCTTCCAGAGCAGCCTACAATGCAGAACCTTATTGAATGCTTTGCTGGTCTACAGGTCTGCCTCATTGACCTTTTTGGTCATGTCTTTTAGACACAACCTCCCACGTACAAACCCATGCTGACTATCCCTAATCAGCCATTGTCTGTCTAAATGCATGTATATCCTATCCCTCAGAATACTCTCAAGTAACTTTCCAATTACAGATGTTAAACTCACTGGCCTATAGTTCCCAGCGTTTTCCCTGAAGCCCTTCTCGAATAGAGCCACAACATTTGCCACCCTCCAGTCTTCCAGGAACTCTCCTATATTTAAAGACGGTTTCTGGTTTCCCACAATTTCCTTGGATATATCTTACAAATATCCATATCTCATTCTCTACACTGCACAGAATACAATCCTAATTTCTCCTCTTAGTGTAAGGTAAGGTACTATTCAATTCATCTCTACCCCAATGCGGACATTGGACTTTGTCTGTGTTTCTCACATCCACCTTTCATCATGTAGTATATTCAATCAGGTAATCTCAGGACCTCCTCTGCTCCATAGAATTAATTAATAAATTATTCCTAAACAGTCTTCCATTGTTGCAGAGACATTCCAACCCAGTCAACATATTGGGTTATCTCCCCTGCAGCCTCACTTTCCCAGATATGAAAACATCAGACCTGCAAACTTACCTAAGATAGACACAAAATGCTGGAGTAACTCAGCGGGACAGGCAGGATCTCTGGATAGGGGGAATGGGAGATGTTTCAGGTCGAGACCCTTCTTCAGACTGCGAGACAAGGGAGAGGGGCACAGAGATACAGTGGCCCTTGTGGCTAAAGGGATCAGAGGGTATGGAGAGAAGGCAGGAACGGGATACTGAGTTGGATGATCAGCCATGATCATATTGAATGGCGGTGCAGGCTCGAAGGGCCGAATGGCCTACTCCTGCACCTAATTTCTATGTTTCTATGTTTCTATGTAAGGTGTGAAACCGGGACATCAAAGGGGCCGAGGATCCAGGAAAATGTAGAATAGATCATTATGTGTAGGAAAGAAGGGTCTCTTATCTGAAGAAGGATCTCAACCCGAAACGTCACCCTTTCCATAAGTGAACCTCTGCCTCACCTGAAAGGACTGTCGAGGTCCTTGGCTGGAGTCGATAGACGAAGCATAGGGATGGGCGTTGAATCTCTTACGGCAGCAAGGGAAAGTACCTGAGGAGGGGGTGGTTTGGGTGGGAAGGGATGGGTTAACCAGGGAGTTGCGGCGGAGAGAGGGAAATGTGGCTAGTGGTGGAATCCTGCTGGAGGTGGCGAAATTGTTGGTGGATTATGTGCTATATGCAACGGCTGAAGGGGTGAAAGGTGAGGACTAAAGTCAAAGTCAAAGTCAATTTAATTTGTCACATGCGCATCACATGCAGTGAAATGATCACATCACATGCAGTGAAACTAGGGGGACTCTGACCCTGTTGCGACTGGAGGGGAGGGGGAGCAAGAGTGGAGCTGCGGGATACCGAGAAGACTGTTATGAGGGCCTCATCTATGATGGAATGGAGGAACCCCTGTTCCCTAAAAAATGAGTAAATCTCAGATGTCCAAATTTACCTAATCTGAAGGATATTTCCAGCATATTCTGTTTTTATTGCTACTTTATTTCTGATGTTCATCTCACGTGCAGACTCTCCTGCGCATGGTAGAGCAACCAGAACTACAGAAGCTAATCCAACTGTGGGCTTTACGATTGGATATGTAATGAATTAATAACTAATCTGATTTAACTTCCTTTTTAACAGAAACGGTTGTCACCAGCCTACTGGACCAGATCCCAAAGTTTCCACGGTCAAAACGCTTGTATCTAACAATAGCCATTTGCTTGCTATTTTATCTCCTTGGCTTTTTGTACATAACACAGGTGAGAGTTTGCTTTCTTTTCACAGGTAGTGGTAGTTCAAGTTCAAGTTCGTTTATTGTCATGTGTCCCTGATAGGACAATGAAATTCTTGCTTTGCTTCAGCACACAGAACATAGTAGGCATTGACTACAAAACAGATAAGTGTGTCCATATACCATTGTATAAATATATACATACATGAATAAATAGACTGATAAAGTGCAAATAACAGATAATGGGTTATTAATGATCAGAGTTTTGTCCGAGCCATGCTTAATAGCCTGATGGCTGTGGGGAAGTAGCTATTCCTGAACCTGGTTGTTGCAGTCTTCAGGCTCCTGTACCTTCTACCTGAAGGTAGCAGGGAGGTGAGTGTGTGGCCAGGATGGTGTGGGTCTTTGATGATACTGCCAGCCTTTTTAAGGCAGCGACTGCGATAAATCCTCTCGATGGAAGGAAGGTCAGAGCTGATGATGGACTGGGCAGTGTTTACTACTTTTTGTAGTCTTTTCCTCTCCAGGGCGCTCAGGTTGCCGAACCAAGCCACGATGCAACCGGTCAGCATGCTCTCTACTATGCACCTGTAGAAGTTAGAGAGAATCCTCCTTGACAAACCGACTCTCTGTAATCTTCTCAGGAAGTAGAGGCGCTGATGTGCTTTCTTGATAATTGCATTAGTGTTCGCGGACCAGGAATGATCTTCAGAGATGATCTCTGAAGTTTACATTATGACCTGAACAGTTATTGAATAGTAAAGAGTTTACCTGCCTGTTCTGCTGCAAATAATAATTTAATTGTTCTGTTTTTGGTACATCTGACTATAAAATGTTCTTGACTCTTGATATTTACTCTGCCTTGACCAGAAGCAATTGTCCAGCTGCTCCTTGAGGCTGCAACTGCATTCGTCCTCTATGGACTGAAGCAAGACTTCAGAGATGAATGATGCTGACTAGAGTTACTACTTTAGTCTGACAGCAGAGGAGGGTCATGTTGTTTAATGTTAATGGCAGCAATGGTAGGCAGAGTGGAATATACGATGGGTCATTGCTGAGAGTAAACTCAAGTAGCACTCTACCCAATGCCTGGCTGCAGTGAAACAGGACAAGACTAGAAAGAGGATAGTTTAGAAATACAGCATGGAAACAGGCCCTTTGGCCCACCAAGTTCATACTGACCATCGATCATCCATTCACACAAGTTCTATCTTATCCCACGTTCTCAGGAGCAATTTATAGAAGCGAATTAACCTCGAAAATCACACATCTTTGGGATGTGGAGGAAACCGGAGCACTGAAGGAAACCCATGTAGTCACCAAGAGAATGTGCAAATTCCACACAGACGGCAACCGAGGTCACGATCAAACCCAGGTCTCATGTGTTTAGAGGCAGCAGCTCTACTAATTGTGCAACTGTGCTGTGATTAGTATGAAGGGGAGAGGAGGAGGGGTGAGGCAGGGGTTGATATTTGGTGAACCTACTGTAGGTATAGTGAGGGGTGAGGGGCAAGGCAGGTGGAAGGGATGGAGTTGCGAGACAGAGACTGGTGTTGATAGATGCAGGGTCATTTTATGGATCAAGTGTCATCCCATGTTTTAATGTTAGTGGTTTTAATGTAATTTTATTTTGTGATCATATTTAATTTTAGACTGGGATCTACTGGATAAATTTAATTGATCACTTCTGCGATGGATGGGGCCTGATTGGAATAGCCTTGCTGGAACTCTTGAGTATAAGCTGGATCTATGGTATGTGCAAGAGGAAAGCCATCGAAGGTAAAGTGTGATGGTTAAAACAATTGGAATTTCATATGGGTAGTTTCCAATGTAATTCTAGATAGGGCAACGGAGTGGTACAGCTAATAAATCTGCTAGCTCACAGCTCCAATGCTGCATGTTTAATCCTAACCTTTGGTGCTGGGGAGAGTTTGCACATTCTCATTCTGACTGAATCAATTTCTTCTGCATGCTCTGGTTCCCTTACATTCCCAAAGACGGTCAAGTTGGTAGGTTAGTTGTCCACAGTAAAAGCCCCAACTATAGGTGCGCGATATATTTTCAGGAAATGTAGAGTAAATGAGATATTGGTGAAATTAGTGGGAATTGGAATCACTCAATGAGCTGAGCCGCATAATCTTGATGGGCTGAATGGCCTCCATTTGGAAGGACATGTGACATTTGTCCAACACCCTCTCCTGAGTTGATCAGCTGTTTTCAATGCAGGTGGTACAGTGGACAGCAGGTGGAATCCATTGAATGTTCTTCTGCTAAGGAAAGAGGGATCACTTAGATAACCTATCCTCATCCATAATAATCCATAATAATCAGACTTATCCACCCCAGCACGTTGGATATATCAGCCTTTCCTGCCAGAATGTCTCTGAGCTTTTGAGACACAACTCTGTCTTATTTTCACGAAGAGTTCTATTCTCTGCACGTACTGTAGGAATACATAGTGATAAAATGAAGTTGGGGTTCATTGCAGGTCTGGGTGTGTGAAGCCCAAAGCTGCAGGACTGATTGAGTGAGGACCTGCTGGTGCCTGCGCATGGCAGACAGTGTGGAACACAGTGTACGGAGTTGATGGAAGGCGCTAAGTTACTCCAGCACTGTGCACGTAAAGTGGCGAGATTATTGGGAGTGAACTGTGTTCAGATCAGAGTTGCATGTAATTTTAAGTTACAGTTATGGATTTTGAACTGCAAAATCTTGTTGGAGTACTCAGTGATAATGCTGATATTTTGTAGTTTGTTCATTTTTGTAATCTTTGGTTTATTGAGTGTTATTTCTAATTGTATTCCTATCATTTTATTTGTGGTGTTTGCTAATTATTAATAACTTGCCAAGGAATTTTATGAATCTTTGCATGTTTAAGCCACCACATAGTTTTGTGTTGAACTCAGAGATTGAGTTCAAAAGACAATTACCAAGCTGAGGTTCTATAGGAAACAAACAGCTCTGAATATCAGGAAATTGATGTTTAAGAAAGAACTGCAGATGCTGGAAAAACCAAAGGTAGACAAAAATGCTGGAGAAACTCAGCGGATCGAGACCCGAAACGTCGCCTATTCCTTCGCTCCATAGATGCTGCCTCACCTGCTGAGTTTCTCCAGCATTTTTGTCTACCTAGGAAACTGATGAAATGCTTTCCTACTGTCCACAGGCACAAACAGATTCATCAAAGACATTGAGATGATGATTGGGGAAAAGAACTGGCTCTTCTGGCTGTGGTGGAGAGTGTGTTGGCGGCTTGTCAGTCCATGTGTACTGGCCGTAAGTAAATGCTTTAAATAAGTTATAGAATATATCTAATTTTGTCCATATTCCTGTTTTGACTAATCATTTTGTGTAGGTAACCTTAATATGGTCTTTAGCAACTTTTGCCCCACCAACATATGGATCTGTTGAGTACCCTGTCTGGGCAATATTATTTGGCTGGTGTTTGGCAATCCTCTCCATTGCATGGATCCCCATTGTGGCCATTGTGAAAATCACCCAGGCTGAGGGCTCCACTTTGTACCAGGTAAGGAAACCTTACAACCGAATGGAATTAACATTAAATTATCCAATTTTAGGTAGCTAATCAACAACAACACTTTCCCATTTCCCTACCACTACCCCTATATCCCTTGGTCTGACTTCATATTTTATGCCCCTTATCTCCTTATCTCCTTATCACTGCTTTTTGTCTTCTTCCCATCTCTGGCCTTTGTCCACCTACCTGCCAACCAAACCCCCTCATCTGCCTCTACTTATTACTTACCAGGCTCTGTTCTACCCCTACCTTTCTTCCAGGTTTCTCCCCACCCTCAATTACAATCAGTCTGAAGTAGGGTCGCGACCTGAAACATCACCCACCCATGTTCTCCAGTGATGCTGCCTGACCTGCTGAGTTACTCCAGATATCTTTGAAAGTGGAAGTAAAAGAATTTCTGACAGTCTCCCAATTCTCATTACAGCTTCAGTAAAGATGATCAGAAATAGTACAGAATAGCATTAACTCATTTTTAATCATTTTTTTTAGTTTAGTTTAGTTTAGAGATACAGATTCGGCCCACTGAGTCCTCGCCGACCAGCGATCCCAGAACACCAACACTATCCTACACACTAGGAACAATTTACAATTTTATCGAAGCCAATTAACCGACAAACCTGCATTTCTTCGAGTGTGGGAGGAAATCAGAGATCCCGGAGAAAACCCACATGGTCACAGGAAGAACGTACATCTCGGTATAGGCAGCACCCGTAGTCAGGATCGTGCCCAGGTCTCTGGCGCTGTTAGGCAGCAACTCTACCACTATGCCACCGTGCCGCCCCATACAATCTTTTTTCTGGGAATTCAGCCTATCTTGTAACCTTGGAGTTATTTTACATTGCTTTATGTCAGTAAACTGCCGGATAAATTGCATGGAGCATACCCCCTGTGACGATATACAATCGGAATATCCCAAAGAAAAAATCGGAGTTCTAGTGACAGGGCATGGACACATAAAGATAAATCCTGATCTGCTGAATTTTTCAAACTTTTGATTTTTGATTTTTGTTTTTGTTTCACTCCTCAAAGATATTTTGCTTTTGTCACCAGGGTCTTTGGCAACAGGGTATTTTAAATGCTGTCATAGTCCCTGCCTCAACTACCTCTTCTTGCAGCTTATTCTGTATACCCACCACCCTCTGAGTGAAAAGTTGTAGTTCTGGTGCATATTAAATCTTATTCCCCTTAGCTTAAACCTATATACTCTGGGTTTTGATTCTCCTACTCTGGGTAAAAGACTCTGTGCATTTACCCCATCTATTCCCCTCATTGTTTAGACCAATATTTTTTTTCATATTAGGAAACTCCAGATGTATCGAATTAGGATTGTTGTTTCTCAGCTGGAAGTTAGAGGTGAAAAAAATGTTGAACAGAAAGTGTGAAATTCTTCACTTTTGTTTACACAGAAAATTTCTGCTGCTTGCAGATCAGCCCCCGATTGGGGTCCATTCCTGAAGCAGCACAGAGAGGGGAGATACCAAAAGAGATCTAATTCAGCAGAAGCTCTCAATAATGAGCAACATCTTACTGAAATGTAAACGTACAAAAACATTTTGGTTTAATTTGTAATTAATGGCCGAAGATGGGTCTTGACTGGAAACGTCCCACTGAGGCAGAGAATTCCACAAATTCACAACTCTCTGTGTAAAAAAGTATTTCATCACCTCAGTTCTAAATGGCATACCCTTTATTCTTAAACTGTGATCCCTGTGATCCCCCAACATCTGGAACATGTTTCCTGCATCTAGCGTGGCCAATCCCTTAATAATTTTATATTTCAACAAGATACCCGCTCATCCTTCTAAATTCCAGTGAATACAAGCCCAGTCGTTCCATTCTTTCATCATATGACAGTCCCGCCATCCCGGGAATTAACCTTGTGAACCTATACTGCACTCCCTCAATAGCAAGAATGTCCTTCCTCAAATTAGGAGTCCGAAACTGCACACAATACTCCAGGTCTGCTCTCACCAGGGCCCTGTACAACTGCAGAAGTGGCCTGCAGAACTACAACCAAGGCCTCTTTGCTCGTATACTCAACTCTTCTTGTTATGAAAGCCAACATGTCTTTAGCTTTCTTCACTGCCTGCTGTACCCACATGCTTACTTTCAGTGACTGATGTACAAGGACACCCAGGTCTTGTTGTACTTCCCCTTTTCCTAACCTGACAGCATTCAGATAATAATCTGCCTTCCCGTTCTTGCCAACAAAGTGGATAATCTCACATTTATCCACATTAAACTGCATCTGCCATGCATCTGCCCACTCACCCAACCTGTCCAAATCACTCTGTATCCTCATAGGAACCTCTTCTCAGTCCACACTACCACTCAGCTTTGTGTTATCTGCAAATTTGTTAATGTTACTTTTAATTCCTTCATCTAAATCATTAATGTATGTGGTAAATAGCTGCAGCCCAGGCCGTGATGCAGCCAGTTTATATGCTCTCTGCCATACTTCTGTAGACGTTCAAGAGAGTATTCATTGATATGCCAAATCTCCTCAATCTTCTAAGGAAGTATAAGTAGCATTATTGAATGTTCTTTCTGATTGCATCATTGTGCTTGGCTCAGAGATATACACCTCCAATAACTTCAGGGTTGTTGACTCTCTCCGCCGCCAACCCATCAATAAAGACAGGTTTTCCTCAGTTTTCCCCTTCCAAAGTCAACAATCAACTCCTTGGTCTTGCTGATGCTGTGAGCAAGGTTGTTGTCCTGGCACAATACAATCAGTTTTTCAATCTCACTCCTAGACTCCAACTCATCGTTACTCATTATTCGACCAACAGTAGTGTCGTTAGCAAAATTCAATATGTCATTGGATCTTGAACCAACATATTTGTCACATAGTTATGGGTGTAGAGTGCATGGTCAGGGGACTGAGCACACAGCCACAAGGTACCCTCATGGTGATAGTTATCAAAGAGGAAGTGTTGTTGCCAATTTGTACTGATTGAGGTCTGCCGATGAGGAAGTCGAGGATCCAGTTGCCTAGGGATACCAGAGACCCAGTTCCGTGAGTTTGATAAGTTTGGAGGGGATGTTGGTGTTGAGCTATGGTCAATGAACAACTTGGCTTACATGCTCTTATTGTCCAAGTGGTCCAGTGCAGAGTGGGGAGCCAGTGAGATCGCATTCCTGGTTGACGTATTGTAGTGATAGGCAAATTGATTGATTGATACTTTGTCATGTACAGTGAGATCCTTTGTTTCTTTGTTTGCATACAGTACAGATATGCAAGAGATGCCACGTAAAGGACACTGACAAAGTTACAAAAGCATTAAATATAGTTCCTCTTCCTTCTCCCCCCAACCTAGTCCCTCTTTGTTCTCTCCCCCCCCCCCCCCCCCCCCCCCCCCTCCCTCCCCCCACCCCCCCCACGCTGGGGACCTCATTGTTCTTTCTAGTGGGTCCAGATCCTTGATAAGGTGATAGTTGATATGCACGATAATAAAACTCTCAAAGCACTCATCACCAATGATGGGCATTGGTATTATTGATGTCCCTATAAAGTAGGTCGAAACCTTGGACATTAATAACGAGAGGTTGAAAATGTCCGCAAAAGCTCCGGTCAAAAATATGGCAAAAATTCACTTATGAATGCTAATTAAAATTGAATTTATAAATAAAATCCAACCAGTGCCAAATATACTGTGATTTCCAGTGTGTAATTTCAGTAGTTGCAATATCAGCTGAGGCTACCTGGCAAAGACTGAAGTCAACAATGTAGTCTTGGAACCAGAGCCAGAAGACATTGTACAGGTTTGGTAAACTTTGCTCCATGCTGATGGTGTACAAGTAAAAGACATGTCAGATTAAAGAAAATCTGAAGGTTTTTTGTGCGTATAAGGGTTAAGATTTACTTGCATTCGGCAGAGTATGGTACTTGCATTCGGCAGAATTAGGGACAGTCAGCATGGCTTTATCCATGGAAGGACATGTTTTACGAACTGATGAGGATAGTGCAGCTAGATGTTATCCACATGGGTTTGCTAAAGTGTTTGATAATACTAACCCTCATGGTAGGCTGATGCAGAAGATTAAGATGCATTGGATTTATGGTGACTTGGTCATTTGGATACAAAACCGCCTGAGTTATAGAAGACAGGGGGAAATGGTGCAAGAGTGTTATGATGACGAGAGGTCGGTGACCAGTGGTATTCAGTTGTGTTTACATCATTTATTGGTTTCAAATATTTTTTACCATTCTTTTCATTTGTAGTATTTTTATGACTGGAGTAGATGTGTCCATTTCCAATGGTACAGAAAGTTCTAGTTCCAGGCAAGGTGGCAGAAATTTGAAATACATCCATCCGTGGCATTATTACTGACAGATATATGTCAAAATTCATCATATGATGTTTAAGTTTAGGTTTATTATTGTCACATGTGCCGTGTTACAAAGAAAAACTTGGTTTTGCATGCTATCCAATCACATCAGACAATACTATACATAAATACAATTAAGTCAAACTCAAGTACAAGAGGTTGATACAAGAGAAGATACAGAGATTCTCAGTATTGTAGTGCACCAGTTCCAAAGATAAACTCCAATGAATGCAGTGGGTTAGAGGTGAATCATGACAAGTTTACAAGTCCAAGGGAGGAAGTAGAGGTGGCCATTGAGCTGGTTAACAATTGGTTTTAATACACTGCAGTTCACTCGATTTGAAGAAGGATCCATAAGATTAGAAGGTATACAAAAATGCTGGAGTAACTCAGCGGGTGCAGCAGCATCTATGGAGCAAAGGAAATAGGCAACGTTTCGGGCCGAAACCCTTCGTCCATAAGATTAGAGATTAGTAAATGTAACTCCTTTATCCAGATATGGAGAGACACAAAAATCAAAAATGTTAACGGCATTTGGCACAGGAAAATGCTAAAGTTATTATTGAATGCTTAATATCAGGGGACTTTGCACAATCCAAATAACTCAGGCAAGATGAATTGTACAGGTACAAGAAAATGCCAACAAAATATCATTGTGTACTTTAAGAGAATTGAATCAAACATAGTGAACCAATGCTTCAGTTGAAATTTCCCCTGGACCCAGCCCACTCAAGACTGGTATCCATGTGTTCCAGTGAGTTGCTGGCCATTGTGACTAACAGCTACAGTGAGAGCATCAGAAGAACCACAGATCTTCACCCAGTAGTTCAAACTTCAGGGTCAGTAAGAGGTTCCATAATGTCCGGGGCACCAGCGGGATTGCGCTTGTGTCGGTATCTTTCCCCTCTGTGCTGTTCCAAGTATGGACCCCAATCAAGAGCTGACCTGCAAGTTTCTGCAAATAGAAAAGTGACACGGTTCATACATTATATTTTTCCAACATTAACTTACAAGCAGGAATATCCCAGAACAGGATTTACTTCATTCCATTCACGGCAGCTTATTTGCAAATTGCATATTTATCACAGGATACATATATACATAGGCAATAAGTGCAGGAGGAGGCCATTTGGCCCTTCGAACCAGCACTGCCATTCAATGTGAACATAGCTGATCATCCACAATCAGTACCCGTTCCTGCCTTCTCCCCATATTCCTTGATTCCGCTCGCCCTAAGAGCTCTATCTAATTCTCTTTTGAATGCATCCCCTGCCCTCTGAGGCAGAGAATTCCACAGACTCACCACTCTCTGTGAGAAAAAGTGTTTCCTCGTCTCCGTTCTAAATGGCTTACTCCTTATTCTTAAACTGTGGCCCCTGGTTCTGGACTCCCCCAACATCGGGAACATGTTTCCAGCATCTAGCGTGTCCAATCCCTTAACAATTTTATATGTTTCTATAAGATCCCATCTTATCCTTCTAAATTCCAGTGAATTTCATCATTCTTTCATCATATGACAGTCCCGCCATCCCAGGCATTAACCTCGTGAACCTACGCTGCACTCCCTCATTAGCAAGAATGACCTTCCTCAAATTAGGAGACTAAAACTGCATACAATACTCCAGATGTGGGTCTCGCCAGGGCCCTGTACAACTGCAGAAGGACCTCTTTGCTCCTATACTTGCTCCTATACTTAATAGGCGACGTTTCAGGACTATTGAAAAAGGGTTCCAACCCAAAACACCACCTATCCATGTTGAGACACTGCCTGACCTGCTGAGTTACTCCAGCACTTCGTGTCTTTTTTGTAAACCAGCATCTTCAGTTCCTTGCATCCCCATGACTATGATTATTTCCCTGTCACATATGGAGGGACAGAGAAAATAGGAACTCTGCAGAAGGACTAGGACAGGTTGGGAGAGTTGGCAAAAAAGTGGCAGATGGAATACAACATAGCAAAGTGTTGAGTCATGCATTTTGGTAGTAGGAATAAAGGCATAAACTACTTTCCAAATGGGAAGATAATTCAGAAATGGAAGGTGCAAAGGCACTTGGGAGTGCTGGTGCAGGACCAAGATGTTAATTAGTAAGTTGAATCCACAGTAAGGAAGGCAAATGCAATGGTAGCATTTATTTCGAGAAGACTATAATATTAAAACAGGTATGTACTGCTGAGGCTTTATAAGGCACTGGTCAGACCACATTAGGAGTATGGTGCGTTGTATTGGACCTCATATTTGAGAAAAGATGTGATGGCATTGGAGAGGGTCCAGAGGAGGTTTACGAGAATGATCCCAGGAATGATTGGGTTAATATGTTATTATGAGCGTTAGACGCCACATGGCCTGTACACGCTAGAGTTTAGAGGGATGAGGAGGACCTAATTAAAGCTTACCAAATAATGAAAGGGTTGGCTGGAGTGGATGTGGAGAGGATGTTTTTACTGGTGGGATAATCTAGGAGCAGAGGGCTCTGCCTCAGAATAAAAGGATGTACCTTTTGAAAGGAGATGAGGAGGAATTTCTTTAATCAGAGGGTGGTGAATCTGAAGAATTCATTGCCAAAGATAGCTGTGGAGGCCACGTCAGTGGGTATTTTCAAGGCGGAGATTAACAGATTAGTGATTAGTATGGGTGGGAAGGGTTATGGGGAGAAGCAGGGAAATTAGGTTGTGAGGGAAAGATAGATCAGCCATGATTGAATGGTGGAGTAGACTTGATGGGCCGAATGGCCTATTTCTGCTCCTATGATTTATGAACTAATGAACATATTGGTCTCAGGAACCATGTGGGAAAAGAACTTTAAAGAGTTTCTTCATTACCAAACATCTTTAAGTATGGAAAGTTCTTGATGGCATCACCTGCTTGAGCTGTTTTGCTTCTTCTGAAGATCCACAAATACCTTACTAGTTAATGATTTGATTTGTTTCAATGCTTTTTATGTTGCACATACCATAAATCCAGCTTAGACCGATGAGTTCCAGCAGAGCGACTGTAACGAGTCCATCCAATGCAGAAATAATCGATTAAATGCATCCAGTAAATTCCAGCTTAAAGTTAAATGGAAAATTAGACATATCAAAATGGGCCAATTACCACCACACTAGTTCACATTCTATCAGCAAAGTGATGGAAGAGATAATTGGTCATGCTATGAAGCGATACTTGCTTAGAAAAAACCTGCTCACTGAAGCTCAGGTTGTTTAGTTTAGTTTAGAGATACAGTGTGGAAACAGGCCCTTCGGCTCACCGAGTCCACGTTGACCAGTGATCCCCGCACACTTACATTGTCCTCCACACACACCAGGGACAATTTACAATTATACCAAGCCAATTAACCTACAAACATGCACAGTACGTCTTTGGAATGTTGGTGGAAACTGGAGTCCCAAAGAAAACCCATGCAGGTCAAGGTGAGAACGTATAAACTCTGTACAGACAGCACTCGTAGTCAGGATCGAACCAGGATCTCTGATTGTAAAGGGCCTGTCCCACTTAGGCCATTTTTTTCGGCGACTTGCTGGCACCCGTCATAGTCGCAGCAGGTTGCCGAAAAATTTCAACATGTTGAAAATCCAGCGGTGACCAGAAAAAAAGTACGACTCTTTGGGAAACTACTCACGACCATACAGGCGTCACCCTGCGACATGTGGGACAAGCCCATAAGTCGTTTAACTTCATAAAAGGTACTTTACTAAGAATACATGCAGAGACCATGGCATTGGCATCTGCAAGGAACAGCATCGTAGATTAAAACTGAGGTCTTAGCTAATCGCATACCACCAGATGGCATAGTGGACACCCGGCTTGGATTATGGATTGGGTTGGCAATAGTAAAACCAGACATGGATCAAATCAGCTATAGTGATTGATCTACATCCTCCTTCTTAGGCTTTTGCCTCAGAAGCTAAATACTAAGCATGCAAAATCATATATATATATATGTAAAAATTAACTACAAACTACAGCAAAGCGGAGGAGGATGCAATGTAAAGTATGAGAAAGTAATATCAGAGTCCAAAGAGTGCATCTAGACATAGTCCTTGTATCAGGGATTCGGTTTGCAGACCCGTCCCGTACGCGTCCAGTACGGCCCCTCGGTGGCACAGTTTGCAGGGAAAACCGCTACTCATACAACCCTCGCAGGGAGCTTCTTCACAGGCGATACTCAACTGGCACAGGTTTCACGGGGGACTTCTCGACCGGCCGTACAGGAGATTTCACCATTGGCACCAGCCCCACTGGCTGTTCTTTCACTGGTGTAGAGACAAACTCCTGATCCCGGAACTGCTCACAGTCTATTGTTACATGTCCATCGTTTAAACAAGCATTTCCATCTTCTGTCCACAACACGTCATCTGGGTCGTCATATAGGACTTGCTGTGATGGCACTGGTTCATTCATCGGCAGGATATGTCTCCGGTTACGTCCATAAAGATCTCCTTCCGACAGAACCAAATAGGATCGTGGCTCTGGGCAAATCTTTGCCTTCAGGTATGATCCAGTCGCCGAGTCTAGGCTTGGTCCTACATAGAAACATAGAAACATAGAACTTAGGTGCAGGAGTAGGCCATTCGGCCCTTCGAGCCTGCACCGCCATTCAATATGATCATGGCTGATCATCCAACTCAGTATCTCGTACCTGCCTTCTCTCCATACCCTCTGATCCCCTTAGCCACAAGGGCCACATCTAACTCCCTCTTAAATATAGCCAATGAACTGGCCTCGACTACCCTCTGTGGCAGAGAGTTCCAGAGATTCACCACTCTCTGTGTGAAAAAAGTTCTTCTCATCTCAGTTTTAAAGGATTTCCCCCTTATCCTTAAGCTGTGACCCCTAGTCCTGGACTTCCCCAACATCGGGAGCAATCTTCCTGCATCTAGCCTGTCCAACCCCTTAAGAATTTTATAAGTTTCTATAAGATCCCCTCTCAATCTCCTAAATACTAGAGAGTATAAACCAAGTCTATCCAGTCTTACAGATGTACAGGAGGCCACATCGGGAACACAGGATGCAGCAGAAGAGGTTAGAAGAGCTGCATAAGAACCTCTGACTCACCTGGATGGTTTACTGGGGTTCCTGGATGATGAGGGAGGAGGTATAAGGACAAGTGTTACATCTCATCTGCTGCACGGAATGTACCTGGGGAGAGCGTGGTATGAGTGGGAATGAATGAGTGAACCAAGGAGTTTCAGAGGGAGTGGTCTGTCTGGGAGGTGGAAATATATTGTCACCCCTTCACTTTTGTTGGGTTAAAATCTTGGAGCCCCCTCCCTAACATTGTTACGGGTGTACCCATACCTCAAAGACTGCAATCGTTCAGGAAAGGAGCTCACCATTATCTTCTCAAGGACAATTTGGGACAAGAAACCAAAATGGCACTGGGCATGTTGCTCATTTCTTCATGTCAATAAACGAGTTTGGTATTCGGTAAACGCAAGGAATCATAGAATTTGTCAAAGGTCACTTGCGATCAACATTATCGGCAGCTGTGCAGCTGCATGTATACAGACCTACGTTTCATCCATAGTCAGGATCGAACCCGGGTCTCCGGCGCTGCAAGTGCTGTTGAATTGCTACTGGACCATCCCCGTCCCCTCCCTAGTGTCCCATCCCTGTCCGGGGGCGGCCGGAGATGTTCGGGGTGACCCTGGACTGACGGGACACCGGTCTGGAGCAGTGGCGGCCCAGGCTCAAAGCCAGCGCGGAGACGACACACTGCAATTCCTCCTTTTAAAAACTGCTTTGTCTATAACCAGCTACCGTACAATTAAGTCCTCTAACTCACTGGGAGATCTTGATGTTAGAGCTTCATCAGCTCTCGTTTGACCCACCCTGCTTCTCGTCAACCCCAAAATGTTAGTTTTGTTGTTGGTCTTAAGTCATAAGGTCATTAGTGATATGAGTAGAATTAGGCCATTTGGCCCAAAAAGTCTACTCCACCATTCAATCACGGCTGATCTATCTCTCCTAACCCCATTCTCCTGCCTTCTCCCCATAACCTCTGACACCTGTACTAATCAAGAATCTATCTATCTCTGTCTTAAAAATATCCCTGATGGCCTCCACAGCCTTCTGAGGCAAAGAATTCCATAGATTCTGACTAAAGAAATTTCTCCTCATATCCTTCCTAAAATAACGTCCTTTAATTCTAAGGTTATGACCTCTATTCCCAGACTCTTGTACTAGTGGAAACATCCTCTCCACATCCACTCTATCCAAGCCTTTTCACTATTCTGTATGTTTCAATGAGGTTCCCCCTCATTCTTCTGAATTCCAGTGTGTGCAGGCCCAGTGCCGACAAACACTCATCATAGATTAACCTACTCATTCCTGGGATCATTCTTGTAAACCTCCTCTGGACCCTCTCCAGAGCCAGCACATCCTTCCTCCATATATGGTGCCCAAAATTGCTCACACTTGCATTCTGCATTTCCCCATATCTGTGATATTCCCTCCACATTATAGCTCCCTCCAGCTATCACACATGGACACGTAACAAACTATTACAGGGCAACGTACCTGTGATACATACACAAGGCCGAGGTGAAATAGCACGAAGCAAGCACTAATCGTCATCAGAAGGCGTTTTGACTGCAGATACTTGGGGTACTGGTCCATAAGAGATGTTAAGATTGCTTCTTGTGAAACAAAATGTTAAATGACATTGGATTGGCTGAAACACAGCAAGGATCTCGATAATGAATGATCCATGCTCAGTGCTTCGATTCCCCACAGCTGCAGCTTGGTCTGCAAACTGGTTCATGATGGGCCAGGCCGCTCCCACTGAAAACAGCAAGCTCTACCTCCAGAAATGCTAGCCCAACCTTCAGTTTAACCAGAGGCAGTGAACGTGTGCTGATACCAATGGGAGCAGCATCAGTGAGCAAATTTCCCAGAGTGATGCTGGGAAACTGCAGGAGGTTAGTGCCTACACACTATGACAACCCTGTTGCTCTGAAATATGTTAGTAATCTACTTACACATCTGTTCATCTGTCTCCCATTTGGTATTGGGGGCCCCATGGAACAATCCTATTAGGGTACTTGCACCTTTCTTAATTCTAAGCTCTACATCACTCAGTGGATGAACCCTTCAATATTTCCTCTCTGAATGCTGCCACCAGATTAGTAGTTCAACTCCTCCACCTCATTGCCTCCCTCTCGATCATGTCTGAAGCATTGAAACACTTTGAGCTGCCTTTTGGGTCCTCTGTCAAAACTACATTTCCACAATGGCCGCAACATCGTAGTCCCAAGCACTGATACAGGTTCAAAGTTCATCTGCTTTCCCCACAATACTCCTTACACTGAAATAAACACACTTCAGCCCACCAACGTCATCATATTACTTCATCACTCCCTGCCTATCCTTACTTAAAGACTTGCAGGTCATTTCCATCACTCTTTCCTGTTTCTGACCTACGACTTTTGGTTCCCACTCTTCTCGATTTCTTCCAAGTAATTTGTAAATATCACAAACAACAGGGGTCATATCATAAAATCCCATGAAACACTACTGGTCACAGACCTCCGGCCTGAAAACCACCCTGCCCTCTGACGTCTATGGCTTTATTCTCTTCATCCCGGTGATTGACAGCGGGTGCCGGAAGGGGCGTTACGTTCTTGGTGACTGACAGGCGAGAAGACCAGTCTGCTGATCTCACGATTTAAAAAAAAAAATATTTTATTTATTAGAAGTGAGTACAATGCATTGGTACAAAAACGATGTTAACATATTACATTCTCTGTACAACTTCACTTTTTTTTTTTTAAAGAGAGAAGTGAGAAAGGAGAGAAGAAAAAGAGGTTGTGAAAAGTGAAGAATAGATTAGTGAGTGTGGGTGAAAAACCAATAAAGAAAAAGTGAAAGAGAAGAAATAAGTGAAGAAGGAAAGCAGGAGGGAAATTATTCCATTGCCACAGTGAGATGTTTTATTTTAAATATTCTAAATCATCTTTCACCAATACCTGAAACTGTTGGTTTTCATGATACTATGTCACCACATGAATCCAAGAAATCAATAAATGGGGACCAACTCCTTAAGAATAGGTCTTGTATGTCTATTAGGAGGAGTCTCATTTCTTCCAAATGTGCTGTGTCCAGCATATTACTGATCCACATTTTAAATGTTGGTATATTAGCATTTTTCCAAAATTTAACTATAAGTTTTTTTGCTGTTATTAACCCATAATTGAAAAATGAGTTTTGGTGTGTATTTAATTTGTTCCCATCTCCACTTACTCCAAATATAATAATTTCAGTATTAGGTTCCACTTTTGTCTTAAATAGCTTTGAGAATATATCAAATATATCACACCAAAATTTATAAAGTTTTGAACAAGAGACAAATGAGTGCGTAATATTGGCATTTTGAGAAAGACATTTATCACAAATGGGAGAAATATTTGGATAAAATTTATTCAACCTAGTTTTGGAATAATATAATCTATGTAATATTTTAAATTGAATTAAGTTATGTCTAGCATTGATCGAACATTTATGTATATGTATCAAATATTTTTCCCATGTTTCTTTTGAGATTTTTATCATTAATTCTTTTTCCCAGTCTTCTCTAATTGCCTCTGTTGATGGTAATTCTATATTTAAAATACTGTTATACAAGTATGATATTAATTTTGTTGACTCCGCATTGATATTCATTACTTCTTCCAGTGGGTCTAAAATTATACTTTGGAATCTTGGTATATATTTCTTCATAAAGTCACATACCTGTAGGTATTTAAAATATTGATTGTTATTCAATTTAAATTTTGATTTTAGTTGTTGAAATGATAATAAATTTCCCAATTCATACAAATCACCTACCTTCTTAATTCCCACTTTTTCCCATTGTTTATATGTTTTATCCATACCAGATGGTTTAAATACTGGGTTATTCACTATTGGTGTTAACTGATAAATTTCTTAATTTTAAAGTTAATTTTATTTGTTTCCAGATTCGTATTGTATTTTGTATAATTGGATTCTTCTTATATAACATATTATTCAGCTTTATTGGAGTCTAATTTAAAAAAAAAGTGTTTTGGTATATATATCGGTATAGAAATAAATAGGAATAAATATATTATTTGTGGTAGCGCTATCATTTTTATAGCGTTTATTCTGCCGATTAGTGACAGTGGGAGCGTTCTCCAAAATTTAATCAGTGAATCAAATGTATTTAATAATGGTATAAAATTAGCATTAAATAATGATTTATATCTTCTAGTAACTTGAATACCCAAATACTTAAATTTTTCCGTTGTGATTTTAAATGGAAATTTTAATAGGTGATTCGCTTTCTGGGGTTTTAATGACATAATTTCACTTTTATTACAATTTATTCTATAACCGGAGAAAGAGCCAAATTCCTCTATTAGATTTAATAGATTCAGATTCAGATTCAGATTCAACTTTAATTGTCATTGTCCATGTACAGTACAGAGACAACGAAATGCATTTAGCATCTCCCTGGAAGAGCGACATAGCATATGATTTGAATAAATATTTACATTAGCATATATACAGACATAGTGTTTTTCCTGTGGGAGGAGTGTCCGGGGGGGGGGGGGGGATTTGCCGTCACCGAGGTACGTTGTTGAGTAGTGACAGCCGCCGGGAAGAAGCTGTTCCTGGACCTGCTGGTCCGGCAACGGAGAGACCTGTAGCGCCTCCCGGATGGTAGGAAGGTAAACAGTCCATGGTTGGGGTGAGAGCAGTCCTTGGCGATGCTGAGCGCCCTCCGCAGACAACGCTTGCTTTGGACAGACTCAATGGAGGGGAGCGAGGAACCGGTGATGCGTTGGGCAATTTTCACCACCCTCTGCAATGCCTTCCGGTCGGAGACAGAGCAGTTGCCATACCATACTGTGATACAGTTGGTAAGGATGCTCTCGATGGTGCAGCGGTAGAAGTTCACCAGGATCTGAGGAGACAGTTGGACCTTCTTCAGTCTCCTCAGGAAGAAGAGACGCTGGTGAGCCTTCTTGATCAGAGTTGAGGTATTGTGGGTCCTAGAGAGGTCATCGGAGATGTTAACACCCAGGAACCTGAAGCTAGAAACACGTTCCACCTCCGTCCCGTTAATGTGGATGGGGGTGTGCGTGCCGCCCCTGGACTTCCTGAAGTCTACAATGAGCTCCTTGGTCTTCTTGGAGTTAAGGGCCAGGTTATTCGGGATGCTCGTTTGGGAGTTTGTAATATATAAAAGTAGATCATCTGCATATAGTGATATTTTATTAATAGTATCCTTAGTATTATATCCCTGAATATCCGGATGCCTTCTTATCTTTTCAGCAAGCGGCTCTATCATAAGTGCAAATAGCAGGGGTGATAAAACACAGCCCTGCCTATTGCCCCTCGATAATTGAAATTTTGAAGATAATATATTATTAGTTAGTATTCTTGCCATTGGTTTATCATATAGTAATTTAACCCATCTGATAAAATTCTCTCCCGTATTAAATTTTTGGAGTACTTTGTATAAATACTGCTATTCTCCCTGATCAAATGCTTTCTCTGCATCCAGAGATATAACTGACAAGTCTTCCTTTTCCGTTTTGTATGAATACATTATATTAAAAAGATGTCTCAAATTGTTAGATGATTGTCTTTTAGGTATAAACCCCGTTTGGTCCGGATTTATCAATTTATTAATGTATTTACTCAATCTTCTTGCTAAAGTTCTTGCTAAAATGTTCTGATCTGTATTTAGGAGTGATATGGCTCTATATGAGCCCGGTTCTTCTAAGTCCTTATCTTTTTTAGGTATTAACGTAATTGTGGATTCGGCTAATGTTTCTGGTAATTTATTTTCGGTAAAGGCATATTTATATAACTTAAATAACCGTGGTACCATTAACTCCTGGAAACCTTTATAGAATTCATTATTAAAACCATCTGGTCCTGGCGTTTTCCCATTTTTCAGCTCTTTTATTGTTTCACTTATTTCTTCCCTTGTGATCTGTGCTCCTAATTCCTCTTGTTCCAAAATATCCAATTTTGGCAGATTATAATTATCTAAAAAATCTACAATTATATTGTCTTCTATTTTAGTTTTAGACGTATACAAGTTTTGATAAAATTGGGCAAACCTTTTATTAATATCCTGGGGTAACGTTAATAGTTCCCCATTCTCTGATTTGATTTTAGTAATCGTCTTTTCCTTCTCCTGTTTCTTCAATTGTCTAGCCAGAAGTTTATGTGGTTTATCACCAAATTCAAACTGTGCCTGTTTTGTGATCTGAAATAATCTTATTACTCTTGCCGATAATATTCGATTAAGTTTAAATTTCAATAATGTGATCTTATTATGTTTATCTATAGTTGGGTCTTTTGCGTTATCTAATTCTAATATTTTAATTTCCTTTTCTAAAGTCTCTTGTTCTATGGAGTTCGTTTTATTTTGGTAACTTTGATATGAGATTATAACTCCACGTATAAATGCCTTAAAAGTTTCCCATAATAAAGATGGTGAAATGCCTGGTGTCTCATTTGTATCAAAAAAGAATTTCATTTGTTGTTTTAAATACTCATAACCTTGTGGATTATTAATTAACTGTGTATTAAAACGCCAAAACGATTTTATACCTGGCGTTCCCTCTAGTTTTAAAGTAAAGGTCAATGGTGAGTGATCATAAATAATACTATTGTGATATTTAGGGTTAATCGTATAAGGAATTAATTTTGTGTCCACTAAAAAATAATCAATTCTCGAATAAGTTTTATGTACCGCTGAGTAAAATGAGTATTCCCTTCCCGTAGGGTTGACTATTCTCCATACGTCTGTTATATTAGTGTTTTTTATATATATGTTTAAAAATTCATTAGTTTTAGATTTAACCTTACTCTTCCTTACTTTTATTGATTTATCTAAATATGTATCTATTTTTTTATTTATTTTTTTTTTTTTTTTAATATTTTATTTTATTAGAAGTAAGTACAGTCATATGGCACCAAAGTGCCTAATATATATTTTCATAATACATTTTATGTACAACTTCTTTTTTTTTTTTTGTTACACTGAAAAAAGATTAGAATAAGAAAAAGAAGTTAGATAGTAAAGGATAGAAAGATGTGAAATATATAGTGTGTGAAAAAAGAAAACGAGTAAATGAAAAAAGTTGAGAGAGAGAATAGAGAGAAGAAAAGAAAAAAAGAGGAGATCATTATTTATAGTCTTGACCAACCCTCGTCCAGTCCTGAAACAGTTATTTTTTACAATTGTGTTGCACCATATGATTCCAAAAAAACGACGAATGGAGACCAACTCGTTATGAATTGGTCTGATTTATCCATTAGGAGGAATCGCATTTCCTCAAGATGAGCGGTGTCCAACATACTTGCAATCCACATTTTAAGCGTTGGTATTGATGTACCCTTCCAAAATTTAAGAATTAATTTTTTCTAAATATGTATCTATAACACAATTAAAATCCCCCCCTAATATTACATTTTGGTAATTATACTCATCTATTATATCCGTGATTTTCTTAAAAAATTGGGGGTTATCAAAATTTGGTGCATAAATATTTATCAGAGTCAGTGGTGTAGAATAAATTTCTCCTGCCACTATAGTGTACCTTCCTTCCTTATCAGATATAGTGTTCTTTGATATAAATGGTATACCTTTCCGAATAATAATAGCCGTACCTCTAGCTTTAGAAGTAAATGACGAATAATAAGTTTGGCCTATCCAATTTGCTTTTAGTCTCATCTGTGTTTGTAATTTCACATGCGTTTCTTGTAAAAACGCAATATCCACCTTTAAAGATTTTAATTGAGCCATAATCTTACCCCTTTTAATTGGTTCGTTCGCACCCCTAATGTTCCAACTACAAAATGTGATTCCTCCATTCCTTTTTCCCCTAATGTCTTGCATTCTTAATTAGTTTTGCTAGTTTTAATTCATGTGGTGTGGTTAAATACCTTGAGGTTTTGGGTGTGGGGTAACCGTCCCCTATTAACGTTATTTTACATCTCCTCCGTCTATTGAACCTCCATAGGAAGAAAAAAGAAGTGCGTTGAAAAATACATAGAAAAAACAGAATACTATTATTAAGTAAACCATATAACAGTGAATTATAATTTAAAAAAAAGAGTGATTTTAAGGTATCAAAAATGGGATACCTTAAATTCTCGTTGCCACCTAAGGTGGCCCGAATATTATTGACTTCCGCCGTTGGAATTGTACATTGAGCTCAGCCCCCAAATTAAGCTGTCCTAGACAATATCATGCCATTTCCCCTTAATATAGCCAAAAATCTTAACCTACATAGAGAAAAAAAAAATGTAACCAGTCAAGCCAAAAAAAAACGTTCATAACGATTTTTAAACGTTCATAACTTTTGTAATATTGCACCGATCGGAACAAAGCTTTGTGCGCTTGGAGTAGAGGAGAACGGCGAGTAACTGCAAAAAATCCTAGTGATATAGGGTACTGTTTTTGCGCAAACTTAAAACAACACAAACCGGAAGAGGAGAAGATGAGAGTTTTAGTAATAATATAGATTATGTAATTTGCTGGGATAAGGAATTTGTAATGGGCCTGTCCCACTTAGACAACTTTTTAGGCGACTGCAGGAGACTCTGCAGTCGCCACATGATCGTCACATGTTCGTGGGTGGTTGCCGGGGAGTTGCCTTAATGGTCGTGAGGAGTTCCCGCATTCTGGGAACTAGTCACGGACTCATTATGAACATGTTGAAAAATTAGCGGCGACTAGAATGAAGCCGCCATGAAGAGGAGCGAGAATTCTCGAGCCGTAGGTGGGCCGCCAGGAGCACTCTATGGGTTGCCAGGAGGTCGAAGGTTCTCGGAGGTTCACGTAGGTTGTAGCCGGTGCTGACTGGTGAATTTCATTGGCTCATTGGGATGAAAAAAGGTAAGCAGTAAATTTCAGAACCACGGATAACCGACTGGTTATGTTAAATTTCCACCGAGCTTCACAGTCGTGTATCTCTGGCTTCTTAAAAGTTCTCCACCCCTTCTCCCCCCTCCTCCCCCCCCCCTTTTTTTAAAGGACTTACCGTTCTGTGCTTTAGCCATTTTTTTACAGCGCCAACCTTCCTCTTCATCGCGGTGTGTGTCTATTTCACCTTGGCTTTGCCAGGTGTGAATTCTTTAGACAGTGTTCCCTGCATTTGCCCTGTTCCCCGCCTGCATTATAGGTTGGTGAAGGAAGCAATGTGTTTGTGTGTATGTGCCAATCTGGCAGCACCTTTCCAGTTGCCGGTTTTTCAGGCGACTGCAGGCAACTTGACAGTCGCCGCAGTCTGCTGAAAAATCACCTAAGTGGGACAGGCCCATAACAGTACAGCACAGGATCAGGCCCTTTGGCCCACGATATGTGTTGACCATGATGCCAATTTAAACTAATCACACCTGCCTGCTCATGGTGGCTATCAAACTGTACAACTTCTCCCCCTTCTGTCGTGGGGTAGACTGACTCCCCTTCCTCCTCCCCCCCCCCCTCCCCCCCCTGCCAATCATTGCACAACTATTGTATCGTAATATATATCATATCGTAAAGTCTAAGAAATAATTATCCAACAATATTCTGGTTGGTGCTTAGTCACTTGGTATTGGTGGTCCCTTTAAAAATGTTGCTGTGGTCAAACTTATCAATGCAAAATAATTGTACTTTTGCACCAAGTGTTCTGAAATTGAAATCCAATGGTAGATCTGCAACAAATTAATCAATAACAAAAGAACTCCAGGACCTTGGGTAACAATAGACCACAAACAAACAGACCAATAGGGCTATTAAATCCTGGTTACTGATTATGGAAGAGTTAATTGCAAGACTGGAATATATCAGTCCCCAGCAGTTCTTGGTTCATCTCTGAATGAAAGGATTTGCAGTTCCTTCTTAAACATTCAGAAGCTAAAAGATCATTTGTCGAAATGGAAGATAAAGAAGTGGCTTTTTACAGATTATCACAGAATGATCATCACACACAGTGTCCAGAAAACTCAGTAAGTATTTTATCAAAATATTGGCAAAAAATCTCATGGAGATTCCTGAAGGATTTGAGGATCTCAGTGTTAGGATATAAATTGATCGGCTTCAGAATGTTTCCAAACTTTTCTCTGATTGCTGTTAAACGGAAAAAAGATGCATGTTTAATTAGTGATCATCTTGTTTGAGTCTGGGTCTGCCAATGTCTGGTTTCCTCCTTTTCGAAGTCTGCCGCCGATGTACAAGTGGGTGAAAGTGACGAGAACGTGGAGCGAGGCAACTGGTCCTCGAAGACCGACTACTTGCTCTCAATGATCGGCTGTGCTGTGGGTCTGGGCAACGTCTGGAGATTCCCTTACCTGGCGTACAGTAACGGAGGAGGTACTGTATTTCCACAATAAATGGAAGAGAAAGGCATAAGAAAGGGAAAAGAGTCATAGATTTGGATAGAAAATAATATTAAATTCAATAGACACATAATAGAACATAGAACTACAGCACAGGAACAGACCCTTTGGCCCACAAAGTCTGTGTGGAACATGATACCAAATTCTGCCGACACGTGATCCATATTCCTCCATTCACTGCATATTCATGTGTTTATCTAAAACCCACTTAAACACCACTATTGTATCTGCTTTCACTGCCACCTCCAGCAGGCATTCCATGCACCGACTACACACTGTGCAATGAAAAACCTGCCCCACACATCTCCTTTAAACTTCCCCCTCTCACCCCAAAACTGTGTCCTTTAGTATTCAACATTTTCATCCTGGGGAAAAGATTCTGACTGTCTACCCTATCTATGCCTCTCATAATTTTATATATTTCTATCAGGTCTCCCCTCACTCCAGAGAAAACATTCCAGTTTGTCCAACCTCTCTTTATAATTAACATCCTCTAATCCAAGGAGCATCATGGTAAATCTCTTTTGCACTCTCCCCGAAGCTTCCACATCCTTCCTGTAATTGGGTGATAAGAACGGCAAAAATACTCAAAATGCGGTTGCCCCGACCGATGAAGGTAAGCATACTGTACGCCTTCTTTATCTCTCTATTTATTTTTGTTGCTCTTTTCAAGGAACAATGGATTTGCAACCCAAGATTCCTTTTGACATTGACGCTGTTAAGGGCCCTGAATTAACTGTACACTCCCCTTACCTTTGACCACCCAAAGTATAGACTTGCCCAGATTAAACTCCATCTGCCATTTCTCCACCCATATCTGTAAGTGATTTCAATCCTGTTGTATCCTTTGACAACCTTCTTCACTCTCAACAACAACACCAATTCTGTGTTGTCTTCAACCTCCAGCCAGGATGACATCCTTCCACCTTTGTTTTCTAGTATTAAGACAGTTCTAACTCCAAACTACCAAATCACACAGGCTCCCTTGCATCTTAATCTTCTGGATCAGCCCACAGTGAGGGACCTTGTAAAAAGATTGCTAAAGTCAATGTGGGCAACATCCACTGCCCTGCCCTTATCCATCACTTTTGTCACCTCCTCAAAAAGTTAAATAGTTTAAGACATAACCTGCCTCTGATAAAGCCATGACAACTGTTCCTCATTAGCCTATTCTCTTCCAAATGCGAGTAAATCCTATCACCTTCTCCCACTCCCTGTCCCCTTCTGCCCATATTCTATCCTCCCTTTGTACCCTTTCCAAACCCTCCACATCCTACCTGTAATGAGGTGACCAGAACTGAACGCAATACTCCAAATGCAGCCTGATCAAAGTCCTATAAAGCTGCACCATGACTTCCTGACTCTTATACTCATTGCCAACCAATGAAGGGATGCAAACAATACTCCGTCTTTCCCACTATTATCTTTGCTGCCACTTTCAGGAAGTAATGGACTTAGACCCTGAGATCCCTCTAAACATCAATGAAGGCAATGGTCTTCCCAGTGACTGTAAATATAGCTCATCACCTTAGAGATTTGTGTGTGGTGGTCACCTGCCAGAAACGAGGATGTTCAGAAGGACTCTGTAACCCCCAGTCATGCTTGTACTCCCTAATGAAGTCCTCACTTACATTTTCTAGGTGCCTTCCTCATTCCCTACACACTCATGCTGGCACTCGTTGGGATGCCAATGTTTTTTTTGGAATCATCCTTTGGGCAGTTTGCCAGCCGTGGACCAGTTGGAGTGTGGAAAGCCGTGCCAATACTACAAGGTTCATGTTTATTTATCAGTGCTGTTTGGAACACGTTATATGAGGAATATTGGTTTGAACTATACTAATGTACTGGGCTTAGTTATGTTATTCGATCAGAGATGAAACAGTCTTGCTGGATGACTTTTCACAGTGTAATATCAGCTAGATTTTTACAAAATTGTTTGCATTGATTGACTAAAAGATACAGCATGGAAACAGGCCCTTCGGCCCATTGAGTCCACACTGACATCGATAACTTATTCACATCTCACTTTCTCATGCACTCACTACACACCTGGCAATTTACAGAGGCCAATTAACCTACAAATCTATGGAATGTGGAGGAAACCAGAGCACCCGGAGAAAACCCACGTGTTCACAGATGGAACAGGCAAACTCCACACAGCCAGGACCCAAGGTTAGGATCGAACCCAGGTCTCTGGTGCTGTGAGGCAGCAACTCTACCAGCATCACTGTGCTGTTGATACACGTGCAAAGATGCAACAAGAAAAAATCAGACATTAAATGAATATTAAAAAATGCTTCAAATGCTGGAAATCTAAAATAAAAACAGAAAATGCTGAAAACACTCAATAGGTCAGACCGCATCTGTGGAAGGGGAAACTGAGACAATGTTTTATGTAAAAGATCCTTTGTCATAAATTAGAGGGATACAAGGAGCTTGTTAAACAGATGAGAGGGTGTTGGGGTGGTGGGTAGGAAGATGTCTATGAGAATAAAACTGGGGTCACAGTGGGGTTAAGGTCATCATGTCATGAGTGACAAGGAACAGTTAGAGAGACGGAGAACATACAAGAACTTAGACAAATAAAATATGGGAGGTGTGAGACATAACGAGCATGTTAGGCTCTGCACGAGATCCATTCCTAAAGGAAACAATAGGGTAAAATAGAAGCTGAGACAATACCACAGATGGATGGCCCATGCTGAAAGCTGTACAATATACATACACACTTAGATAGATAGGGACTGATTAGAGAAGGCTCATATCTTCTGATGGCTTCATTGAAGGAAGGCTTCATGGAAGGAAGTAGAGAGATGGTGGAAGGTTTTCGAACTGGAGGCCTGTGACTAGTGGTGTGCCTTGGTGATCGGTGCTGGGCCCATGTTGCTATTTGTGGTTTCTATCAACAATTATGATGAGAATGTAGGAGGCATGATTAGTAAATTTACAGATTACACAATAGTGGGTGGTTTTGTAGCTAGCGAAGATGTTATCAAAAATATTTGCAGGATCTTGATCAGCTGGGGCAAATGGACTGAGGAATGGCTAATGGAATTTATCACAGATATGTGTGAGGTGTTGCATTTTGGGAAGTCCAACCAGGGCAGGAACGTCACCCCTCATCCTCCTGCTCTCCAGGGAGTCAAGTCCTACCTTGCTCAATCTCCCCCTTTGGCTCAAGCACCTGCGTCATGGCAATATCCTCGGAAATATTCTCTGCACTCTTTGCAGTTTAACAATCTCCTCTCAGTAGCAGGGTGACCAAAACTGAACACAATACTCCAAATGCGGTCTCTGCAACGTCTTCTACAACTCTAACATAACATCACAACTTTTACACTCAAAACCCTGACTGATGAAGGCCAATGTACCGAAAGCCTTCATGACCACCCAATCTAACTGTGGCACCATTTCAGGTAACAATGGACCTCTGCTGCAAGTAGGGTTGCCAACTTTTTGACTCCCAAACAAGGGACAAAAGGACAAAATAAAGGACAAATTCCCGACGGCAATTTATTGACCGACTCGGCCATGGCTGGGTGAATGATGAGTTGGCCCAGGTGCTGGACTGCAGTTCCGACAGTCCCCTCGACCCGAGTAGTAGCAGTCAAATGCGGGACAAAGATGGTCCAGTATGGGACAAACCAATTTAGCCCAGTATACGTGATGTCCCGGCCAATACGGGACAGTTGGCAAACCCTAGTTGCAAGATCCCTCTCCTCTTCAACACTCCGCAGTATCCAACCATTCACTTTGAAGGCCCTGCCCTGTTTGACTGTCCTTCCAATCAAAGTAATCTCACAGTGGTGTTGGGTAATGAGTTTCAGGAGTTGGCAATGACAAAGTGCCGGTAACTCACATCCAAGTTAGGATCATGTGCAACGTGGAAGTAAATACTTTGTTATATTGATCTTGGTGGGAGAGATCAAGCATTGAGAGATGTTATCAGCTCCAGTCATTACTGCAGCGTGTCAAGGGGCTGTCCCACTTGGGCGACATAATTGGCGAGTTTAGGAGAGTTTGAAAAAATGTCATGTTGAAGACCTCCTTTGACTATGTAGAAGACGTCCGTCGACCTCCTTCGACTATGTTGAAGACTAGCTACACCTAACTTTGGGAAAATTGGACACCAAATAGTGGACAGTGAAGACGACCTCTTTCATAGAAACATAGAAAATAGGTGCAGGAGTAGGCCATTCGGCCCTTCGAGCCTGTACCGCCATTCAGTATGATCATGGCTGATCATCCAACTCAGTATCCTGTACCTGCCTTCTCTCTATACCCCCTGATCCCTTTAGCCACAAGGACCACATCTAACTCCCTCTTAAATATAGCTAATGAACTGGCCTCAACTACCTTCTGTGGCAGAGAATTCCAGAGATTCACCACCCTGTGTGAAAAAACAGAGAGTGGTGAATCCCTCGACTATGATGATGACTATCTACGACTACCGTTGACTACCTTCAACTACCCTCGATTACCTACGACTAACATGATGACCTACTACGATTAAACCTACGAGTAAAAAAAGTATTGATTTTTTCCATGGAGACCTTTTTTTACTTGCGGGCGTTTTTCAATGTTGAAAAATAAGCCGCAACCTAGCTGAGGCCTCGAGTACACGGGGACTACTCACGAGCATGAAGGAGAGTTACAAAGACCTCCTACGACCTTGTGTCGACCATGTTGCGAGTATGAGTAGAGGGCAAACTCGCCTCAACTCGTGGATTAGGTCGCCCAAGTGGGACAGCCCCTTTATGATATTGGTGGAAGAAAATTGGAATATCTCTAAACTGGGCCATTCACAGTTGTTGATCAGATTGTTGTGATGGGATGGGTGTCAGGCTGTAGAGGGTATTTTATCACAACCTGATTAACAATCTTTGTGTGGGAATATATTTCAATTAGTTTCTGTTCTAAACTCCTGTTCACCATTTATTTTAAGGTGTTGGGATCACCATGGTCCTTGTGATTTCACTCAGTGCCATTTCCTACTGCAGCATCATCGCCTACAGCCTGTTCTACCTGTTTGCCTCCTTCCAATCCCCGCTGCCGTGGTCAGACTGCTTCAGCTGGTGGGGTGCGGATGAAACCTGCAGTTGGACACCCAGAGGTACTGAGCGAACTCTGTTGGGTAAAGGCTAGGCACCAACTAAGCTCTTGCTCTATCACCGTGTTGAATTAAAGACAGTAAGAGAGACTGGCGCTACAAGTGGTGTCTGAACTTGAAATAAAAATAGAGAATGTTTGAAATACTCTGCAGATCATGGAGCATCTAGCTTTGTTGAGTTTAGTTTGGAGATACTACATAGAAACAGGCCCTGAGGCCCACCGAGTCCATACCGACCATCGATCACCAAAATGCTGGAATAAATCAGTGGGTCAAGCAGCATCTCTGGAGAACATGGATTGGCAACATTTAGGGACATGACCCTCCCAAACCCGAAACGTCACCTATCCATGTTCTCCACAGATGCTACCTGATGCGCTAAGTTACTCCAGCACTTTGTGTCTCTTTGTTTGTAAGCAGGCGTCTGCAGTTCCTGGTGTCTACATTTTGTCACTTCATCTTTTGTGAAGCATCTTGTCGAAAGTCTTCTGGAAATCCAAATATATACATCTGCTGAAAAAAACCACAAAGTGCTGGAGTAACTCAGTAGGTCAGGCAGCTGGTGTATTATTGTTACATGTACCAGGGCACAGAGAACATTGGAAATGAAACCTGCATCTGCAGTTCATTGTTACTACACATTTCATATTGTGTTTGGCTAGCTTACAACTCAGTGTTATGAACATAGAATTCTTCAATTTTTGGTAACAAACCAGCCCCCCCACTCTTTTTTCTCTCCCCTCGCTTCCTGTGTCTCACCCAGATGTGCCCCTATTTCTCCTACTACCCCACTGCCCTTTCCTCTACCCCTCTCTGAATCCACATTTCACACCTCTTCCCTCCTCACTTCACAGCCTTTTTTGTCATCTTTTCATATATCCTTTGTCCACCATCCGGCAATTAACCCCCCCCCCCCCCCCCGCACCTGTACCCACCTATCACTTGCCTCGCTTTGTCCAACCACAAACTCTTTTCTTGCTTTCAGCTTCCTACTACAATTAGCCTGAAGAAGGGCCCCAACCCAAAGCATCCTTGTCTTCCAGAGATGCTACCTGACCACCAGAGATACTCCAGCACTTTGTGTTTTTTTGTAAACCAACATCTACAGTTCCCAGGTAGACACAAAGTGCTGGAGTAACTCAGTGGGACAGGCAGCACCTCCGGAGAGAAGGAATGGGTGATGTTTCGGGTCGAGACCCTTCTTCAGATGCTGCCTGTCCTGCTGAGTTACTTCAGCATTTTGTGTCTACCTTTCATTTAAACCAGCATCTACAGTTCTTTTCTACACAGTTCCCAGTGTCCACATTTCATATTTTCCAGATTTGCTGTGCAATCTCAGTGTGACCAATGGATATTTTGAAATTCTTAACACAACGTGGCTGCACGCAAGTAATGAATCTTACTCAAATGGATCAGAAGTCTGCGTTCGTTTCCAGGGCCCAAGTGAGCAATACTGGGAGTAAGTAACATGCTGCTGGCATTTACATCGACAGCCTACACTGCTACAACAGTGGCTTCCCTTTGTGGGTGGTCAACGAGCTGTCCTGTTTAATGAGGGAAGTGTAATTTGCTTTGGATAATCTAACTGTTTGTGTCAATGTATAGTATGTTCTACATTAACCTGACACCATTGACTCATCCAGTTGTTAATAACACTATGTTAACACATGCCGGTTTATTTTAATAATATTTGCATTGCAAAATTATGTGAATATTTTATTTTTTATTTTTATAGGGGACAGTAGGGGGCGCTGCTCTGGCAGCAGCCATGTCAACAGCGCTTTAGTTTTTTCAACTTTTTTTATTTTTTTAGTATGTTTTAAAGTATGTGTTTGATGTTTCTCGGTGTGTTTTGTGTGGGGGGTGGTGTGGGGGGGTAGGGGGAAACCGCTTCGGTCGCCTCCTCCATGGAGAGGCGACTTTTTCCAGGTCGCCTCCCCCGTGGCCTAACATCAAGGATCGGCGCGGTCTTTCCCGGAAACGCGCCCGGGGCTTCAGCGGCGGGCGCAGCGTGGACTCTCGGCGTGGAGCGGGCGAGCCCTCGCTGGAGGGGAGCGCTCCGTTTCGCTGGCCCGGGGCAGCCGGCAGCCTGAAGTCGCGGTCTGCAGAGCTCCAGCTGGTGCGGCGTCTACAGCCCGGGATCCCTCGTGGGGGACCCGGGGGAAGAAGAAGCCACCACTGCCGGCCCGCGGCCAACTTCTACCGCGGGCCCGGCATGAACTTAACATCACCCCTGGAGGGGAGCTTCGACCGCCGGCCCTGCAGTCTACGGTACTTCTGGCTGCGGCGGAGACTTTAAATCTCGACCGCAAGCCTGCGGCCTACACCAACTTAAAGCCGCGGTCTCCGGTGAGGAAGAGCCGATCCTGGACTGACTCTGGACTCTGGTCCTGTCCACGGGGGGGGGAAATGGAGGAGGACTGGCCAAATTTTGTGCCATCCACCACAGTGATGAATGCTGTGGTGGATGCTTGTGTTACATTTTTATTGTGGTTGTGTGTTCTTTATTATTGTACCGCTGCAGACAACCCAAATTCCACCGACCCTGGTTGTGTGGCAAATAAATTCTATTCTATTCTATTCTTTATGCTCTTAAAATTAGAGCTTCACCAAAGTTAAATAGCTGTATTTATCTTTTAGTGATATCTGTTTTGTTGTGTTAATTAACATTGTGGTATTGTGTCTAATCTGTCGATTTAGAGTTGAACAATGGGAAGTTGTGGCATTAGTTAGGGCATACAGTTTAGTTTAGTTTTTAAGAGATTCAGCTTGGAAACAGACAGGCCCTTTGGCCCATCGAGTCCAAGCCAACCATCAATCAGCCATTGACATTAGTTCTATGATATCCCATATTCATATCTTCTCATCCACTCCCCACACACTCATTTACAGAGGCCAATTAACCAACAAACCCGCCCATCTTTGGGATGTGGCAGGAAACAGGATCATCCAGAGGAAACCCACACAGTCACGGAGAACATGCAAGCACCACACAGACAGCACCCGTCATGAGTGAATCCAGGTCTGTGGCGCTGTGAGATAATGGCTCTACCCGCTGCCCACTGTGCTGCCCGATTAACCCAAGTTGTTTTAGGAGTAGCACACTCAACTACAAGTGAACTCAGTGGTGAATCTCATCGACCAAGCCCATTTAAAAGAAGATTCCTATTATGTGATACAAAAATCTGAAGAATGGCAGAATGAAAAAAGTATAAATGAGAATCACTTTCAATTCTGGTAGCAATTTGAAGTCACACCATTAAATTGAAAAATATTTCATTCGTGTAAATTCACTGATGCATTTTATGTAAAGTGATTGTGTGGAAGGGAACTTGTAAAAGTTGTTTCCTTTAAATATTTTATTTAGTAAAGCAGTTTTACACCGTTCAAGTTCGATGGATGAGACGGGGAAGATCGTCTGGCACTTAGCCCTTTGTCTGCTCCTGGCCTGTCTGATGGTTGGAGCTGCCTTGTTTAAAGGAATCAAATCTTCAGGAAAGGTAAAAGAATTGGTGATGAAAGGGGTCAAACTCTGGGGATTGCCTCTATCTAAGCCAATCCCACCTGCCCGTGTATGGCCCATATCTCTCTAAACCGTTCCTGCCCATATCTGATTTTTTTTAAATCCTGGAAATAGAGACATAGATGCATACAGCACAGAAACAGGCCCTTCGGCCCAACTCGTTCATGCTGAGCAAGATGCCCCATCTAAACTCTCTCACCTGCCCTCATTTAACCCATTTCCCTCTAAACCTTCCCTATCCATGAACCTGTCCGAGTGTCTTTTAAATGCTGTAACAGTAAGCAGGTTAGCAGGTCAGTGGCACTGCAGAGAGAGTAAATGTTTCAGACTGACGACAGGTTCTGAAGAACAGTCTTGAACTGAATAGTTAAATGATATTTTTCTCCACTGCCACTGACCTGTAGAGTAGTTCCAGTGTTTTTACTTCTGTAATTCACCTCTGCTTCATTCACTGTTTTAAGTGAAATCCTATATTTGCCATTTAATTATTGAATGTAAATGTCGTCCCAGAAACGCAGAACAATCTAACAATCCCTCTCCCTGAACAGGTGGTTTATTTCACTGCAACATTCCCGTACGTGGTTCTGACTGTACTTCTGATCCGAGGACTGACCCTAGAGGGAGCCTGGAAAGGAATTGAATTCTACATTGGAAGTCAGTCGGACTTCTCAAAGCTGGCTGATGCTGAGGTAAACAAATCACAACTTTCTAAGTATTGGCTGGGTTTGAGGAAAATATATCTCACTTTTAAGATGGTATTTTATCTCAGTTAGTCTTTGGTTTTGCACTAGTTGATAAAAGCCATGTTTAGTCATTTACTGGTTGAGATCTGACACGGTAGAGCTTCCATCCCATATTCTCCTTGTAGCTACAAGATTTTGGACAGAACTGGATTGGTGGCTTTGGGCCATCAGAGGCTGAGGGGAGACATGACAGAAATATATAAAATTATGAGAGACACAGATAGGGTAGACCTTTCTTCCCAACGTGGAAACGTCAAATGCTAGAGGGCATAGGTTTAAGGCGAGAGGGCCAGAACTTAAAGGAAATGTGTGGGACAAGTGTTTTGTACAGGGGGGGGGGGGCCTGGAACACACTGCCAGGGGTGGTGGTGGAGGCAGAATAGTGGCATTTAGTTCGGCACAGGGAAATGCAGGGAATGGAGCGATATGCGTCATATGCAGGTCGATATGAGTTGATCAAGTTCAGCACAGATATTGTGGACAAGGGCCTGGTCCTGTGCTCTACTGCTTTACCTACAATATTAATGTTGAATGAGTTTGTTAAATTTGACTGACCCCATCTGTTATTCACCAGGTCTGGAAAGATGCCGCAACTCAGATATTCTATTCTTTATCTGTGGGCTGGGGCAGCTTAATAACCCTGTCATCCTACAACAAATTCCACAACAACTGTTACAGAGACACCATCATTGTCTGTGTGGTGAACTGTGCCACGAGTGTGTTTGCCGGATTTGCCATCTTCTCCGTCCTGGGACACATGGCTCACGTACAAGACAAGCCTGTTTCAGAGGTCGCTCAGTCAGGTAACTGTGGTCTCCACTCTGTGCTGAAGGTTATTTGAGCAGGGGATCTCATGCCTCCCTTAGAATTAGTTTAGTGTAGTTTAGAGATACAGCATGGAAACAAACTCTTTAGCCCACTGGGCCCACGCTGACCATTGATCACCCGTACATAGTAGTTCTATGTTATGTCACTTTTGCACCCAGTCCCCACACATGGAGGACAATTGACAGCGGCTGATTAACCTACAAGCCTGCATGTCTTTGGGATGTGGAAAGAAACTGGAGCACCCGGAGGAAACCCATGCGGTCAAGGGGAAATACTGCAAACTCCACACAGACAGCACGCTGGTTCTTGATTCCCCTACCATTGGTAGAATTACAAATTACTGACAGTGTATTTTGTTTATTTAAAGCTTTCAAAGGAAATGTGAAATCTTCAAAATATTTTGTAGTATTGTTGCTATTGTGGCACTGAAGGAGGCCGTTCGGTCCATCAGCCTAATGCTTGCTCTGAGGGAAGCAATCCTATTAGTCCCATTGCTCCTTCTCATTGTTCCCTTACAATTTACAATTTATTTTCTCTCGTATATAAACTTCCCTTTTTGATTCTTTTTGCCGATAAACTGTACTGAGGACTAATTTGAACTCGTCAAGGAACCTACGCATACATCTGTGTTGATTGATTGAAAGATACTGTGTGGAAACAGGCCCTTCAGCCCACTGAGTCCATGCTGACCATAGATCATCCATTCACACTAGTTCTAGATTATCCCACTTTCTGATCCACTCCCTGCACACTGGGACAATTTTGCAGAGACCGATTAACCAACAAACCCACACGTCTTCAGAATATGGGAGGAAACTGGAGCACCCTGAGGAAACTCACACGGTCACAGGGAGAACATGCAAACTCCGCACAGACAACAACCGAGGTTCGGATCGAACCTAGGTCTCTGGAGCTGTGGGGCAGCAGCTCTGCCAGTTGCTTCACTGCAATGCAGGAAGAAACAGAGTGAAACGTGCAGTCACGTGGAGAATGTGTAAACCACATCAAGGCAGCAGTTAGGGTCAGGATGCAAACTGTGTAGTTTGCATATTAAATAGGTACTGGCTGGTCATTTGCATTACAGTTGGTGCCTGTAACCAGCACCAACCTCAATATGCTTGCAACACTTAAGGGCCCGTTCCACTTGGGCGTCATTTGCGCGACAGGCCGGTAGTGACTGATGTGCGATAGTCGCGCAACTGTCACTCCGTGTCACCGATTTTCATCAGGCATACGTCACCGCTTGTCACCATGGGACTGACGTACGTCAGGCAAGCGTCACCGTACGTCATCATAGGACAGCGCGCATCATCATGCGTTAGCACAGCCGTCAATGTGCGCCACGATACGACAGGTTACATCATCTCTTGCGCGTGACCTCATTAGAATACCCAGCTTCTCTATAAAAGGGGTTGCAGGGTGCTATTCTGCATCATGATCATCATGGAAGAACTACAGATTGCATTGCTCCAACAACAACAAATACTTCTGTTAGCAGCAGCCCTCATGCTTACAGATCAGCCAGGCAGGAGTGCAACGAGAAAGGTGAGGAAGAAACCCAGGAAGAGGTCTGTGTGGATGAGGTTCTTGTTCCGGATGAGACCCACTTTGGACCAGTATGAGATCATGATGACTGATCTGCAGCGGGAAGATGAGGCGGCCTTTAGAACCTTCACCAGGATTCCCCCTAACCTGTTTCAGGAGCTAAAGACACGAGTCTGTCCTCCTCTGGATAAAAAGGACACCTTCATGAGGAAGGCAGTGGAACCAGGCCTGCGCCTAGCCATCACCCTCCGCCACCTGGCATCAGGAGACTCGTACAAGAGCCTCCCCTACAACGTTCGTGTGGCACACAACACAATCAGCAAGGTTGTCCGAGAGACCTGCGATGCCATCACCAATGGATATGAAGAATAAATAATTGACTGCCCCAATACACCTGACGAGTGGAGGAGAGTGGCGCACGGCTTTCAAACCAGATGGAACTTCCTGCACACATGTGGGGCAATTGAAGGGAAGCATGTGACCATCCGGGGTCCACCCAGGGGAGGTTCTATGTACTTTAACCACAAGAAGTTCCATTCCATCGTACTGTTAGCTGTGGTGGATGCAAACTACAACGTCCTGTATGTGGATGTGGGCACACCCGGCAGTGCCGCAGATGGAGGGATCTGGAGAGAGACCTCCCTTGGGCAAGCACTGGAAGAAGGGAGAGCAGGCCTTCCTGATCCAGTACCTCTGCTAAAAGAAGACAACCCTGACATCCCCTACGCACTGGTTGGTGATGATGCCTTCGCACTTAGGACATGGATGGCGAAGCCATACCCTCACAGGCGAATGTCAAGGGAGCGGAGGATCTTTAATTATAGGCTGTCCAGGGCCAGGAGGGTCGTGGAAAATGCCTTGCTAGCAGATTCAGATGCTTGCTGACTACAATGGAGCAGGAGCCCGAGAATGTGCAGACCATTGTCTATGCAGCATGTGTCCTCCACAACCTGATCCACACCGGAAGTGCAACAACAGCAGCAGCAGCAGCCACGGTGAACAAACAGACAGGAAACGTCACACCAGGCGCATAGAGAGCTGGAGGACAGGCTGCACCGATGGTGGCACTGGAGAAATTGTCAGGAAACACCTGCAACAAGACAGCCAAGGAGCAGAGAGACCATCTCTGTGCTTACTACAACTCCGAACTAGGCAGTGTACCTTGGCAGAACAATATCTGGTGAGTATCAGCAGCTGACATCCCTCACCACAAACGGAGGACCACCACTACAGGAACTGATCTAATAAAAGGTGAATTTATGATGATAATGGAGGCTTTATGTATGTGAAATTATTAATACTGTAATAATACTACCTCACACATTGGATTTTCATAGAAATGCCACAAATTTAAAAGCAGTGAAATGCTTGTGTCTGTATTTCCTTATTGACCACATTATATGACGTTATATGACACATTTTGCATTTCAATGCAGTTCAATGTCTGTGTGCGTTTTATTTATCTAATTAATCGTGGTTTATATATGTGAGATTAATTCCATGATTAACAATACTGAGAAATGAGAAGATCATCACACATCAAATTTTCATAGAAATGACAAGAATTTTATTGATAGTCAAACTGCTTTTTCCACAACGCACAAAGGTTACACTGAAGTATAATAACCACGTTGTAAGTGAACTTATTTACAATAAATACAACGACCAATAATTTTTTAAGAAATGAATTTATTTCGTGCAAGCCAACAAATAACATATTGAAAAACTCATTTAACAAGAAACAAAATTCTAATATACAACACAAGTCAACAGAATATTTTAATTTTTCCAGCAGGTGAAAAAACATAATTCTTTATGGGCACTTTGCCCTGGGCTATCGTCAATCAAATAGACCGAGAGATTCAGACTCAAGTTCACACTTGCATCCTGACTCTCTAATTGCACTGGGAATGCTGTGGGTGTGAGTGTATCCAGGCCAGATGCCAGATGTACCTGATGTGGCGTTGAGCTGGCTGCCCTGATGCTGGGTGTGCTTGCCATCGATGGGTATGCCATGTGCCGTGGTCCCATCATCGCCTGTGGATAAAACCCATGAACCTCTATCAATATGAATTGGGAGGCAAACAAATCATATAAAATAAAACACAACCTTTCACAAGCTGTGTGTCACAGATAATCTTGAGTCAGATTCAGAAAAGGGTTCACAGTGTACCTGGTGAGCATGTTGTGGTGTCATCATCCCCATTTGTGGGTGTCCCATGAATGGCGTGTGCCTCATCAGACTTTGCAACACCAACAAATTCATAGTGAGTAATTCATACAAAGCATTAAAGTCAAATGTTTTATAAATCCCATGATCTTTGATTAAATGATTTTTCTGGCTGAGGAAACCTGTGGGCCCTTGCCAAGGCAAAGGACTCCGAGGAGATGCTAATCCATTTGGATTCCGGGATTTGGAGCATCTCCTCTCTGAAGAACGTTGAGAAGACATAAATCGTCCTCTCATGTGCCGTCCTTGGGTGTGACATGCCGCTTATGGTGTCCGCCATTGTCTTCGCCTGTTGCATGATCGGCAACGAAAGATTATGATCCAGGTAAGTAATTTTTGGGAGGCGATTGTGAAACATGGACATATGGGTGGATTAAATGAGAAATTTGCTGATAATTCACCCAAAAGCACTTACATCTGTGAACATCTCCTGCTGACTTTGTTCTCCAGAATCTTCACCCTCAGCCGCAGTTGTGCTGGCCTGCTTCCGCTTATTGTGCACCTGATTGGTCGCAGTTGTGGACCCAGAGGGTCACTCAAGAGGACCCGGCTCATCCTAACTCGAGATAACACACGGGCATTTCTCCTTGATAAACTGTAGAAAATAAATGTGTATCACAAATATTCAAGAGTATCAGGACGTAGCAAGCAAGATGACCATCATTGTTAAAATATTTTTTTTACTCTTCACCTTCTTGGTGGCCTGCTTCCTCTCCACTCGAACTATGTGGTTCTGCACAAACCCCCATTTCTCCATGATCCACTGCTGCCTCTCAGTCACAGGAACCTCATTGCGGCCATTGCAACTGGTGCGCTACAATGCTGAGAAACTATATTCTGCACTCTGTATCTTTCCCTTCCTTCTTCAGTGTGGCTTGATGTATTAATGTATAGTATTATCTGCTCTGTGGATAACATGCAATACAAGGCTTTTCACTGGACCTCGTTATGTGCGGCAATAATAAACATAAACTTAAATCTAGATATTCTGCAAATGAATCTGAACCAGAACTGAAAATCTTACATGAATCTCACATCATGCAAAAGACTGGGACTAGCGTGAAAGTGGCATCTTGGTCAGCATGGACAATTGGGCTGAATGGCCTGTTTCTATGCTGTATGACTATGGGATCTTTGGAAAATGGAATTAGGGTCTCAACTCTGGTACAATATTTAGTTACAGTAAATACTCATCTTTTTGAGTAAATTCCCCTGCCCAGTCCCACCACTCTTCTACCCACTGAATGTTAATTTATGTAGTGAACCAGTGAAGGAGGAGATCTTATTAGATTTATTAATGAATCATATACCTGTGTACATCAAACCCAGTATTCATTCAATGAACCATCAACTACTTCATATAATGCTGCACATCTCAATATTACATCACTCCAAGGTGCAGTATACCTGTGTAGATGTGCTTTTAACATAGTGACCTCACCACTCATGCGCTACGAGCAGGTAGGCAAACAGTTAAACAAGCAGAGGAGCATACAGCTAAGCAAATTCACCATAACGGACAGGCGGCTTAACCAGTCGGCCGGACCGGGTCCGCAGCTCGCCATCTCCTCCCTCTGCAGGAAGAGCATGAGCCGGAGCGGTGGATGGAGCCGGGGAACCCGGAGGAGTAAGAGCCGGCGGAGGCAGAGGAGGGGACGTAGGGGTGGCATCGGGTGGACGGGCAGGCGAGCCAGGGGAAGCAGGCGGCGAGTGAGGCTGAAAGAGCTGGGAAGGCAGGGACCGCGGCAAGCGGGGGGCGGCAGGCAGTGTTTCGTTCAGGGGAGGGGAGAAAGGGACGGCAGGCGGCGGAGGAGGCTCGTTGACAGGCCGAAGATGTTGGCGGGTCCGCCGGTAAATGGTGCCGTCGTGGTTGACCAGGTAGGAGCGTGGCGATCCCGCATCACCGACAACGGTGGCAAGCTTTGAGGGACCTGAGGGGGACTGCATCCGGACGACTTGGCCGGGGAACAGACGCGGAAGGGGGCGGCAGGACTGGTCGTGGGAGCGCTTCTGCACTTCGTGCTTGTGTGCAATGCGCTCCTGGACAGCAGCAGGCTGGAGGGGAGAGGGCACGAGGGACCGCTGGGTCACAGGGAGCGGAGGTCTTGTAGTGCGAGACATCAGCCGTTTGGCTGGCGAGCCCAGTGCAGTGTCGCGGGAGATGTTATGGAGATTGAGAAGGGCTAAGTAAAAATCGGATTCGGACAGTCTGCAATGTTCCAGCAAGTCCTTGGCACTGCGGACAGCGCGCTCCGCCAGGCCGTTACTCTGCGGGTACTCTGGACTGCTGGTGTAATGACGGAAGTTCCAGCTGGCGGCGAAACCCCGGAACTCGGCACTGGTGAACTGGCTGCCGTTGTGAGATTGGAGGGTCGCCGGGGAGCCGAAGGTTGCGAAGTGGCGGCGCAGCTTGCCAATGACGGCCGAAGAGGAGAGGGAGTGCAGCTGATCAACTTCGAACCAGCTGGAATAAGAATCAACGAGGACCAGAAAGTGCTTGCCACGCCACTCGAAAATGTCGGTGGCGAGGGCCATCCAGGGAAGTTCAGGGGCAGGCTGTTGCAGAAGCGGCTGGCGTTGCGGACGGGGAGCGAGGCTATTGCAGGTAGCGCAGGCGGAGACCCTGTCCCGGATGTGCTTTTAACATAGTGACCTCACCACTACTAACCTCGCCCGCCGGTCATGACATTAACTTTGCCAGTGCTGCTGCCCGCCGGCGGTACACTGGCCCGCCACGGCAACAGGTCTCCCCTGCCCCCGGCGTCGGCAGCCCACGGCGTTGCCCCAACTGCAACTTTTCCTCCCACCAGTTTAATGTGTGCCCAGCTTTGGGAAAGACATGTAATTTTTGCAGGAAGTTAAACCATTTCTCTGCAGCTTGCCGCTCCAAGGGCAAGCCAGTACCCGCTCCACGGAGAATGTTAAACAACATTGCACAGGCTGATAGCGAGTTTGGTTCCCAGCACCAGCCCGACGAACTCCCTTTGTCTGATACCAGTTCCTCCCAGGGGGAGGCCAGCATTTTTGCGCTCTTAGATGCACATGCCCTGATAGCGGACCCTTCGGTCAGAGTTACTGTTAATGGTTCGACCTTCTCCGCGAAACTAGGCACGGGGGCAGTAACAAATGTAATGTCAATAAGCCTTTTCAAAAAGTTTAGAACCGATGAGAAAGTGACTGTTGACAACTCCCGCCTACATGCCTACGGGGGAGGGGTTCTCGTTCCCGTGGGAAAGGCAACCCTGCACTAGCTGTACGTGGTCCGTCACACGAGCTAGAGAGAGATCAAGGGGTGGGGAGGTTACATTTATACTTGTGATATAGGGAGTGGTTAGTAGTGGTGAGGTCACTATGTTAAAAGCACATCTACAACCTGCTTGTCTTCACAATATAAAAACAGTATATTTAAGGACGATTACCTGAATGTGTGTCTGTTGTTCAGGTTTCGGTTTGGCTTTCATCGCCTACCCAGAGGCTTTAACACATCTGCCGTGGGCTCCTCTCTGGTCGGTATTGTTTTTCTTCATGTTGCTCACGCTGGGACTCGACTCTCAGTTTGCTGGTTTAGGTAAGAGCGGCTCTGCCAAATTTAACAACACTTTTGATATTTACAAATAGAAATTATTAAATTACTTTAGTTTACTTTAGAGATAGTGTGAAAACAGGTCCTTTGGCCCACCGAGTCCATGCCATCCAGCGATCACCCCGTACACTGGTTCTACACACTAGGGACAATTTACAGAAGCCAATTAAGCTACAAACCTGCAAGTCTTTGGAATGTGGGAGGAAACCAGAGCAGTCCGGAGAAACCGGAGAAACTTCACGCGGTCACAGGGAGAATGTACAAACTCAGTACAGGCAGCAACTGTAGTCAGGATCAAACCCGGGTCTCTGGCGCTGTGAGGCAGCAACAGGAGGCAGGAGGAGCCATCTTGGGGAATGGCTGTTAGCCAGCAGCCGTCCGTTTTAATTCGCTTTTTTAAAAGTTTTTAGTGAGTCCTGTTTAGTGATGTTTGGAGATATGGACTTTTTAATGTGGGGGGTAGGGGTCAATTTTACTTCTAGGTCCTTACCTGGTCGGTGCGGCAGCTTTTTCTCCGGGCTGCCCGTCGACCCGTCCTCGTGGCCTACCAGCGGGCTTGGAGCGCCGTTTCCTGGCGGGGACCGCCCAGCACCTCGGCCTCAGTGGCGGCACAGCGCTGGAGCGCTATCGTGGAGCGGAGCGGGCGATGCCTTGCCTGGGTCGCCGCGATGGATCGATGCGTTGGAGCTCCGGTGAGCTGTGACCGCCGTGTTCAACACCTCCGGGCTGCGGGTCAGCGGAGCGGAGCGGAGCGGGCGCCGCCGATTTCAACATCGGGAGCCTGGGAGCTCCAAACCGGCGCGGCCTTGTCGGCGTCGGAAGCCGCGGTCTCCAGCTAGAAAGCGGCCGTTCCAGGTGGCCCAGCCGCTGAGAGGACTCTCCCGACGCCGGGGCAACACCACCCGGTGAGAACGGCCAGGAACATCGGGCCTCCGTAGAGGCAATTGCGGTGGCCTCAATAGGCCTGACTTTGGGGTGAACTTGGGGTTGGGGACTGGACATTGTGCCTTCCCCCACAGTGGTATCCATTGTTGGGGGGATGATTTTTTGTCTGTATGGTAATCCTGTTAGTCTTTGTCCAAGATGGCTGCCGTGAAGGGAGAGTGGACGCTGGCGCGCTTTAGCTGCCGCTGCTCTCTTTTCACATTGTGTTTTTGATTTTTTGTTTTTGGACTGGATTCTGTTTTTAATTTGTGTTTCTGTGATGTCTTTATTATTTATTTTATTCTGATTATATGTTTATATTCCTGTTAATCTATGTAAGGTGTCCTTGAGATGTCTGAAAGGCGCCCAATAAATAAAATTTATTATTATTATTATTAACTCTCCCGCTGTGCCGCCCTCTCTTCATTCAAGCTGAGAAAATGTTGCTGTTGATTGTAATTGTTAGATATCCCGGATGGGAAAGAGCTGGAAAATAATGGTAGATGTGTAGAGAGCTGTGGGCACATCACCAATTTGCCATCTTAATAACAAACTAGTATTTGTAGTCTTTGCTCCAAAGACTCGTACATTTTTTTGTAAGCAGCAGATCATTAATTAGCTTGAAATTAATTAGATTTGATTTGGGGTCCCTTGAAATAGACAGAGATGTAGATGTAGCCCAGTCCATCACACAGACCAGACTTTGCACTATTGCCTTCATCTACACCACATTGCCTCCGAAAAGCATCATCAGAGTCTTGTCCCACCCCGGTCACTCCTTCTTCTCCCCGCTCTCATCCTGCAGAAGGTACAGAAGTTTGAAAGCACGCACTACCGGACTCAGGAACATCTTCTTCCCCTCTGTTATCAGGTTTCTGAACGGTTCCTTCCATAAGCTGGGGTACTGCACCTCCACAGACACCTCTGTCAAGCTTCTCAAGTTTGCGGACGACACAACCCTGATTGGACTGATCCAGGGTGGGGAGGAATCTGCCTACAGACAGGAAGTGTCACAGCTGGCGTCCTGGTGCCGTCGCAACAACCTAGAGCTCAATGCTCTTAAGACAGTGGAATTGATTGTAGACTTTAGGAGAGCTCCCTCTCCCCTCACCTCACTCACCATCAACAACACCACAGTCACATCTGTGGAGCCTTTTAAGTTCCTGGGAACCATCATCTCCAAGGACCTTAAGTGGGGGGCTACCATCGACTCCACAGTCAAAAAGGCACAACAGAGTATGTACTTCCTGCGGCAGCTGAGGAAGCACAATCTGCCACAGGCAATGATGGTCCAATTCTACACGCCCATCGTAGAGCCTGTCCTCACCTTCTCCATCATGGTCTGGTTTGGCTCAGCCACCAAGCACGACACCTGGAGGCTGCAGCGAATCGTCCGATCAGCAGAGAAGGTTATTGGCTGCAACCTTCCCTCCATTGATGAACTGTACACTGCAAGGGCCAGGAAGTGAGTGGGCAAGATCATCTCTGACCCCTCTCACCCTGGTCACAAACTCTTTGAATCACTTCCCTCTGGAAGGCGACTCTGGACTGTCAAAGCTGCCACAGCCAGACATAAAAACAGTTTTTATCCACTAGTAGTTGCTCTACTCAACAGCCAAAAATCTGTTGCCTCCCTTTGATCTGGTATTTTGTTGTTTCGCATGCTTGATCAATGGTGTTTTATCATTAATGTTTTATTATTATTAATGTTTAGTGTTTTCTGAGTCATTCGTAACTGTCACTGCGTACAGTTTTGGTCTCCTAATCTGAGGAAAGACATTCTTGCCATAGAGGGAGTACAGAGAAGGTTCACCAGACTGATTCCTGGGATGTCAGGACTTTCATATGAAGAAAGACTGGATAGACTCGGCTTGTACTCGTTAGAATTTAGAAGGTTGAGGGGGGATCTTATAGAAACGTACAAAATTCTTAAGGGGTTGGACAGGCTAGATGCAGGAAGATTGTTCCTGATGTTGGGGAAGTCCAGAACAAGGGGTCACAGTTTAAGGATAAGGGGGAAATATTTTAGGACCGAGATGAGGAAAACATTTTTCACACAGAGAGTGGTGAATCTCTGGAATTCTCTGCCGCAGAAGGTAGTTGAGGCCAGTTCATTGGCTATATTTAAGAGGGAGTTAGATGTGGCCCTTGTGGCTAAAGGGATCAGGGTTTATGGAGAGAAGGCAGGTACAGGATACTGAGTTGGATGATCAGCCATGATCATATTGAATGGCGGTGCAGACCTATTTTCTATGTTTCTATGTTTCGAAGACATGCCATGTTGTTACTTGTGGGCAGAGCACCAAGGCAAATTCCTTGTACGTGAATACTTGGCCAATAAACTTACTTATTTACTGCCTGATTCACCTCTACCTCATTGTGGACTGAACTTTGACTATGGAACTGATGCGCTATGATGCTGAGAATGATATACTGCATTGTCTCTTCCCCTTTGCTCTGTCTGCTGTATTTGAGTTTGACTTGATTATAATTATGTATAGTATTATCTGAACTGTTTGGATAGCGTGCTAAACAAAGCTTTTCACTGTACCTCCATACACGTGACAATAATCAACCTGAAGCTAGATTCTTAGTCCAGATATTTGATTTTTGTAAACTGAAGCAACTCCTGTTTCTCTGCTTGAACCCAGGGATTTGTGCGTTGGGTATCTGAGGAGAATAATTATGCAGTAGATGGCTTCTCCCGAAAAATTTGCCCTTTCAGAGTAACAGGAACTGGATTACAGATAGAGTACAGAGAAACTGTATAATCTGCTCCCTCAGTCTCATCACTCCAGCCTTTGATAAGCTGCCATGTGTTAGGCTGCTTCGGAAGATGAGAGCCCACGGTATCAAAGGGCAGATACGAGCATGGACAGCAGGTTGGCTGGATGGCAGAAGATAAAGAGTGGTAATAAAGGGGGCTGTTTCTGGTTGGCTAGTGGAGTTCCACAAGTGTCGGTGCTGGGGCCGCTGCTCTTCACGTTGTATATTAATGATTTGGACGAGGGGATTGAAGGCTCTGTGGCCAAGTTTGCAGATCATATGAAAATAGGTGGAGGGGCAGGTAGTGTAGAGAAAGCAGGGACTCTGCAGAAGGACATGGACAGGTTGGGAGAATGGGCAGAGAAGTGGCAGATGGAATATAATGTAGTAAAGTGTGAAGTCATGTATTTTGGTAGTGGGAATAAAGGCGTAGACTATTTTCTAAATAGGGTAATAATCCAGAAATCGGGGGTGCAAAGGGACTTGGGAGTGCTGGTGCAGGATTCACAAAAAGTTAATCTGCAAGTCCAATCGGTAATAAAGGAAGCAAACTTAATGCTAACATTTATTTCAAGAGGGCTTGTATACAAAAACAGGGATGTAATGTTGAGGCTCTATAAGGCGCTGGTAAGGCCGCACTTGGAATATTGTGAGCAATTTTGGGCACCATATCTGAGGAAGGATATCCTGGCTCTGGAGAGGGTCCAGAGGAGGTTTTACAAGAATGATCCCAGGAATGAGTGGTTAACGTATCATGAGCGTTTGTCTGTACTGGGCCTGTACTCGCTGGAGTTCAGAAGAATAAGGGGGATCTAATTGAAACATACAGAATAGTGAGACTTGGATAGAGTGGATGTGGAGAGGATGTTTCCACTAGTGATAGAGTCCAGGACGGGAGGTCATAGCCTCAGAATTAAAGAACATTCTTTTAGGAAGGAGATGAGGAGAAATTTCCTTAGTCGGTGGGTGGTGTATAAGAGAGTGGTGAATTTGTGGAATTCTTTGCCACAGAAGGCTGTGGAGGGCAAGTCAGTGGATATTTTTAAGGCAGAGATAGATAGATTCTTGATTAGTATGGGTGTCAGAGGTTATGGGGAAAGGCAGGAGAACGGGGTTAGGAGGAAGAGACAGATCAGTTATGATTGAATGGCGCAGTGGACTTGATGGGTCGAATGGCCAAAATCTACTCCTATTCCTTCTGACCTTATGTGGGAATACTGCGGGACACTGATTATCATCAATTTAAACATTTCTTTCCCCAGAAACAATTCTAACAAGTCTGCTGGACCAGTTTCCTAAGATGTTGAAATTGAAACGTATTTATATGACAAGTGGAATTTGCTTGTTGTTTTATTTCCTCGGCCTTGTCATTGTTACAGAGGTATGATGTTCTTTAATTGTTTTTTTATGTTTAGTGCTGTCATAGCTGATTAAAAACTTGATGGGAGCAGGATTTAAGGTAGAATCTCGCTGTCCTAATGCTGGGATTTGACCAGAAACACCGACCATTCCTTTCCTCACATCATCTTTGTTCTACCCATCATCCTGGCTCTGTTGCTCCAGCCAAAGGATTTTGTGGAGAACATAGAATAGCACAGGAACAGGTCCTTTGGCCCACAATGTCTCTGTTAAACATGTCATTTAGACCAATCCTTATCAGACTGCACATAATTCACATCCACAGTGAAAAGCTTTTGTTGCGTGCTAACCAGTCAGCAGAATGGCAATACAAGATTACAATCGAGCCATTCACTGTGTACAGAGACATGATAAGGGGATAATGTTTAGTGCAAGATAAAGCTAGTGAAGTCCAATCACAGATAGTTCGGGGGGGTCACCAGTGATGTAGATAGTAGATCACGATTGCTCTCTGGTTGCAGTAGGATAGTTCAGTTGCCTGATAACAACTGGGAAGAAACTGTCCCTGAATCTGGAAGTGCATGTTTTCAGACTTGTATATGTTTTGTCCGATGGGAGGGTGGAGAAGATTATGCTGCTGGCCTTGCCGAGGCAGCGTGAGGGATCAATAGAGTCAATGGAAGGGAGGTTGGTTTGTGTGATGGTCTGTGCTGCATCCACAATTGGCTACATTGCCACTTGTATTGCCACTTTCAGGGACTAGATTGTAATCTATACAATGCGATTGAAAGAACAGAACTATGGGCTAACACTTTACATGGAAATAGAAACAACATAAGGGCATTGACAATGTGTAGAAACAACAGGGTAAGCACTGAGTGAACAATGGAAGAAACAGATGCATTCCAAATGACAGGAACATCTGGCAGGTAAAATAAGCTAATTAGGTAAAGATAGAATATTACAAAATAAATTAATGAGACTTCAAGTGTGAAGAGGATAATTACCTCAATGGAGAGAAAGGAAAATGAAAATAGCAAAGTTCATTGAAAGAGAACATTTCTTCAACCTGAGTTTAGCTCAGTAGACTGGTTTGATCCTTCTGTTGATTGATGGAATGCATAAAAGCTTCTTGTCCCTGTACAACAAGGAACCCATGCCCAGCCTCAGAATAAAATAATGCACCTTTAGAAAGGAGATGAGGAGGAATTTCTTCAGTCAGATGGTGGTAAATCGGTGGATTCATTGCCATAGACGGCTGTGGAAGACATCAATTGATATATTTAAGGTGGAGATTGACAGATTCTTGATTAGTTGGGGTGTCAGGGCTTATGGGGAGAAGGCAGGAGAATGGGTTGAGAGGGAAAGCTAGATCAGCCATGATTCAATTGTAAACTTGATGGGCTGAATGGCCTAATTCTGCGACTATCACATGAGCACAATAAGAAAAGAAAAATTCCTGATCCCCGCAATACACAAAATGGCAACTTGGAATTATACTGCACACAAGTGCTGCCCTTAGCCAGCGCATCAACGCTGGACTTTTTGTGCATTTACATTGATCTCATTTGCCCGCATTAGGACCATATCATTGTAGGTCTTGCTTATTTAAGTGTGTTCAAATGATTCTTAAATGTAATAATATCCAATTTAATGGGTCCTTTTCAGAATGGCAGAGAGTGACTAGTAAGGTGCCGCAAGGTTTGGTGCTGGGACCCCAGTTGTTTACAATATATATTAACGATTTAGACGACGGAATTAAATGTAGCATCTCTAAGTTTGCGGATGACACAAAGCTAGATGGCAGTGTGTGCTGTGAGGAGGATGCTTGGTGACTGGATAGCTTGGGTGAGTGGGCTGATGCATGGCAGATGCAGTATAATGTGGGTAAATGTGAGGATATCCACTTTGGTGGCAAGAACAGAAAGGCAGATTATTATCTGAATGGTGTCAGATTAGGAGAAAGGGAGGTGCAACGAGACCTGGGTGTGCTTGTACATCGGTCACTGAAAGTAAGCATGCAAGTACAGCAGGCAGTGAAGAAAGCTAATGGCATGTTGGCCTTCATTGCAAAAGGATTTGAGTTTAGGAGCAAGGAGGTCCTACTGTAGTTGTACAGGGCCCTGGTGAGATGATGGCACCTGGAGTATTGTGTGCAATTTTGGTCTCTTATTTTGATGAAATACATTATTACTATTGAGGGAGTGCAGCGTAGGTTCACCAGGTTAATTCCCGGGATGGCGGGACTGACGTATGATGAAAGAATGGGTCGACTGGGCTTGTAACAAAGAAATTGGGAGACGTGCATTTAAATTCAAAGCTCCTTCTGACTGGAACACTCTGCCTAGTACCATAAGAACTATTAGCTCATTTCGTCTATTTAAAAATACACTTTTACCCTTCCTTATAAATCCATGTACCTGTTTCTAGTATTAGAGTCTTCGAGCTCCTTTATCTAGCTTGCTCTGTGTGTGATCATTTGGCATAACTATTGTATATGCATGGCCATTACACTTATGTATTATTGTATTGCATAGTGTAACAAGGTCTTATATTGTATTATGTCACAATATCATGAAATAATATATCATGTAATAATGTTGATAGTATGTATTAACGTACGATGTATGATAGGTGGTTTATGGTATTATGCATCAACATTATGCTGTAACACATAACTATTATTATTATTGGATATGTAAAGCCAATTAACAATTGTTATAAACTATAACAAGTGGGGATGGAGGGGTTTTGGGATTGGTGTGTGGGTAGGTGGGTCAATGAGAGCCTCTATGTATGTTATGTCTTGTGCTGTATGTTCTATGTTGGACCCCCTCGAAAACGAGATGACTGTCCATCTCAAGGGGTTATCCATGAATAAACTTGTTTCAAACTTGTTGTTGTTGTATTCGCTGGAATTTAGAAGGGTGAGAGGGGATCTTATAGAAACATATAACATTCTTAGAGGATTGGACAGGCTAGATGCATGAAAAATGGTCCCGATGTTGGGGGAGTCCAGAACCAGAGGTCACTATTTAAGAATAAGGGGTAGGCCATTTAGGACTGAGATGAGGAAAAACTTCTTCTCCCAGAGAGTTGTGAATCTGTGGAATTCTCTGCCACAGAAGGCAGTGGAGGCCAATTCACTGGATGTTTTCAAGAGGGAAAGTTAGGGCTAAGGGAATCAAAGGATATGGGGAAAAAAGCCGGATATTGATTTTGGATGATCAGCCATGAACATATTGAATGGCGGTGCTGACTTAAAGGGACGAATGGTCTACTCCTGCACCTATTTTCTACGTTTCTATGATTCCACCAAATCCTCTGGTAGTGCATTCCACATATCAACCACTGTGTCAATTTAACCCGAGGTTCATTTTAAATCTCCTGTCACCTGAAATGTCAGTCTGAGAGGGTCTCGACCCAAAGTGTCACCCATTCCTTCTACCCAGAGATGCTGCCTGTCCGGCTGAGTTACTCCAGCATCTTGTGTCTATCTACCTGAAAACTGTACCCTCTTAGTTTGTTCGCCATGTGGTTTCAAACATCATCTGGGCGCTTTTGCTCATATTTAGCTGTAAAACCATGTGGATATTAGCATTAAATGCATTGCTGAGTTAGAGAACCAGCAAGAGATGTTGTACAAACCTTGTAAGGTGAGGAAAGGCAGGATACATTTTGGAAATTTCCAATCTCGTTGAAAGTCTAATTTTAATGTTGATGCTGTGATTTTGTGATGCACCTTTCTCTAACTGTGGCTTTAATCTTAGGCTGGAATTTACTGGTTGAATTTAATTGATTATTTCTGCACCGGGTGGATTCTCTTGATTGTGGCCCTGTTGGAAGTGACCGGTCTGAGCTGGATTTATGGTAAACACAACAGGGAAAGTGCTGACTCTAAATTAGATTGTTAAAACACTAAATGCATGACGATCAATTTAATTGTCTTATGTACCATAAACACAACAATGGAATTCTTACTTGCTGTGACACTAACAGACCTATAAACACAATAATCATAGATAGCATAATAAACAGAAAAAAGGAATGGGAGGGAAGGCAGGTTTTTTCATGCAGAGGGTGGTAGGGGCCTGGAATGTGCTGCCACATGGTGGTGATGGTGATGGAGGCAGATACAATAGTGGTGCTTAAAGAGCCTGTTCCACTTACGTGTCCTTGGCACGCTAATTACACGACCTCGTGGTCGCGTTGAGCCGCGACGGTCCCGCGAAGGTCGCCCGCGACTTCATTCGGCCGCACAGCCGTCTGGAGCGTGTGACGTCATTTGAAGATAGACACAAAGCTGGAGTAACTCAGCGGAACCGGCAGCATCTCTGGAGAGAAGCAATGGGTGATGTTTCGTGTCGAGACTCTTCTTCAGTCTGAAAAGAAAGGTGTTGACCCGAAACGTCATCCATTGTTTCTCTCCAGAGATGCTGCCAGTCCCGCTGATTTACTCCAGCCTTTTGTGTCTATCTTCAATTTTCTTGTCCCCGCTCTGGGAGTAGAAGTGGGGGCGGATCTGGATCCGCAATGGCCGTGAGCTCCAGGCCGAGCTCGGCGATCGTTTGCCTGCTTCTGCTGCTGTTGGAGGTGAGACGTTGCGTCGCGCCAGGGTCTTGGGCCTGTCCCACTTTGGCCGTCAGTTCCACTACAAAAATTTCGGAGTCCCGTGCGATGTTGCGCACAACTACATACCCCTCCGCGTTTCTCAGTGGGACCGGCCCCGCTATACAATGCCAGTGAGCCTCAACGCGACCACGAGGTCGTGTAATTTGTGTGCCAAGGACACGCAAGTGGGACAGGACTTTAAGAGACTTTTGGATAGGCATATTGATGCACAGTGAATGGTGGAATATGAATCATTATGGGGAAGAAACTGTTTTTGAACTGAGTGGTCATGGTGTTCAGACTCCGGTATCATCTTCCCTGTTGTAGCAGTAAAATAAGAGCACGGCCAGGGTGGTGTTGGTTATTGACGATGCTGGCTGCCCTTTTGAGGCAGTGCCTCCTATCGATCCCTTCTCTGGTGGGGAGGTCAGTATCTATGATGGACTGCGTAGTGTTCACTACTTTTTGTACTCTCTTTTGATCTTGAGGATTGGAATAAATGAACAAGTTAATCGGATGATGTAATATAGTAAGTCCTTCTTAACCAAATGAGGCCAGTAAAGAAAAAGTTTTGCCTGAACTGTTAAAATCCTTTCCCTTTGTTGCTCAAAACTCACCCTGATCCAGGCAGTGCTTTCTACATCCTTCACCCTTAATACCTTGTACTTCCTGGGCTGTAGATGTTGATGGCTGGATATGCATTGCTACAGCTTTTGTTAATTGCTGATAGAAATGTTGTCTGAAGGACTCCACTCTTGAACGAAAGGATGGAGATATCAAATACAATAGAACTTTATTTATCCCAGGAGAGAAATTGATCTGCCAACAGTCATAATAACACAAGATACATGAAATTAAAGTGAGGAGTAGAAAGGATTGGGGAAGTGCACAGATTGGAGGAGTGTGGGGGGGGCGGGGGGGGGGGGCAGGTGGGAGGAGAGTCAGTCTACCCCACGACAGAAACGAGAGGAGATGTACAGTTTGACTGGAGGGCATAGCTTTAAACTCAGCGGGTGAGGCAGCATCTGTGGAGAGAAGGAATAGGCGACGTTTCGGGTCAAGACCTTTCTTCAGATTGATTGTGGGGGGAAGAAGAAAGGAAGGGGTGGAGATAGGAGGCTTATGAGCGAGCTGGGAAGGGGAGGGGAAGGAGGGAGAAAGCAAGAATTACCTGAAATTGGTGAAGTCAATGTTTACACCGCTGAAGTGTAAACAACGCAACACGAAATATGAGGTGCTGTTCCTCCAATTTGCACTAGGAGTCACTCTGGCAATGGAGGAGGCCCAGGAGAGAAAGGTCGGATTCGGAATGGTAGGGGGAGTTGAAGTGCTGAGTCACCGGGAGATCAGGTTGGTTAGTGCGAGCAGAGCGGAGGTGTTGGGTGAAGCGATCGCCAAGCCTGCGCTTGGTCTCACCAATGTAGAAAAGTTGACACTTGGAACAGGTGCTTTATGTAAAGTGACTTAAGGTCATGATGGGAGTGCAAGCTCAATGAAGCCCATGTAATTATGGAAGTCATTTCATAATATCTCCCAATTATGATGACAACAGAATCACAGGAGGTTCTGTGTGGGGTGAAGGGAAGTGGGAGCAGAATGGTGGGACACAGATGAGGGCTTCATCCACGAGCAGGCGAGAAGACAGGTTTAATGAAGACAGAGAGTGGAAAGCCTCATCTTGGGAGGAGACAGAGGAATTGGAAGTAATGGATGATATCCTTGCGTGAGTCAGGGTGGGAGGAGGTCCAGTCAAGGTGACAAAGATATTGGAAGGAAAGGATGGCATCTTTGCAATAGGCAGATACATTGAGAATTAAAGATGATGTATTTGCAAGAGAATTAAATATTGAGAGAAATAAGACTCTTACCTTGTCTGAAATTAAACATTGCATCCATTTTATAATTTAATCTATTCAATACGCGAGATATGTGCACAAAAGTGCTGTACTAAAAACCAGAGAATCCACTTCATTGCCTTTCCGTGTTTTCTTGTTGTTCACAGGAATAAACAGGTTCATCAAGGACATTGAGATGATGATTGGGAGCAAGATTTGGTTCTTCTGGCTGTGGTGGAGAGTGTGTTGGTTTTTCATCTCTCCAAGCTTGCTGGCAGTAAGGAAACTTTGCAATATTTATTGGTTTAGAACATAGATGTTTAGAGCACAGAAACATGTCCTTTGGCCCATAATGGCTGCCACAATATCATTAAACTAATCTCTGCCTGCACATGATCCACATCATCCCATTACTTGTATATTCATGTGCTTATCCAAAAGCCTCTCAAACATCACTATTATATCTGCCTCCTCAACCATGGTGTTCCATGCACACACCACTTCCTGTGTAAAAATAAAACATACCCTCCATATCTCCTTTCAAACTTTCACCCTCTGACTAGAAAGCTCTGTCCTCCAGTCTTTGCCATTTCCATCTGAGGAAAATGTCTGCTCTATCTACGCCTTTCAATTTCTATCAAGTTGCCCATGTGCCTCTAATGTTCCAGAGTGAACAATCCAAGTTTGCCCAATCTTTCCTTATAGCTAATGCCCTCTAATCCAGGCAGTGTTCTATTAAACCTCTTCTGTACCCAATCCAAATCCCCAACATCCTTCCTATAATGGTCAACTAGAACAGCACACAATACTCCAAATGTGACCTAAACAAAGTTTTATGAAGCTCAAACATAACTTCCTGACTCTTGCACTCGATGCCTCGACTGATGAATGCAAATATACCACACAGTGCATTCAGAAAGTATTCAGACCCCTTCACTTTTTACACATTTTGTTACGTTACAACCTTATTCTAACATGGATTAAATTCTTTTTTTTTTATCATCAATCTACGCACAATAACATAAAAGGTGTTTAGAAATTTTTGCAAAGTAATTAAAAAGAAATAACTGAAATATCATATTTACATAAGTATTCAGACCCTTAGCGATGCCATGAAGACAAAATAATTATCCGTAGACCTCCTCGACAGGATTGTGTCGAGACACAGATCTGGGGAAGGATATAAAACAATTTCTGCAGCATTGCAGGTCCCAAAGAGCACAGTGGCATCCATCATTTTTAAATAGAAAAAAATTGAAACCACGAGGACTCTCCATAGAGCTGGCCGCCCGACCAAACTGAGCAATCAGGGGAGAAGGGCCTTGGTCAGGATGGTGACCAAGAACATAGAAACATAGAAAATAGGTGCAGGAGTAGGCCATTCGGCCCTTCGAGCTTGCACCGCCATTCAATATGATCATGGCTGATCATCCAACTCAGTATCCTGTACCTGCCTTCTCTCCATACCCCCTGATCCCTCTAGCCACAAGGGCCACATCTAACTCCCTCTTAAATATAGCCAATGAACTGGCCTCAACTACCTTCTGTGGCAGAGAGTTCCAGAGATTCACCACTCTCTGCGTGAAAAATGGTTTTTCTCATCTCGGTTCTAAAGGATTTCCCCTCTATCCTTAAGCTGTGACCCTTGTCCTGGACTTCCCCAACATCGGGAACAATCTTCCTGCATCTAGCCTGTCCAATCCCTTAAGAATTTTGTAAGTTTCTATAAGATCCCCCCTCAATCTCCTAAATTCTAGCGAGTGCAATCCGAGTCTATCCAGTCTTTCTTCATAAGAAAGTCCTGACATCCCAGGAATCAGTCTGGTGAACCTTATCTGCACTCCCTCTATGGCAATAATGTCCTTCCTCAGATTTGGAGACCAAAACTGTACGCAATACTCCAGGTGTGGTCTCACCAAGACCCTGTACAACTGCAGCAGAACCTCCCTGCTCCTATACTCAAATTATTTTGCTATGAATGCCAACATACCATTCGCTTTATTTACTGCCTGCTGCACCTGCATGCCTACTTTCAATGACTGGTGTACCATGACACCCAGGTCTCGTTGCATCTCCCCTTTTCCTAATCGGCCACCATTTAGATAATAGTCAGCTTTCCTGTTTTTGCCACCAAAGTGGATAACCTCACATTTATCCACATTATACTGCATCTGCCATGCATTTGCCCACTCTCCCAGCCTATCCAAGTCACCTTGCAGCCTCCTAGCATCCTCCTCACAGCTAACACTGCCCCCCAGCTTCGTGTCATCCGCAAACTTGGAGATGTTGCATTCAATACCCTCATCCAAATCATTAATATATATTGTAAATAGCAGGGGTCCCAGCACTGAGCCTTGCGGTACCCCACTAGTCACTGCCTGCCATTCTGAAAAGGACCCGTTTACTCCTACTCTTTGCTTCCTGTCTGCCAGCCAGTTCTCTATCCACATAAATATTGAACCCCCAATACCGTGTGCCTTAAGTTTGTATACTAATCTCTTATTTGGGACCTTGCCGAAAGCCTTCTGAAAGTCCAGATATAACACATCCACTGGTTCTCCCCTATCCACTCTACTAGTTACATCCTCGAAAAATTCTATAAGATTCGTCAGACATTATTTACCTTTCGTAAATCCATGCTGACTTTGTCCAATGATTTCACCACTTTCCAAATGTGCTGGTATCCCATCTTTAATATCTGACTCTAGCAGTTTCACCACTACCGATGTTAGACAAACTGGTCTGTAATTCCCCGTTTTCTCTTTCCCTCCCTTTTTAAAAAGTGGAATTACATTAGCTACCCTCCAATTCTCAGGTACTACTCCAGAATCTAAAGAGTTTTGAAAAATTATCACTAATGCATCCACTATTTCTGGAACTATTTCCTTAAGTACTCTGGGATGCAGCCTATCTGGCCCTGGGGATTTTCGGCCTTTAATCCATTCAATTTACCTAACACTACTTCCTGGCTAACCTGGATTTCACTCAGTTCCTCCATCTCATTTGACCCGCGGTCCCCTGCCATTTCCGGCAGATTATTTATGTCATCCTTGGTGAAGACGGAACCAAAGTAGTTATTCAATTGGTCCGCCATGTTCTTGTTCCCCATGATCAATTCACCTGTTTCTGACTGCAAGGGACCTACATTTGTTTTAACTAATCTCTTTCTCTTCACATATCTATAAAAACTTTTGCAGTCAGTTTTTATGTTCCCTGCCAGTTTTCTTTCATAATCTATTTTCCCTTTCCTAATTAAGCCCTTTGTCCTCCTCTGCTGGTCTCTGAATTTCTCCCAGTCCTCTGGTAGGCTGCTTTTTCTGGCTAATTTGTACGCTTCATCTTTTGCTTTGATACTATCCCTGATTTCCCTTGTTATCCACGGATGCACTACCTTCCCTAATTTATTCTATTGCCAAACTGGGATGAACCCGATGGTCACTCTGACAGAGCTCCAGAGTTCCTTTGTGGAGATGGGAGAAACTTCCAGAAGGACCACTGTTTTAATATTGTGTTTCCTTACTGTAAACTGCTCTATTACTGCTACACAACTAATTAACAGAGGCTTTACACTCGAGCCTTGGGTTCAGCCATTTTAATTCAGGATCCATCTTGGCTACTGCCTCATGGGTATTGCATCATGGGTACTGCACCAACGATGGCGCTATTCCCATAACATCCCCCTTTATTTAAAAAACATACATGTACAGACACTTTACATGTATAGCAATAAATTAAATTCGTCCATGGCATCTTATTTCACTGAGTCCCACATGTGTCCAACAGTCCATTTTCCAACATACATTTGACAGTCCATTTCGATGGTAGCTTCCAAATTCTCATTCTTTGGATCTGCGGCAGTTCAGTGCTTGGAGTTATCTAAACTATGAACAACACATGTCTGGTTCCTCATTTCCTTCCCCTTTTTATTTATCAATTTATTTATTTATTTAGTCTTAAAATGGCCATTACCACTACTTCTACATAAACGATGCATATCAAACTATAAAAAAACAATATAACATTAACTTTTTAAACATAACCTAATAGTCTTTTAAATCTATAATCAACTACAAGTACAGCCCCTATCCTTATTTGGGCACATAATCCTGCAGATAATGTGGTTTTCGAACGCATCTACCAGATCCTGTTGTCAGGGTTTGATGCTCCCTGGGGACCAGTGGTCGGCTCATAGATCGATTGTCTTGCTCTGGTTTAGGCGACGTCACCAGGTCATCCAAGTAAACATCAGTGCGATGAAATGGCTCTTTGGTCTTCATCAGATGGTGCCGATTCCGACGATAGACGACGCCGTCCTCGGTCCTGACTTCATAAGATCTGTGTTGCGCCACATGGCCTACAACCACAACCTTCCTCCAGGGCTGATGTCGGTCACCGGGCGGCTTCACTCGAACTGGATCACCAGCTTTCAGGGGAATCAGATCTTGGGATCCTCTGTTGTAGTAGTCTGCTTGTGTGTCTCTAGCTGCTCTCAACTCAGCTCCTACCATTTTCTGAATTTCAGGTTTGAGCAGCCTCTGAGTAGTTGGTGGAATGGGGTCCTGGTATGTCTGTTCATCAATCTTTGTACTGGACTGCTTTTCATGCCAGGTGTTGGTGTGTTGCGAAAAGCTAGTAGGCTCAGGTAAGGGTCAGCTCCTGCAGCCTTAGCCTTCCTCAGCAATGACTTCGCAACTTTCACACTGCTCTCTGCCTTTCCATTACTCTGTGGATAATCGGGTGATGCGGTCGTATGTTTAAACTGCCACTTCTTGGCAAATCTCTTGAACTCCTCAGCTGTGAACTGTGGCCCATTATCTGTGGTGAGCTGACCTGGTGTCCCATATTTTGCAAACTGGCCTTTGAATTTATGGATGACATTAAATGCCAGTGTTTTCTCTACATAGTCTATTTCCCAATATCCTGAAGTAGTCCACAGAAGATAGTCCAACAGTTCCTTCCATCCAAGTGGAACAAATCTGCACCCACCTTCGCCCATGGCCTCTCTGGGAATGCAGTGTTTCTTTTGGTTGCTCTTTGCCTTGAGCTTGACATCTCACATTTCTGTACGAAGTCCTTCATTCCAGGCCAGTTCAGACATTCTCTTGCCCTTCTTGGACAGCCATTCACACCAATGTCGGAATCATGTACTCGTGTGATCATGTCTCATCTCCTGGCTTTAGGGATGATTACTCTCTCTCCTCTAAATATGAGGTCATCTCCAACACTCAACTCCTCCCTCACATGGAAATAGGAGATAAGTTCTGGGTCAACATCCTTCTTGTTCTCTGGCCTGCCTCGTTTGATCACCTCTTGCAGTCTCTGCATATTCTCATCTTTTTTCGTTGCATCCCTTATGCCATTTAGCAGAGGCTGTGATATTGGGATGTGCCTTGCCAGGTTTACAGTCTCCAGTTCTCTCATGGTCTTGTCAGTCTTGCCAGTCTGAATATTTGCTCTGCTCAGCGTGTCCGCAAGCTGCATCCCCTTCCCTGGTCTGTATCTTATTGACACATCATAGGTCTGCATCCTCACCAGCATTCTCTGCAATCTCTTTGGTGCACGATGAAGTGGTTTTGTGGCGATTATCTCCAGTGGCTTATGGTCTGACTGCACATTCACTGGCCTTCCATAATGGTACACATGGAACCTCCCTAGACCAAACACCACTGCCAACAATTATTTTTCTATTTGTGCATATCTGGTCTCCGCATCAGCCAGGGCCCTGCTGGCATAGGCAACTGGATGGCTCTCCTGCATCAGCGCCGCACCAAGTCCAGTTTCTGACGCGTCGGCCTGTACTGTCAACTCCTTGGATGGATCATAGCATCTGAGTACATAGTACATATCTGCAGCATTCCTCCAATCAGGCCTTTATATTATAGTGGCCAGACGGAAGCCACGCCTCAGTAAAAGGCACATGACAGCCTGCGTGGAGTTTGCTAAAAGGCACCCAAACAAGATTCTCTGGTCTGCTGAAACCAAGATTGAACTCATTGGCCTGAATGCCAAGTGTCACGTCTGGAGGAAACCACTCATCACCTGGCAAATGCCATACCTACGGTGAAGCATGGTGGTGGCAGCATCATGCTGTGGGGATGTTTTTCAGCGGCATGAACTGGTCATAGTCAAGATCAAGGGAAGGATGAACGGAGCGAAGTACAGAGAGATCTTTGATGAAAACCTGCTCCAGACTCAGGACCTCAGACTGGGGCAGAGGTTCACCTTCCAACAGGACAGCGACCCTAAGCACACTGCCAAGACAACGCAGGAGTGGCTTCGTGACAAGTCTGTGAATGTCCTTGAATGGCCCAGCCAGAGCCCGGACTTGAACCTGGTCGAATATCTCTGGAGAGACCTGAAAATAGCTGTGCATCGATGCTTCCCATCCAACCTGAAAGAGCTTGAGAGGATCTGAAGAGAAGAAAGGGAGAAATTACCCATATACTGGTGTGCCTAGCTTGTAGCATCATACCCAAAAAGACTTGAGGCTGTAATCGCTGCCAAAGGTGCCTCAACAAAGTACAGTGTAAAGGGTCTGAATACTAATGTGAATGTGATATTTCAGTTATTTATTTTTAATTAATTTGCAAAAATTTCTAAACTCATGTTTTCGCTTATTTATTATGGGGTGTTGTGCATAGATTGATGATAAAATAAAAAGAATTTAATCCATTTTAGAATAAGGCTGTAACGTAACAAAATGTGGGAAACATGAAGGGGTTTGAAAACTTTCTGAATGCTCTGTATGCCTGCTTTACCATTCTATCAATTTGCATTGCCACATTCAGGGAGCTATGGACTTGGTCCACAAGATACCTCTGTACATCAGTTCTGTTAAGTGTCTTGCTATTAACTGTGTACTTTCCCTTCTCAAAGTGCAACATCTTACACTTGCATGGATGAACCTCCATTTACTGTTTACCCACCCGAATGTATAACTGATCAATATCCCACTCTATCCACTGACAACCATTTTCACTGTCCACATTCCAATCAATTTTGTGTTTTTTACAATCTTGCTCACTAACTTGTCTACATTTTTGTCCAAGTCATTTACTACTTCTATTTACATACCTTTGCGGATCACCGCTGATCACAGACATCCAGCAGAATAACACTCTTCCACCTATACCCTTTGACTTCTATTGGTAAACCAGTTCTGAATCTAAATGACCAAATCATTGCATCTTTGGTGGATTCCATGCATCTTAAACTTCTGGATCAGCCAGCAACGAAGGATAAAACGTCTTACTAAAATCCATGTGGCCATCTTTTACTGCCCTCTCCTCATTTACTGCCCAACTTGGCCCCGATTACCTTTGTCATCTCATCAAAAACCTCAATCAAGTTTGTAAGGCGTAAACTGAAAACAATCCCACTACAGACCAAGTCTCATTAAATTATTTCTTGTTATGTCCAATCATTTGGCACAGGTAATATTATGCTGGTCCTTGGCGACATTTTCCATGCCTACATATGGACCTGTTGAGTACCCAGAGTGGGCAACAGCTCTTGGCTGGTTTATACTAATCTTCTGCGTCATGTGGATTCCCATTGTTGCCATCGTGAGAGTTGCCCAAGCTAAGGGCACCAACCTGTGCCAGGTAAGGAAGCACTGTTTTATCCCATAATCACTAAAGAAAGGAATTTTAATGAGTTTACCCTAATCACTTACTGTACAATTGTTGGTAGGTTAAGGTTTCGAGTGCAGAGAAGATTTATGAGGATATTGCCAGGATTCGAGGGGCTGAGCAATAGGGAAAGATTTGGCCAGGCTAGGACTTTATTTGTGGAGTACAGGAGGCAGTGTGATAATCAGAGAATTGTATAAAATCATGATGGGAATAGATATGGGTTATTGCACAGTCTTTTACCAGGGTAAGGCAATCAAGAACCAGAGTATATAGGTTTAAGGTGAGAGGGCCAAGATTTAACACAAATTTAAGGGGCAACTTTTTCACAGGGAGTGGTGGGTATATGGACCGAGCTGCCAGAGGAGGTAGTCGAGGAAGATACTTTTAAAAGACACTTGGACAGGTACATGGATAGGAAAGGTTTAGACATGGCTAGATGCCAGCAAATGGGACTAGCTTAGATGGGGCATCTTGGTCAGCATGACGAGTTGGGCCAAAGGACTTGTTTCCTTGTTGTGTGACTATGACACTATTATTCCTCTGTGTACTGAGGTACAGTTGCATGTTGTGCAGTTAGATGATATAGTGCAGAATATACAGTTGTTCTCAGCATTGTAGTGCACCAGTTCCATAGACAAAGTCCAATGTCCCCAATGAGGCAGAGGTTTATTGGATAGTACCCTAGCTTATGGAAGGACGGTTCAGAAGCCCAATAACAGGGGCTCTTCCTGAGTCTGGTGGTGACACTTTCAAGCTTCATTAACAAACTAGAAAAGTTAATGTGTTAAGTAACACGTGTTAGGAGTTCAAAAACTAAAAATCAGCAGATGCTGAAAATCTGAAATTAAAAAATAGAAAATGCTCAGCAGGTTGGGAGCATTTGTAGAGGAAAATGGAGATAAATTTAAAGTTAATGATCCTTCATGACAATTAGAAAAGTGAGAACACAATTCTGGTCTAAGATACACAGAGAGTGAGGTATGAAGAGAACCATTCAGAATATCTGTTGGAGACCAAGGTTTTTATGGGCACATGGATATCCAGAGGGCATGGAGGGATATGGTTTACATGCAGGTGAATAGGAGTTGGTCGTGGCATCATGTTTAGCACAGACATTGTGGGCTACAGAGCCTGTCCTGTGCTGTAAAATAGTAAGATTAAACGAGAACTTACCAGTTTGAAGTTTGATCTGTATTTTATGAGGAGTTACGATGAGGGATTACGTGAAGAACCCGCTCAGTGCACAGGTGCGGCATACTTCCAAGCAGCGGTGTGGAATCACAGATAGACACAGTTATTTGAAGTAAACATAGTAACGACAAGGAGACATCAGTTTATTAGTTTGATCCATATAATGAGTGTGGGAGCGGAGGGCACGTAATCCCTCATCGTAACTCCTCATAAAATACAGATCAAACTTCAAACTGGTAAGTTCTCGTTTAATCTTACTATTTTACTTCGGAGTCACGTGAGTGACTACGTGAAGACTTCAAAGCTCTGTGATTTCAAACCGTGTAACAGTTTTATTTCACTCACTGCCGAAGTTCTTGAGGGAGGAAGTGTTATTGTAATCAACCAAAGAATCTGTTTGTAGAAAAACATAATGGTATTTTTTAACAATAACAACAAAGAATTAAATTGCTCCCCTGGGCTTAAATTAAATATTTGCAGTCCGTAAATCTTTGCTGCAAATAGAACAGGTTTTGCCAACGGCTTATTATAAAATTTCTGAATGGTCTTTCCCCCCCCACAATCCTGCTGTAGCCAGGATGTGGTCTATAGGCATGTCCATTCTTTTAGCCGTCGACGTGGATGCTGCCCTGGTGGAATAAAATTTGTACATGTTAGTGTTTTATCCCAGCAGTTTTTAGCACCTGCTTGAGCCATCTCGCAATGGTTTGGCCCGACCATAAGGTTTTTTATGACTGACCCACAAGGCTTTTCATCTCCCTCGAATATTTTGGTTGTGTCTATGTAGGATAGTAGGTGGGTCATGGCACATAACCGTGGTTCTGGTGGGTAAGCCCGGAATTCCACGACTGAATTAGGTGTTCCTGGTCTGCTCTGTTTGATCAGTCGCTGGATAACAACAGATCTGGTCTGGAGCTGTGATCATGTTGTCCAGTCGCAATAGGTGTAGTGACTGGACCCTCTGTGCAGATACAAGTGCCATCAACATGCGTGTTTTGAGCATAGATTGTTCCAGGTTAAGGGGTCTGGCTGGTGGTCATCCCCTGAGGTATGTCAGGACCACACTGACATCCCATGTATGGGTGTACCTTGGTCTAGGGGGTTAGAGTTGTAAATACCCTTCATTAGTTTGACCACCAGCGGGTGGGACCCCATTGCCTGTTGTCCTGGAGCTGGTTTTAAAATAGACAGGCATGGCACTTCTAGCCGTGTTGATGGCTCTGTAGCTGAGTCCTTCATCGTGGTGAAGGTTCGCCAGGAATTCCAGTACGTTGGTAACTTAGCGGTTGAGTAGGTGGTCCCTTTATCCAAGCAGTACTTCTCCCATTTCTTGATGCTGGACAAATGCTGTTTTTTAGTGGATGTTCGAAGGGATGCTGACATGGTGTCGATGGTTTGTTCTGATAATCCCAGTCCCAGGAGTGGTTCAGAATCTGCAACCCAGGAGTTTGATTTTCATGGCACGGTTGGCTTGTGCCCGACACTGGGTGTAAATAACTCTGGGTCACTGGGGATACCATCGGAGTTTCAACAACCATGTCATGGAGTTTTGGGAACCATGGCTGTGTAGGCCAGTCGGGTACTATCAAAATACCTGAAGCAGAGTCCATTTGTATTGTGCGTAGTCCCCAACTGATGAGGCAGAAGGGAGGAAATGCATAGAAGAAGAATTTCCCCAATCCAGCGCGAACGCATCTACCGCTGCTGCCTCAGGGTCTGGTTCCCAAGCGACATACATAGGTATCTGGTGATTTAGCCTTGATGCAAATAAATCGATATCTGGCATGCCATATTGCATGATAACTTTTTCAAATTATTTGGGGTTTAACATCCATTGTCATTAAATTTACGTGGCCTGGTGTCTGCCACTGTATTTAGCTTACCTGGCAGGTAAGTTACTGATAGCCAAATATGTCTTTCGACACACCATTGCCAAATTGTGTTGACCAACTTGTCGCATGATACCGTTTTTATGCCGCCCATATGGTTAACGTAGGCTGCCATCGTAGTATTATCTATTTCTGACCGTACATGCAAGTGATGCATATTTGTGCACATGCTTTTAAACCGTAAATTTATGCCAAACATTTTTTGCCCACCACTGTAGTTATGATATTGCTTCAGTGGGTGACTTCAATGACACGATCATAATGACCTGTGTGTCGTTCTGGTGCCTGTACCTCTGCTCTTTGTAAGTTTTGACAGTGCAAAGGTCTGAATTGTGTAGCCAGAAATGCTGCTACCATATTCCCAATTACTCTGTTACTTGTCGAATAGTTGGGAGTACGTGGACCATTAAATTGTTGCATGATTGTGCCAATTCAACTGTTTTGTCTCTTGGCAAAGTTACAGTCACGTAGCCTGAATTAATTGTGAAGCCCAAGTTGTGCATGATTGTGGATGGCTTCAACTTAGATTTATCTGGATGTAAGACAATCCCAGGGTTTCGAATAACTGTTTGGTAGCTGATACAGCTAACATAGTCAATTCCATGGTCTTGCCTATTTCCCCATTGGGTAACGCTTTAAATTGCCATAGCTGCCCCATCCAGGTAAATTTCAGGTATCTGTGATGATCCTTGTGAATGGTACTAAATAGTAAACATCTTTAAGATCAATGCTTGCCATGAAGTATCCTTTGAAAATTAGTTGTTTGGCAGTAACAACCGTTTCCATTTTGAAATGTATATACTTAACAAACATATTTAGTGAAGTTAAGTCAATGATGATGCGACATCCACCATCCTTTTGGGTTTAGTGACGAATATTTGATATGAATTCCAAATTAGTCTCACCAGTACAGCTTGTCCCTCTCGTTTCTTTAATGGAGAGGGAAATACCCTCTGGGGTAAATGTTGAACTGGTGGCAATTTTTCTAGTATGAAATGTATTTTGTATCCACTAAAGCCATTGAGTATATACTGATCACTTGTGATAGACTCTCGCTTCTTAAAACAGGTGTAATCTCCCCCCTGTTAGTATTAAGCCCCTTTTTTCTATACGTTGGTAGGAACCAGACCCACCTACCACCATGGTTATGGGTATTCTTCTGTTTCCTGCCGGTCCAACGAGTCTTGCACATTGTCTGACGTGGTGGTGGTGTTGGGGGGTGGCGCATTTTCCATGGGGCCTGCTCTGGGCCTAGGCCTGAACGGCTTACGGGAGGCATGCAGGCCCCGAGCTTTCACCAGTACCATGAGGTGGACCCTCCTGGTGGACACGTTAGAGGTACTGCTGACTGGTTTACGTGTGGTGCTCATTCCAGGCCCTGCCCTCTTGCGCCGATATTTTGGACACTTTTTTAGGCTTGGTTTGGTAACTTAGCCAGACAGCAGGATCTGTGGTTGTGAGGTCGGCGTTCTCACAGTCCTGTAAAAAATTTTGAGTTGAGGGCAGGTTTTATAACTTCCTGAGAAGTTGCGGAGCACTGCGAACAGTAGGTCAGGTGTTTTGCCATACTATCGTGACCCTCTGGAAGAGCATGCGGAAATGATAGCCGACGTCAGGGATATCAAATTCATTTTTTGATTTTTGGCTTTTTTTTTTTTTTTTTTAAAGCGATGCTCAATGTACCCTCAATGGGGTGGCCACTTTGAGTAAATGCAATTTAGGGGAAGCGTGATGAAATCCAACGCCTCATGACTACCTGTCTTGGAGATTTTTGAAAGAACAGGTAGTAAGCTGGCCATCAGTTGAGACTGAAAAGCCATCTCGGTAGTGGTGGAGCCACATAGCGGCCACACCCAGCAGCTCTTCCTGATCCTGTACCTCTAGCATACTCCCGATGTTGTTCAGCCAGCGACCCCTCTTCATGACCAGCCCAGCCACTGGTCACCCCAAAGCTAACCACACTAAGGAGGAAGCGATGGGCAGTGCCTAGGCACTGTGGAGGGTATGCCTGAACCCCCAGCGAGACTGCCCCTCATGTAGCGTGTCTCGCAGGAGCTCCTGCTCCAGGAGCCGCTCCAGCGGCTCAGGTGGCTGTCTCTCCCCCTGTGGGTGGAGAGACGTCCCCTCCGACAAGTCGGAAGCCACCGGCCGGATGCCTCTTCGGATGGCTGAACATCCAGCCCGCAGCTCAGGCACTAGCGGGACTGGGCTCGGCGCAGTGATGGGGATAGCGGAGCGCCCGGTAATTGTTCCTACCGCCTTCTTCTAGAGCTTTTGTGCCTTGTAGTAGCGAGAGCGCCCCTCAAGCAACGCGTCTCGCAGTCACCTGCTCCGAGAGCCGCTCCAGCAGCTCAGGCGGCTCTCTCTCCCCCCGTGCGGGCGGAGAGACGTCCCGTCCGAATTCGGGAACACCTGCCGGATGTCTCTTCGGGTGGCTATGCATCCAGCCCGCTGCTCAGGTACTAGCGGGCTGGGCTCAGCACGGTGTTGGGGAATTGCGGAACACCGGGTCGCTCCTACCGCCTGTTGCTGCCCCCCACCCCGACGGAAAACGTTCCTCCTCGAACGGGGGACAGTTTTGTTCCAGAGCCTTTTTCTCTGCCTGTAAAACACAAGCAGAAAAAGGCTCCCCTGTAAAAGAAACCGCTGTTGCACTGTTGGCGTAATGCCGCGCCTGCACACTGAGCGGGTTCTTTTACACTGCAGGCCTGGTGGCCTTCATGTTATGAGAAATAATGAATATATTCATGTATAGTCTTTGCTTTGACTGGATAGCATGCAAACAAAAAGCTTCCAATGTACCTCGGTACATGTGACATTAATAAACTAAACTAAAACTACATCAGAAGGATTCAAGAGTCAAGAATATTTAATTGTTCATGTGCTCCAGGAACTGAACAATTAAATTGAACAATTGCTGTGGCTTTACAGCTTTAATGGAACTTAGAAAAAATAAGCACAGCAACAGGCCCTTCGGCCCACAATGTCTGTACGGAACATGATACAAAGACCAACTCTTCTCTGCCTGCACATATCCATATCCCTCCATTCCCTGCTCTGCAAAAGTCTCTTAAATGTTGGTATAATGGTGGGATTATAATAGAACAAAATTATTTTCACAGAAACTTTCTGCTGCCTGCAGATCAGCTCCTGATTGGGGTCCGTATTTGGAAAAGCACAGAGGAGAAAGATACCGAAACTATCCTCATTCTGCAGATAATCCAAACCAAGTCCAACTGGTTATCACATCTGACAAATCAACAGTTTAGAGAGGATGTATACACCAGGACCTCGAGACCTGTAGCTGCTCAGATATCGTACCTTAATTTCAGAGAGAGTTCTTTACAACAGCCAGCCGTCTGCTGAAATACAAGGTAATCAATTTGGTTTAGGTTGGATTCAGGGAGGAATTACTGAACATTAGACTCACCATAATCATTTGTATATACGCCACACAACTGTAAATAGCTCGTTCTAAGCTTTCCCCTAGTCTAGTTTCAGTCAATAAAATACTGAATCAAGCAGGTGCACAACTAAACTTTATTTTGAATAACACAACAATTCCCCTCTACTATACCTAACCACCGTGGGTTCGATCCTTGTATCTGCTTGTCCAAGCCTTCCTAGCCTCGTGCAAGCAGAAACACTCCAAAAGGTCACGCAGTTCCTAGTGTTCTTCCAGAAGTTCGACACAGGACCTCGTGGGATCTACCTTTTATAGGTCCCTGAAACTTGAGAGGCCGAACCACAAGGAGATGGTCTCTTTACAAACCAATAACAGATAGCGATTAACACAGTACATGATAGACAGTTCCTTAACCCAATAATACAGTAACTAATACAATGTATCTGACTACGTTTCTAGATGGAAGTTAACAGAGATGAATTATGCAACATGTGCCTTGATATTCAAGAATCCCAGACAAGGCTCAACACTTAACCCAATCAACATCTAGCAAAGTAAAGCTTTGCAACATTATTTGGGGCCACCTCCTGCACGCACCCACACACAACTGACTGACTTCATCCACTTCACCACCAACTTCCATCCGGCACTGAAATACACCTGGACTATTTCCGACACTTCCCTACCATTCCTTGACCTCACTATCTCCATCGCAGGTGATAGACTCCTGACCGACATCCACTACAAACCCACAGACTCCCATGGCTATCTGGACTACACTTCTTCCCACATTGCCTCCTGTAAGGACTCCATACCTTACTCCCAATTCCTCCGCCTACGCCGCATCTGCTCCCAGGATGAGGCGTTCCACACCAGGACATCTGAAATGTCCTCATTCTTCAGGGAACGGGGATTCCCCTCCTCCACCATAGATCAGGCTCGCACCAGGGTCTCTTCCATACCCCGCAACACTGCTCTCTCTCCCCATCCCCGCACTCGCAACAAGGGCAGAGTCCCCCTAGTCCTCACCTTTCACCCCACCAGCCGCCACATACAACAAATAATCCTACGTCATTTTCGCCACCTCCAACGTGACCCCACCACTCGCCACATCTTCCCACCTCCCCCAATGTCTGCTTTCCGCAAAGACCGCTCCCTCCGCAACTCCCTTGTCAATTCTTCCCTTCCCTCCCGTACCACCCCCTCCCCGGGCACTTTCCGTTGCAACCGCAAGAAATGCAACACCTGTCCCTTTACCTCCCCCCTCGACTCCATTCAAGGACCCAAGCAGTCGTTCCAGGTGCGACAGAGGTTCACCTGTAACTCCTCCAACCTCATCTACTGCATCCGCTGCTCTAGATGTCAGCTGATCTACATCGGTGAGACTAAGCGGAGGTTGGGCGATCGTTTCGCCGAACACCTCCGCTCGGTCCGCAAGAACCTACCTGACCTCCCGGTGGCTCAGCACTTCAACTCCCCCTCCCATTCCCAATCCGACCTCTCTGTCCTGGGTCTCCTCCATTGCCAGAGTGAGCAACACCGGAAATTGGAGGAACAGCACCTCATATTCCGCTTGGGGAGTCTGCATCCTGCGGACATGAACATTGAATTCTCCCAATTTTGTTAGCCCTTGCTGTCTCCTCCCCTTCCTCAGCCCTCGGGCTGTCTCCTCCCATCCCCCAGCCTTCGGACTCCACGCCCTATCAGTCTGAAGAAGGGTTTCGGCCCGAAACGTTACCTATCTCCTTCGCTCCATAGATGCTGCTGCACCCGCTGAGTTTCTCTAGCATTTTTGTGTACCAACATTATTTACAATATATATGTCTGGTTTGCAATGACCCAATCAATTTCATGCAATTTACACCTTATTGTAAGAAACTGCAGATGTCCCATTCTTTCTCTGCAGCTCTTATCTAGGCTCCAAACACACCGGCACCATTCAGCAGCTTGTCCCAGTTCTGCAAAAGGCTCATTTAACTTGACCAAAATGGCCTAGCAGCACAGAAGTCTTTACTCAATTTTAATGTCCTGGCAGCTCTAATTTGGCCAGGATTAACACAACCACTGCGGTTAATTTATTGGATTAAAGCCATTGCATAATGTGGACTGGTAAATAACAATTCCCACCTATAGTAAACAATGCAGAAAGTGCTGAAGTACCTCAGTGGGTCAGGCAACATCTCTGGAGAACATGGATGGGTGACGTTTCACAGAATGCTGGAGTAACTCAGTGGGTCAGGCAGCATCTGTGGAGAACATGGACAGGTGACGTTTCAGGTCGCCTATGCATGTCACCTATCTATGTTCTCCAGAGATGTGTCTAGTTTTGTAAATTATCATCTGCTGTTCCTTGTGTCTACAGTATACAATGGCCAGGTATCCTTAAATTAGGCACAAAGAATTGTAGGGATCAGAAGCCCTGCTCCACATTGATATTTTTCAGCAGTGGCCACCACTTTGTCAGATCACTGATCACAAGAGGCAAAGCTGATGCTCAGAGTTTTGACAGCATCAAACATGACTGGTCCCATTCAAATCAACTCAAACTTATTCTACCTCTTGCTCCTCTGCACCAATGGGTCAATGGTACTTTGTGGTCATCTGTATCTAAGTGCAGTCAAATTATTTGTTTGTAAACCATTCAGTAAAATCATACGTACAATGATACCCAAGTACAAGAATACAAGGATTGTAGTATAAGAATAGTAGTTTATACTGAGGTTGTACACAAAGAGTTGCCATGTTCCCGATGACATCTTGTCTCCTTCAATGATCATTCCAGGGTCATTCCTTGGGATTATTCTAATATCATCCTTTATTACTGGACTGCTGCCACTCCTGTAGATCTGTTCTATCCAATATTAACACACATATCCTACACGCCACTCGGATCCAAAATCCAATCCGGGTTTTATCATACATTTATTACTAACGCTTCCAGTCACTAGCAGTTAGTCGGGATGTAGTCACAGTGATGAGAACATGCAGTGTAACTTTATTATATGCTAATAAACTTGTTGGATCGTTACTTGGAGTATGTGTCAACAGCTCTACATGGTGTCAGAGTTTTCGGACCCATTCTGCTCCTAGTTTATCGTTTTTTTTTTCCTTTTTATTTCCCAGCTTTTTTTCTCCTTCCCACATTATTATAGCTTAATCATTTAAGAAGCCCGACCCCCTAGTTTGCGATGCCAAACTCAGTGAGCATTGGCGGATTTTTGAAAAGGATTTCAACGTCTACATTCGGGCTACCCATCGCGGAGCACCTCCCGAGCAGATAGCTGCTGTCCTTCTCAACGGCGAGGGATTGACAAATTAGGAGTATAAAGATGGAGTTGAAGGGGAAGTGGGGAAGGGAAAGGGAAGTTACAAAAGACTCCCGAATTAATGGGAAGGAAAGTTCGAGAAGGGATAAGAGAGTAAGGTCAGGGCCAATTGTGAGCGATGCAAGAGGGGAGGTGAATACGGAGGTCAAAGTGTTGTATATAAATGCGCGAAGTATAAGAAATGAGGTAGACGAGCTTGAGGCTCAGTTGGAAATTGGCAAGTATGATGTTGTGGGAATTACAGAGACATGGCTGCAAGAGGACCAGGGCTGGAAACTGAATATTCAAGGATATACCTCCTATCGAAAAGACAGACAGCTGGCAGAGAGGGTGGGGTAGCTCTGTTGGTGAGGAATGTAATTCAGTTCCTTGCAAGGGGTGACATTGAAACAGGAGATGTGGAATCAGTATGGATAGAACTAAGGAATTGTAAGGGTAAAAATACCCTAATGGGATATCTACAGGCCCCCAAACAGTAGCCTGGATATAGGGTGCAAGATGAATCAAGGGTTAAAATTGGCATGTAGTAAAGGTAATGCTACGGTTGTTATGGGAGATTTCAACACGCAGGTAGACTGGGAAAATCAGGTTGGTACTGGACCCCAAGAAAGGGAGTTTGTGGAGTGCCTCCGTGATGCATTCTTAGAGCAGCTTGTATTGGAGTCTACCAGGGAGAAGGCAATTCTGGATTTAGTGGTTTTTTTTTTTCAATTCAATTCAATTTATTGTCATTTGGACCCCTTGAGGTCCAAACGAAATGCTGTTTCTGCAGCCATACATTACAAACAAATAGACCCAAGACACAACATATTTTACATAAACATCCATCACATTGCTGTGATGGAAGGTCAAAAAAACTTTTCTCTCCACTGCACTCTCCCCCCCGATGTCAGAGTCAAAGTCAAAGTCAAAGCCCCCGGCGGGCGATGGCGAATTGTCCCGTGGCCATTTAAGCCACGCCGGGTGATGCAAGGTCGCGCACCGGGTCTTGATGTTAGAGCCCCCGGCGTGCGCTCGCAGAGACCCGCCGCCATTCCAAGCCGCGCGGGGCGGTGCTGTAAGGCCCCGCTCCAGGAGCTCTTCAACCCCGCAACTCGGGCGGGAGAAGTCGCCGTTGCGGGAGCCCTGAAAAGCGGTCTCCCTCCATGGACCCGCGGGCTCCCGGTGCCGTCCGCCAAACCCGCAGTTGCAGCCACCGAATCTCCGGGGGTCGGGCCGCAGCAGCGTCCACCACAGCTCCACCCGCTCTGGACTCGGCCAGCTCCGCGACGGTGATGCGATGAACCGGATTTGATAAAGGAACTTGGGGTTAAGGAGCCATTAGGAGGTAGTGACCATAATATGATCAAGTTCAATCTACAATTGGAGAGGGAGAAGGGTAAATCGGAGGTGTCAGTGTTACAGTTGAATAAACGGGATTATGGAGCCATGAGCGATGAGCTGGCCAAAGTTGACTGGAAAGATACCCTAGCAGGGATGACAGTGGAAGAACAATGGCAGGTATTTCAGGGAATAATACAGAAGGTGCAGGATCAGTTCATTCCAAAGAGGAAGGAAGATTCCAAGGGGAGTAAGGGGCGACCGTGGCTGACAAGGGACGTCAGGGACAGTATAAAAATAAAAGAGAAGTACAACGTAGCAAAGATGAGCTGGAAGCATGAGGATTGGGTTATGTTTAAAGAGCAACAGAAGATAACTAAAAAGGCAATACGGGGAGAAAAGATGAGGTACGAAGGTAAGCTGGCCAAGAATATAAAGGAGGATAGGAAAAGCTTCTTTCGGTATGTGAAGAGGAAAAAATTAGTTTGGACCAAAGTTGGACCCTTCAAGACTCGATAAGTGAATTTATTATGGGGAGCAAGGAATTGGCAGATGAGTTGAACAGGTACTTTGGAACCGTCTTCACTAAGGAGGACACAAACAATCTTCCTGATGTACTAGTGGCCAGAGGATCTGGGGTGAGGGAGGAACTGAAGGAAATCCACATTAGGCAGGAAATGGTGTTGGGTAGACTGATGGGACTGGAGGCTGATAAATCCCCAGGGCCTGATGGTCTGCATCCCAGGGTACTTAGCGAGGTGGCTCTAGAAATTGTGGACACATTGGTGAACATATTCCAATATTCTAGACTCAGGATCAGTTCCTGTGGATTGGAGGGTAGAGAGTAAACAGGGAATTATATAGACCAGTTAGCCTGACATCAGTGGTGGGGAAGAAGCTGGAGTTAATTATAAAAGATGAAATAGCCACACATTTGGATAGCAGTAACAGGATCGGTCCAAGTCAGCATGGATTTACAAAGGTGAAATCATGCTTGATTAATCTTCTGGAATTTTTTGAGGATGTAACTAGGAAAATGGACAAGGGAGAGCCAGTGTTAACCAATATTTTTCTATTGTACATTCCCTTTGGCCATCGATGTATCCTGCAGGTATTCTAAAGTTTAATATTTTTTGTAGTTCAAACCATTTTTTGTTACATTTAATGCAAAGAGTTCTCGCATTAATATCATTTAGAGGAGAACAGTCCCCTCAGAGATAAAGTACTTTTAGATTTATTATATATACTTTTACCTGGACTTTCAGAAAGCATTTGATAAGGTCCCACATAGGAGATTAGTGGGCAAAATTAGGGCACATGGTATTGGGGATAGAGTGCTGACATGGATAGAAATTTGGTTGGCAGACAGGAAACACAGAGTAGAGATTAACGGGTCCCTTTCAGAATGGCAGGCAGTGACTAGTGGGGTATCGCAAGGCTCAGTGCTGGGACCGCAGCGATTTACAATATACATCAATGATTTAGATGAAGGGATTCAAAGTAACGTTGGCAAATTTGCAGATGACGCAAAGCTGTGTGGCAGTGTGAACTGTGAGGAGGATGCTATGAGAATGCAGGGTGACTTGGACAGGTTGGGGGAGTGGGCAAATGCATGGCAGATGCAGTTTAATGTGGATAAGTGAGATTATCCACTTTGATAGCAAATCAGGAAGGCAGATTATTATCTAAATGGTATCAAGTTGGGAAAAGGGGAAGTACAACGGGATCTGGGGGCACTTGTTCATCAGTCAATGAAAATAAGCATGCAGGTACAGCAGGCAGTGAAGAAAGCAAATGGCACGTCGGCCTTCATAAATAGAGGAGTTGAGTATCGGAGCAAAGAGGTCCTTCTCCAGTTGTATAGGGTCCTAGTGAGACCAGACCTGGAGTATTGTGTGCAGTTTTGGTCCCCTAGTTTGAGGAAGGACATTCTTGCTATTGAGGAAGTGCAGCGTAGGTTTACAAGGTTAATTCCCGGGATGGCGGGACTGTCATATACTGAGAAAATGGAGCGTCTGGGCTTGTATACTCTGGAGTTTAGAAGGATGAGAGGGAATCTTATTGAAACATATAAGATTATTAAGTGTTTGGACACGCTAGAGGCAGGAAACATGTTCCCGATGTTGGGGGAGTTCAGAACCAGTTTAAGAATAAGGGGTAAGCCATTTAGAACGGAGATGAGGAAACACTTTTACACACAGAGAGTTGTGAGCCTGTGGAATTCTATGACTCAGAGGGCGGTGGAGGCCGGCCTCTGGATACTTTCAAGAGAGAGCTAGATAGGGCTCTTAAAGCTAGCGGAGTCAGGGAATATGGGGAGAAGGCAGGAACGGGGTACTGATTGGGGTTGATCAGCCATGATCACATTGAATGGTGGTGCTAGCTCAAAGGGCTGAATGGCCTACTCCTGCACCTATTGTTAATTGTCCATTGGGATCTGAAGCTATTCAACAAGCTGAGTGGTTCCACTATGCCACAGCTGTGGTGGGTGACATCAATGAGGAGATCACCCCTCAAGAGTCTATAAACGACCCAGTCTGTTTAATGAACAAGTTCAGACACCTGTGGGAGCCTTGGACCAACATGGTTATGGAATGCAACAAATTCCAACAAATAAATCTGATCCCTGGTGAGCCTGTCGAGGCTTACATAAGTACCATAAAGCACACTGCAAGCCGTTGTCATTTTGGAGACCTGTGCGATGAGCTTGTCCGCGACAGATCGGTGAGTGGCATCTTGAATGATAAAGTGGAAAGTGAACGACTGCGGGATGCTGATCTAACTCTCATCGGGGCAGAGAATGTCTGCTGCATTGCCGAAGCTACTGACTCTCATACCCGCCTCGCAGGGCCAGGTCCGCACTCATCGTACCGTGTGAGTGTTGCCAACCTATTCTACCGTGCCCCAACGCCTGCCATCAGAAGAGAGGCAGCCCAGCAGGGTTCTTGTTCAATGTCGTAACTGTGGTGGTTCACACACCGCTGTCCGCGAGCAATGCCCAGCCTACAGGAAAGTTTGCCACTACTGTAAACGATGAAACCACTTTATTCGTTGCCCGCAGAAATCGTACGTAACCCAGACAGCAGGTAAATCTGCTCCAGCAAGATGGTTCCCACGGCTGGACTGATCCAGCTCAAGCTGTGCCGTCTCCTCGTGGGAATTTGTCGGAACCTGACATTTCCAACCTAAACATACATTCTCTATCCGAGATTTCATGTGAACTACGTGATCCTGAAGTCACATTTCGAATCAATAACACTACTGCTGTGGCAAAGGTTGACACTGGGGCTCGCTGTAATGTTATGTCTCTGGCTGAGTTCTCCAGGGTCAGGAATACAGAAACTGTTGTAAACACAAAAGCCTCGTTAATTCCCTTCGTAGGGGGAGAGGTTCACCCAGTTGGCAGGGTTGACCTGCAGTGCCACCTAGCGACACGTGTGCACAAGCTGAACTTTTTCATTGTCCCAGGAAAAGTAACAACCCTACCCGGTATTGATGCCTGCCAGGATCTGGGATTGGTAAGCTTTGCAGAAGAAGTACATCAGCTTTCCCCTGCCCAAGATACTACCAAACAGATTCTCTCTCAGTACAAGGAACTCTTTGATAGCAAACTTGGCAAACTACCCCTCAAGTACTCTAATGTTACTGACCCTGATATAATGCCCATTGTCCGGGCCCCTCATAGAATTCCACATGCCATGCACAACCAAGTACAAAACGAACTTCAAAGAATGGAATCCCTAGGCCTCATCGGTGCAGTTAACGACCCGTTGGACTGGGTCGCAACCATATTAGTGGCCACCAAGAAAAACCAAGACAAAATACGAATCTGTATCAACTCCTGAGATCTGAATACTGCGATCAATCGCCCGCATTATCCAATGCGCACAGCAGAAGAGATAGCAGCACACCTGGGCAAAGCGACTGTGTTCTCTGTTTTAGATGCCAAAAGTGTATTATGGTAAATCCCGTTAGACTGCAAATTATCTGAACTAACCACTTTTGTCACACCTTTTGGCTGCTACAAGTTTCTGCAAATGCCCGTTGGCATCAACACCGCCAATGAAGTCTTCCAGCGCACAATGGAACAACTGTTCGCAGGACACACTTGTGCCAATATTGTTGATGACATCTTCGTTGCTGGCCGCGACATGTCAGAACATGATGCCAATTAAAAGAAAGTACTGGATCGTGCCAAGGACATAAATCTCGAGCTCAACCTCTTAAAATGCAGATTTCCTGTTAGGGAAGTGAAGTATGTGGGACACGTTTTCACTAGTGATGGACTCAAACAAGATCTTTCCAAGACCATTGCTATCAACGAACTGCCGGTTCCCACAGACGTAACCAGCTTACAAAGATTCCTAGGCATGCTGAATTACCTGGGTAAGTTCATTCCAAACTTCAGCGAACTGTCAGCACCACTGCAGCAGCTAACACACAAGGACGCAACCTGGCCCTGGGTCACACAACACCAAAGAGCATTTGCCCTAAAACAAGTTGTCCTGTGCCCCGACTCTGGTTTACTTTGATGTAAAACAGCTTGTAACGTTAACCTGTGACGCCTCCCAGTACGGATTGGGTGCTGCCTGTCTTCAGAGCACCAGTGACGGTGTCAACAGACCCGTGGCATATGCCTCTCACACGATGTCTGAGACTGTGCAATGCTATGCTCAAATTGAGAAGGAACTACTGGCAGTGGTTTTCGCTTGTGTGAAATTCAAAGACTTTATTTTTGGAAGTACTGTGACTGTGGAAACAGACCACCAGCCCCTGATCAGCGTTTTGAACAAGCCAATCCATGCTGCTCCTGCCCGGCTCAGCGGATGATGATGCAACTTCAAAGGTACAATATCAAACTTGTACAGGTCGGAAGAGGAAGTAGGTTCTTCAACAAGATTTTATGATATTGGGCAGGTGAAAAGCAGGACCTGCAGCGTTGTGATCTCATGATTGCTTCCATAGAAACATAGAAAATAGGTGCCGGAGTAGGCCAATCGGCCCTTCGAGCCTGCACCGCCATTCAATATGATCATGGCTGATCACCCAACTCAGTATCCTGTACCTGCCTTCTCCCCATACCCCCTGTTTCCTTTAGCCACAAGGGCCACATCTAACTCCCTCTTAAATATAGCCAATGAACTGGCCTCAACTACCTTCTGTGGCAGAGAATTCCAGAGATTCATCACTCTCTGTGTGAATTTTTTTTTCTCATCTCGGTCCTAAAGGATTTCCCCCTTATCCTTAAACAGTAACCCCTTGTTCTGGACTTCCCCAACATCGGGAACAATAATCCTGCATCTAGCCTGTCCAATCACTTAAGAACTTTGTAAGTTTCTATAAGATCCCCCCTCAATCTCCTAAATTCTAGCGCGTATAAGCCGAGTCTATGTAGTCTTTCGTCATATGAAAGTCCGAACATCCCAGGAATCAGTCCGGTGAACCTTCTCTGTACTCCCTCTATGGCAAGAATGTCTTTCCTCAGATTTGGAGACCAAAACTGTACGCAATACTCCAGGTGTGGTCTCACCAAGACCCTGTACAACTGCAGTAGAACCTCCCTGCTCCTATACTTAAATCCTTTTGCTATGCATGTTAACATACCATTTGCTTTCTTCACTGCCTGCTGCACCTGCATGCCTACTTTCAATGACTGGTGTACCATGAAACCCAGGTCTCGTTGCATCTCCCCTTTTCCTAATTGGCCATCATTTAGATAATAGTCTGCTTTCCTGTTTTTGCCACCAAAGTGGATAACCTCACATTTATCCACATTATACTGTAACTGCCAAACATTTGCCCACTCACCCAGCCTATCCAAGTCACCTTGCAGTCTCCTAGCATCCTCCTCACAGCTAACACTGCCCCCCAGCTTAGTGTCATCCGCAAACTTGGAGATGTTGCCTTCAATTTCCTCATCCAGATCATTTATATATATTGTAAACTAGACCAACTGCAGACCCGTTGGGTCTGTTCCCGCAATGTGCGGTTGTGGGTGGGAGGCGGCATGCAGCGTCACACACACTAACTATCCCCCCTCCCGCACACACGCTAATTACCCCCCCTTGATATTATATTAATATTATTAATTTGCTCATTTTACCCCATAACCACCCTATCTACTGACGCATAGCCCCCAACTTGCAGTCACATCTAGAGAGGGGGGTGGGGGTAGAGACTGAGGGCAGAGAGAGAAGGTGCAGAGACAGAGAGAGAGGCAGAGAGAGAGGGGCAAGAGGGAGAGGGGGTGGAGGGGAGGAGAAGAGGAGTGAGAGTGACAGGGAGAGAGAGGGGGTGCTGAGAGATGGGTGAGGGGAGGTGGGGAGCAGGGAGGGGGAGGGAGGGGGAGGGAGGGAGGAGGGTGGAGGGAAGAGGGTAGGGGGTGTGAAGGGGAGGGGGGTTTAGGGGAGGGAGGGGGGGGGAGGGGAGGGAGGGGAGGAGGGGGAGAGAAAGAGGGGGGGGAGAGGGGGAGGGGTGGGTGCTGAGTGAGGGGGAGAGAGAGGGGGTGTTGAGAGGGGGATGAGGTAAGGGGAGAGGTGGGGAGCAGGGAGGGGGGAGGGTGGAGGGAAGGGGGTAGGGGGTGTGGCGGGGAGGGGGGGTTTTGGGGAGAGGGTGGGGAGGGGATGGAGGGGAGGAGGGGGAGAAAAAGAGGGGAGAGAGAGGGGGGGAGAGGAATGGGAGAGAGGGGAGGGGGAGAGGGGGGAGGAGAGAGGGGGGAGAGGGGGGAGGGAGAGAGAGGGGGGAGAGGTGGGGAGGGAGATGAGGGGGGAGAGAGAGAGTGCCTTTTTACTTCAACCCAAACCCCCCAAACAACCATTTGCAGGCAGTGCATTTTGACTTCAAACCAACCATATTTTCATTTTCAAACCACATTAAGGGCACTCACAGTTGAGTAGACATGTGTTCAGTGTTATTCAGAGCTCAGAGAGACGTGACCTCCATCTTGCAGAGACTGATTGAGGCACACCACTTCCTAGTTCTATAGTCCCACCCCCTCCCTTCAGCAGGGGCAGCAGAGAGAATGGTGATTTTTTTAAAAACATTAATATTTCTCTGATTTTTAATCGATGGGGAAAATCCTCTGGTCCAGGAAGGCAGACGTGGGCTCTGACCGAGGTGGCCAAAAATGACGGCCATAGGTGGCGGCGTTCTCTCGGAAAACGCAGCACAGTGGGCCAAAAGCGGTCAAGATCAGACTTTTAGTAATATAGATAGATAGCTGGGGTCCCAGCACTGAGCCTTGCGATACCCCACTAGTCACTGCCTGCCACTGTGAAAAGGACCCGTTTACTAATCATCCATTCACATAGTTCTAGTGCGGCAGGGAAAGAGCGTTCACGTCGCGGCTCTGTTTTCACCAATTTTTCCACCACCATGCACAAGGAGCTCACTCCTCACAAAGATGTGCAGGCTTGGAGATTACTTGGCCTTTATAAACTGCTCCAAGCATATAGGAAGTCAATGAGAAGGTGGGATAATGTAGAACTAGTGTGAATGGGTGATCGATGGTCGGCGTGGACTCGGCGAACCGATGGGCCTGTTTCCATGCTGTATCTCTAAACCTGACTGCAGGTACTCTCATGTTCATGCAAGTGTCTATGTTACTGTATCGATTCGAGTCCCCTGAAGTTCAGTTCTGGTGCATAATTTAACACCTTTATGGGACTGGTGTCTGCTGATCCATGCTTGCAACAAGTTGGAAATTCAGTTCCACCATCTGTGCACAAGTCCTGAACATAGTTTATTTTAGGTGAAATCCTGATGAAAATCCAGAATTGCTTAAGCAATGGTGAAATATATTAATTTGAGTCATAGAGGCACAGAGCTGTACAACACAGAAAGAGTTACCACAGGCAATGTTTTTCCCTACCAATGTTAATCCAGCATGTTTGCATTAGATTTGCATCTTTAGATATAGTTATTTTTTAAGTGCCTGGCAAAATAGCTCCTAAACCTAGTAATTACAGTGCCCTCCATAATGTTTGGGACAGACCCATCATTGATTTATTTGCCTCTGTACTCCACAATTTGACATTTGTAAGAGAAAAAATCACATGTGATTTAGCAGGACAGGCAGCTGGAGAAGATGAATAGGTGAGGCTTCCGATCAGGGCCCTTTTTCATTACTGGACATTCCCTCCACAGATGCTGCCTGCCCAGCTGAGTTACTCAAGCACTTTAAGTGTTTTTTGTAATCCAGTCCAGCACCTGCAGTTCCTTGCACCTCCAGGGAGTTTGTTTTGTTCTGTTTGGACTGTTCCAGTCATACGGCTTGCAATAGGAAGTTTTGACTTGCAGATTATTTAATGAAGACCTCGGGGACGTCGTAACTAAAGCAAGATGCCCGTCTCCCGCACAGGCTGAGCGGATGGTCGCGGATGATGTGGGTGTGACGCTGGATGCAGTCCATGCCCGGAAGCAGTAGAACCTACTGGCCTTATTTTTAATGGGGCAGGTGTGGCTTGCTAAAGATTTATGACTCAGCCATCCTGAAATGCATGTTCTTGATGCGACCACGTTGACAAACACAAGCCACTCTCCAGAATGGACAGGTTCGACTTGGTCTTGACACAGTGCGAGTGCCCACCATGCTCGGCTGAGAACGCAGTGAGTACCTAATCTGAGGATCAGCCACAACTTGGAGACCCATGAACGGGATGGACCGACCACGTTTCTTTAAGCTCTCACACCCCCTGAGTTCCTCCAGCTCAAGGCTCCAGCATCTGCAGTTCCCGGTGTCCCCAACTTGTCCGCGAAAAACCAGGGTGGTCCTGTCCTCCTCCTTCCCAGCTCCCCCCCCCCACCCCCCCCCCCAACCTTCCACAGGGCAATCAGCCTGTAGAAGGGGCCCAACCCAAAAGTCACCCGTCTATGTTCTCCAGGGATGCTGCCTGACCCGCTGAGTTACTCCAGTACTTTGTGTCTATCATCGGTGTAATCTGGTACTTTGGTGCAAAGATACTAGGTCGCACATAAAACAATGTAAATTATGTAAATCTTACCATGAATGACAGAAGTAAAAAGTGTTATCCTTGTTTGTGAATTTGATGTGATTTTAAATGAAGTGGATTGTTGCAATATACTGCTAACCCACAAATGTGTAGTTATGAGATATTCACATTTAAAAACTCACTCAGTAGCTCGGGTGGCTGCGAGCGGCTGCCGGGACCGGACCTGCAGGTAGACCCGGGCGACATGGGAACTGCAGCTTATAACCATATAACCATATAACAATTACAGCACGGAAACAGGCCATCTCGACCCTTCTAGTCCGTGCTGAACACGTATTCTCCGCTAGTCCCATATACCTGCGCTCAGACCATAACCCTCCATTCCTTTCCCGTCCATATAACTATCCAATTTATTTTTAAATGATAAAAACGAACCTGCCTCCACCACCTTCACTGGAAGCTCATTCCACACAGCCACCACTCTCTGAGTAAAGAAGTTCCCCCTCATGTTACCCCTAAACTTCTGTCCCTTAATTCTCAAGTCATGTCCCCTTGTTTGAATCTTCCCTACTCTCAGTGGGAAAAGCTTATCCACGTCAACTCTGTCTATCCCTCTCATCATTTTAAAGACCTCTATCAAGTCCCCCCTTAACCTTCTGCGCTCCAAAGAATAAAGCCCTAAATTGTTCAACCTCTCTCTGTAACTTAGTTGCTGAAACCCAGGCAACATTCTAGTAAATCTCCTCTGTACTCTCTCTATTTTGTTGACATCCTTCCTATAATTAGGCGACCAAAATTGTACCCCATACTCCAGAATTGGCCTCACCAATGCCTTGTACAATTTTAACATTACATCCCAACTTCTATACTCAATGCTCTGATTTATAAAGGCCAGCACACCAAAAGCTTTCTTTACCACCCTATCTACATGAGATTCCACTTTCAGGGAACTGTGCACAGTTATTCCCAGATCCCTCTGTTCACCTGCATTCTTCAATTCCCTACCATTTACCATGGACGTCCTATTTTGATTTGTCCTGCCAAGATGTAGCACCTCACACTTATCAGCATTAAACTCCATCTGCCATCTTTCAGTCCACTCTTCCAACTGGCATAAATCTCTCTGTAGACTTTGAAAATCTACTTCATTATCCACAACCCCACCTATCTTAGTATCATCTGCATACTTACTAATCCAATTTACCACACCATCATCCAGATCATTGATGTACATGACAAACAACAGTGGACCCAACACAGATCCCTGTGGCACCCCACTAGTCACTGGCCTCCAACCTGACAAACAACCATCCACCATTACTCTCTGGCATCTCCCATTCAGCCACTGTTGAATCCATCCTGCTACTCCACCATTGATACCCAACCATTGAACCTTCTTAACCAACCTTCCATGAGGAACCTTGTCAAAGGCCTTACTGAAGTCCATATATACAACATCCACTGCTTTACCCTCATCAATTTCCCGAGTAACCTCTTCAAAAAATTCAAGAAGATTAGTCAAACATGACCTTCCAGGCACAAATCCATGTTGACTGTTCCTAATCAGACCCTGTTTATCCAGATGCTTATATATATTATCTCTAAGTATCCTTTCCATTAATTTGCCCACCACTGACGTCAAACTAACAGGTCTATAATTGCTAGGTTTACTCTTAGACCCCTTTTTAAACAATGGAACAACATGCGCAGTACGCCAATCCTCCGGCACTATTCCCGTTTCTAATGACATTTGAAATATTTCTGTCATAGCCCCTGCTATTTCTACACTAACTTCGCTCAATGTCCTAGGGAATATCCTGTCTGGACCTGGAGACTTATCCACTTTTATATTTCTCAAAAGTGTCAGTACTTCCTCTTCTTTGAATCTCATAGTCTCCATAGCTACTCTACTTGTTTCCCTTACCTCACATAATTCAATATCCTTCTCCTTGGTGAATACCGAAGAAAATAAATTGTTCAATATCTCCCCCATCTCTTTTGGCTCTGCAGATAGCTGTCCACTCTGACTCTCTAATGGACCAATTTTATCCCTCGTTATCCTTTTGCTATTAATATAGCTGTAGAACCCCTTTGGGTTTACTTTCACCTTACTTGCCAAAGCAACCTCATATCTTCTTTTAGCTTTTCTAATTTATTTCTTAAGATTCTTTTTACATTCTTTATACTCCTCAAGCACCTCATTTACTCCATGCTGCCTATAATTATTGTAGATCTCCCTCATTTTCCGAACCAAGTGTCCAATTTCCCTTGAAAACCATGGCTCTTTCCGATTTTTACTATTTCCTTTCAACCGAACAGGGACATAAAGATTCTGTACTCTTAAAATTTCACCTTTAAATGTACTCCATTTCTCTTCCACATCTTTCCCATAAAACAAAATGTCCCAATTTACTCCTTTTAAATCCTTTCGCATCTCCTCAAAGTTAGCCTTTCTCCAATCAAAAATCTCAACCCTAGGTCCAGTTCTGACCCTCTCCATAATTATATTGAAACTAATGGTATTGCGATCACTGGACCCGAACTGTTCCCCAACGCATACCTCTGCCATCTGACCCGTCTCATTTCCTAACAGGAGGTCCAGCACCGCCCCTTCTCTAGTAGGTACTTCTATGTATTGCTGCAAAAAACTATCCTGCACACATTTTACAAACTCCAACCCATCCAGCCCATTTACAGAATGTGTTTCCCAGTCTATGTGTGGAAAATTGAAATCTCCCACAATCACTACCTTGTGCTTACTGCCAATATCTGCAATCTCCTTACATATTTTCTCTTCCAATTCTCGCTCCCCATTTGGCGGTCTATAATACACCCCTATAAGTGTTGCTACCCCTTTCCCATTTCTCAGTTCCACCCTCCCTAGACGAGCCCTCTAATCTATCCTGCCAAAGCACTGCTGTAATATCTTCCCTGATAAGCAATGCAACACCTCCACCTCTTGCCCCTCCAATTCTATCACACCTGAAGCAACGAAATCCTGGAATATTTAGTTTCCAATCACAGCCCTCCTGCAACCATGTTTCACTGATCACCACAACATCAAACTTCCAGGTGTCAATCCAGGCTCTAAGTTCATCCACCTTTCTTACAATGCTCCTAGCATTAAATTATACACATTTAAGAAACCCACCCTCTCTTATTCTCTGTTTATTGTCTTTTCTTCTCTCTCCCCTACATTTTGGGTCAGAGTGCTACCATTCTCTGCCTCCTGCCTCACACACTGACTGCTAGCTTTCCCAATTTGAGTCCCTCCTCCCAACCATACTAGTTTAAAGTCTCCCCAGTAGCCTTTGCAAATCTCCCCGCCAGGATATTGGTCCCCCTCGAGTTCAAGTGCAACCCGTCCTTTCTGTACAGGTCGCACCTTCCCCAAAAGAGGTCCCAATGATCCAGAAACTTGAATCCATACCCACTGCACCAGTCCCTCATCCACTCATTTATCCTCCACCTCGCTCCATTCCTACTCTCACTGTCGCGTGGCACAGGCAGTAATCCTGAGATTGTTACCTTTGCAGTCCTTCTCCTTAACTCTCTACCTAACTCCCTAAATTCTTCTTTCAGGACCTCTTCTCCTTTTTTACCTATGTCGTTGGTACCTATATGTGCCACAACTTCAGGCTCCTCTCCCTCCCATTTCAGGATTTCTTGGACCCGTTCAGACACATCCCTGACCCTGGCACCAGGGAGGCAAACTACCATCCGGGTCTCTTGTCTGCGTCCACCGAATCGCCTATCCGACCCCCTGGCTATAGAGTCCCCTATTACAATTGCCCTCCTCTTCTTTTCCTTACCCTTCAGAGCAACAGGACCGGTCTTTTTGCCAGAAGCCCGGCCGCTGTCGCTGCCCCCAGGTAGGCTATCTCCCCCACCCTTACTCAAACATGAGTACTTATTTTCAAGGTGTACAGCCACCGGGGTACTCACCAGTCCCTGCCTCTGCCCGTTGCCCTTCCTAACTGTGACCCAGTTTTCTGTCTCCCGTGGTCTTGGAGTGACCACCTCCCTGTCATGGCCAGTTCTCACGGTGCGACCTGAAGCAAGATGTCACCCGATTGAAGTGGTCGTGGTCCAGCACGAGTTCCGCACGATAAAGTTTTCCCACGATAAAGAGTTCCCACGGTACTCGGCAATTCTGTCATTTGTGCGACTGACTTGTCCGTCTCCCGATCTTTCCCGTTAATCGTGAATGAACATCGTGGACTGTAGTGTAGTTAATCACGTGGCACAAATGATGTCACTTTTTTTCACACGCTATATAAATATCCTCCGTTCGTAGAATTGGCTAATTTGCAGACATGCCTATACAAAGTTGGTTCGAGTACAGGCTGGTTGTTATTTTCATTGACGTGCTGTATGCATTAGCGCAACATGTGCATCGAAAACGCTTGCGTGAAGGCAGAAAGGCTGAGATTAATTAAAAAGATAATTAAGAGGAAGTCTCAGGTACACAAAATTGCTGGGGAAACTCAGCGGGTGCAGCAGCATCTATGGAGCGAAGGAAATAGGCGACGTTTCGGGCCGAAACCCTTCTTCAGACGAAGAAGGGTTTCGGCCCGAAACGTCGCCTATGTCTCACTGGGTTAAGCCCATGTTTCAACGGAGACCTCAATTAGGACAATATGATCAACTGCTTAATGTGCTGTGCGAAGAGGATAAAAGTGCATTCAAAAACTTTGTCAGAATTTCACCCGAGCTCTTTAATGAGTTAAAGAATAATTTGGGACCTCTGCTGAAGAAGACTGACACTGTAATGAGAAAGGCACTGGAACCAGGGTTGCGCATAGCAATTACCCTCCGCTACTTGGCCTCAGGCGATTCTTATAAAAGTCTGTCTTACAACTTTCTTGTCGCCACCAACAGCATCTGTGGTATTGTCAGAGAAACCTGTGAGGCGATCATCCAATTTTATTCAGCTGAAGTGATGGAATGCCCCAGTACACCAGATGCGTGGAAGAGAGTTGCACTGGGGTTTGAAAACAGGTGGAACTTTGCTCACACATGTGGGGCTTTGGATGGCAAGCATGTGGCAATTCGTAAACCACCCGGAGGTGGCTCAAATTATTTCAATTACAAGAAATTCCACTCAATTGTACTCATGGCGGTGGTTGATTATAACTACAACTTCCTGTATGTGGATGTGGGCACACCTGGAAGTGTTGGTGATGGCCGGATTTGGAAAGAAACCTGGCTTGGAAATAAAATGGAAGGTGGAACAGCAGGCATGCCTGATCCAGAACCACTGTCAGGAGAAGACAGCCCGGACATCCTATATGCGATGGTTGCTGATGAAGCCTTTGCACTACGGCCCTGGATTATGAAGCCATATCCACAGAGGAATCTAACTAGGGAACAGAGGATCTTCAATTACAGGCTGTCAAGGGCCAGGAGGGTAGTAGAAAATTCTTTTGGCATCTTGGCAAACAGATTTAGATGCTTGCTCAAGACAATGGAGCAGAGGCCCAAGAATGTGGAGAGTATAGTATATGCAGCATGTGTTCTGCACAACCTGATCCGAATGAGAGGTGCAGCTGCTGGATCAGCAACATCCATCCAGGATGGTGACATAGTGGACAGTGACACAGGGGAAGTAACACTAGGTGCTTGGAGAAGTGGTGCGAACAAGTTGAAAATGGTCTCACTGCAGCGTTTGAAAGGTAACTCGGGCATATCCTGTGTGAAAGAGCAAAGAAACCATCTCTGCGCTTACTACAATTCACAATTGGGGAGTGTGCCGTGGCAGGACAGTTATATTGATGGGTAGCCGACCATGGGAACACTACTGCATGTTATAAGCTGACTTCCTAGTGTTGTCCTCTGAAAAGTGCTTCCTCTAAGATGTCCGTCCGCAAAACCTGCCGTTTAGAACATTGCATTGTCCCTTTAAATGCCTGAGTTGACGCTTGTAGCGGAGGTTGATGGATATAATGTGTTTTAAATAATCTGGCGTGCCTCATTTGTTGTATTTCGTGTTTGCGAGGCCCTTTTACAGACAAATGTATTGTGTGATGCATCTCCTCTCAATATGTGACAGAAGTCGTCTTCTTATATTTTCAAATAGGAATAAAGACTTTGTATCACATTTACTGTGCTGATTGTCTTATTTTATTTTCTACCAAGAGGTGAAGAACACGTTTAAAAAGCTGGACATTTCAGTGTCCTGCACACTCAGAAATGTTAATGAGTCAAAATGTGAGAATATCACCTCCATTAAGGTCTTTTGTGTTTCAGCATGAGAGAGATTATAACATTAGAGACATTCGTCTTGTAGTGATGTATTAATGACGATTTGCAGACATCAAGCTGATAGTAAAAGATAAGTTTATTTTAAACAAGCAATGGCAATGACAATCAAAATGCAGAGGTAAAAGCTTTATCACACTTCAGGATATAATAAAATGTGTAGCCACCAACAAAAAGAAAATGCACAAGAGTAAAGGACACATAAATTAACATACAGACATTTACAAAGGACTACAGATGTAACACCAAATGGTGAGTGGCCAACAAATTAAATAAACGAAAACTCAAACTGTCATTTGAAACACCACAAAAAAAATCTACACACACAGATTTATCACAGCTTCCGAGGGTTAACTGGGGTAGTTGACGTCAGCGCAACCTGCTGCACTTTCTTGAAAAGGACTTTTTGCACGGACCTCTCCGTAAACAACAGGCAAAGGTGTATTTCGAGCAGGCTGCAGCTCTGCAAACATCAGAGGTGATGTTGAGTGTCTCTAGAAGGAAATTAAGAGGTACATGTCAAAAATTTCTCACGGACCTTACAATTGCGGGACCTTTCATTAAAGTACCCTTTGAAGATCAGAGTTCTTCTTTTGAATCTCATTAACACAACTCATGAATAAGTTGTTGTCCATATGCGCATGGTAATGTTTATTTTTTAATTTATATTGCACAAAACACAATAGTTTACCTGTTCAGCACGGAATGGTGGATGTCCCCCCATTGCACGGGGCAGTCCATAGGGCCTGTCTGTGTACTTTAGAATCACAGAGTTATGTATTAGTCAATGTAAAAAAAAAACACACATTATGAATCAAGTTAGGGAAGCGCACATTTCTTTGTTAATACCTGGTCATAGAAGTAAGGCGGGCGAGGCTGAGGAACCAGTGGACACTGCGCCTCAGGTGCACGTGCTTCCATTAACTGCACAGACAACACCACACATTAAAACTATGTTGCTTTATGATGTGAGCAGAGACGCTGAATTAAGGGAATAATTTTAGGAATTTATCTATACCTTGTTATTTCTATAAGTGATCGCCCCATTTATCATAAGCCATGCAAAATCCCATTGACCATCACTTATTTCATCTTCCATCATTGAGTGACAGAAGTCGAATGTCCTGTGCGTGAAGCCCATTGGTGTCATGCGTCCTTCCTGCAACAATCTTTCGCAGTCTCGAATACTTTTATGGAGCTGGAAATTCAGAGCGCAAATATAAAAATCAGCAAAATGCTGGGTGGGTGCATTGTCCAATAAGCATCAAGTTTATATACTCACACTACTAATGCTGTCTACATCTGTCCCTTCTTCAGCACCTCTGGATGTGGTGAGGTCGATGCTAGCACTGTGCCTACTGCGGTGCTGTTGGCTGGTGGATGGGCTCGGTGTGGAAGTCCCTTCCAGAGGATCATCCAACGCCTGTTCAATTATGTGTTTTTCATGTAGGAATTACATGAAGTCATTTACACATGGTGTCCAGAGCCTCAAGACCTCAAATATCTTTTGTAATAAAATTACCTTGGGTGCGCTAGTCCTGGTCACTGAACGCACAATATGCCCTGATAGGAAACGCCACCTCTCCTCTATCCACCTATTCCTCTCTGTCTGTCTGTTTCCAGCTGACCCTGATCTTGTCCCAAGTGCGGTGATTTTCCCGTACATGGTCCTCTGGTTAGCGAACCATTGCAAAAGTTGGTCATCTGCATTAAAGTAGAGTGCTGGAATTAAATGGAACTTCAAGCATTGGATCTATTCCGTTAAATTAAAGTTTTGGTCAGTAAAGAGAGGCCTGTTTAAGAGCATGCCCTCCGCATTTAATGTGCTATTTATTGTTCTTCTTGGATAACAGAGCACAAGTTGGTCAATACAGATGGCCTTTTTGAAGACAAGAATTACAAGTGAAAATTGCCTGCCCTCATGCATAATTTATTTTATGGCTCTAAGAGACATGATTCCTACTTCAAACGAAGAGGGTGTAAAAGCTGTCTGCCACTACTTTTACATTGCAGCTGCAGGGAACAGACAGACTTATAAGATAAATTAAAGGTGACTGCAAAAACAGCACTTTTACATCTGTAGCATTGTATGTTTTAAAATCATGGATAACATTAAATTGTTCTCCTGTACATAAACTAATATATTGTTATAGTTACTCACATGAGCACCGGGGATACTCAGCAGCCTTCGTCTCCAGCAGGTTGCGCTTTCTCTCCCTATTTCTATAATCCTCTCTGGATTTGTCATAGAGAATCTCATTGAATTGGTACCACTCCACCAGTTCACCCTCTTGTTCCCTGTTGAAGTTATATGGCTTTACCTTCTGCCATCTAACCTTTATGTTCTCGTCTGCTGAGAATATTGTGGAGGCAACAGCTACTGGGGAGGCAATCTCAAATACACCCTGATCACCCTCTCCCTGCTCCAAGGAGCCCACAGGCAGTGGTATCTCTGGCATCTCCTCTTGCCTCTCCACCTGTCTCTCTTGCTGAGTTTCCTCCTCGTTTACCTGCATGGCTAAAAACTTTCCGACTTTCTTTGACCCCTTTCTTTGCGATTTTCTGAGAGGCATCTCTGCAAGTCTTACTGTGAAAAAGATTCTCAAACAATGACAATTAGGTGGGACGTCCTCGATGGACACATGGTCCATTGGCGATATTGAGACCACCTTTTTTACTCACCTTATGTCCCTTCTGTCAAGCTTCCGGGTTTACCGTTCGCAGGAGTTCCCACGGTATTCGCAAGTGTCATTACGGATATCGCACGGATATCGCACTGGCATCTGCGTCCATACAATGTTGCAACGCTGCTCAAGACACTCTTGGAGAAATTCAAAAATGTTTGAATTTTTTCCCGACCTTACCAAGTCACACGACTACCTTCCGTTAGCGCCACGGAGGTCCTCGGTGGTCCACGAATGCCGTACTGCTATCGCAGAAGGTTCCCACGATGTTAAATCTTGTTAAGTCTTGCTTCAGGTCGCACAATGAGAAAGCCCTTTAACTCCTAACTATGACCTCCTCGCTCTCCCTGAGCAGACAGAGGTCATCGAGTTGCTGTTCCAGGTTCCTAACACGGTCCCTTAGGAGCCCCATCTCGACGCACCTGGCGCAGATGTGGACGTCTGGAGGGCACTCAGACTCCATGACCTCCCACATCTGACATCCAGAACAGTAAACTGCCCTGGCCCTCATTCTCCCCCTTATCCGAATACAATAAAGCCTTACCCGGGATACAAGCCAATCAGCTGCTTCCTCTAGTCCTGTAACAGCTGCTTCCTCTAGTCCGTTCGACCAATCAGAGGCTTCCACCAGCCCCCTTAATTTGAAGTGTGATCTGCGAATGGAACGTTGCAGATTTTGATTCCTCCCTCTGTAACGGCACCTGGGCCTCTGTTGAGACAAGCCCCGCGATGGTTTTTTTAACTCACCACACGAAGGTCGCTCCTCCCTCTGTAACGGCTCCTGGGCCTCTGTTGAGACAAGCCCCGCGATGGGTTTTTAACTCACCACACGAAGGTCGCTCCTCCCTCTGTAACGGCTCCTGGGCCTCTGTTGAGACAAGCCCCGCGATGGGTTTTTTAACTCACCACACGAAGGTCGCTCCTCCCTCTGTAACGGCTCCTGGCCACTATGCAAAAAAGGCTGGGGACCCCTTGACTAAACCAAACCTTCGATCCTGTCCCGCCAGCCTTTTTTTTCAAAGTTTAGCAACTCAAATGGTGGTGTGTCTTCATTGCTGGGAAATACGGTAACTCATTTCCCTCAAATATATGTAACATTTTCCTCAAATATATGTTTAATTAAAAACTAAACTATGGTAGCAATGCACATATTCATGTCTACAGCTCGCACTTCTGCATCAATGTACGTATGTATACACTACCTTTCATTGCACTAATATAGAATGAAAAAATATCTTGGCATGTGTTCATTGGTATTTTATTCACAATATTAGGATTTCAGGGAGAGAGAGAGAGGTTGAATGAAAGAAAGAAAAAAAGGTTCAACAAAATTAGAGATTACAAGAAAGAAACTAGAGAAATATATATATGTGTGTGTTATATATTTATGTACATATCACACATATATACGCATCATATATATATATATAATGAATATATGTGTGTATATATATAAGAAACTCGAGAAATATGTATGTGTTATCCAATTGTATACATCAATATCACATTTATATACGTGTGTGTATCATATATATATATATATATAATATATACATGTTTATAATATATAAATATAGGCAAATATATTTTATGGCTTATGTTCCTTATATCTTATAGGCAAAAAAATATAGGCAAATATATTTGCATTTATGGCTTATGTACATCATGAGATTGGCTCATGTACATCATGAGTTGCTTTAAATCACAGTTGCTTCTGATCCATGAGGGTACTTTGAAATCTATTATCTCTATCTTGCCTCTCACACACAGAAACAAACACATACCGTCCCCCCACTGCACTGATTAAACCAAAGACCATAGAATGCATATGGTCCAGAGACCTTTCATTGCGCATTGTCGCTCATTTTATACGCAATTTATATATTTTTATTTTTATTTTTTTTAAAGCACCCTATTTATTATAAACAAAGATGATAATGGTCTATCATAGAAGGCTAAGATAGACCAAGATAAACTCCTGCAAAATCCAATGGACTGATGTGGATGAAACCTCTAGTATATTTGGATTAAACTGCAAGAGGCATAACAGAGGTCGGGGTGTTATTCCTAAAATGGCGGAAATGACGTTCTGTTGCGTACTACACGTCAGCCCATTGGATTTTGTAGGAGTGGTCTATCTTGCTCCTCTAGTATCTTTGCTTTGGTGCATCTGCAGTTCCTTGTTTCTTTGTTGCTGTTCCTTGGTTGGGAGTTTTCCAACAGCGAACTGAGTGGTGGGTGGAAACTGTCCGATAATCTCCCTCCTTCTCCCCCAGGCCGCCACTGATGGAGATGTGGGTGAAAGTGACGAGAATGTGGAGAGAGGCAACTGGTCCTCGAAGACCGACTACCTGCTCTCAATGATCGGCTGTGCTGTGGGTCTGGGCAACGTCTGGAGATTCCCTTACCTGGCGTACAGGAACGGAGGAGGTACTGTAGATAGTCCACGGGTCTAAGGCATGGTCGCGGAGTTCAATAGGTTTGGTTAGTTGAGTTTTCATCGTCGGCAGTTAGTGTCGGGAGCCCAGCAGAAGACACCAGAAGACATCATTCCTCTGACTTCATTCGCTTTAGGGCATTGGACCACATTGACATAGGAAAGATCAATGGATTCCAATGAGATACACATTCCCAGGATAACATGGCCAGTAAAATCATTTATCGTCGTCCAGAACCGCCAGTCCCTCGACAGGAAGCTAATTCAACCCGAAACGCCGTTGGTCAATATCCCTCCATAGATGCTGCCCGAGTCGCTGAGTTCGTCCAGCGGGTTGGGTTTCTTTTAAGGGTTCCAGTAGCTGCCGTCTCATGTGTCTCGCTTTTCCCGCCCACCATCCCTAACCCATCGCCCCTCCTGAAATCCCAATCTCCAATCTCCCCTGGAGGAACATCTCCGTCTAAACGGCAAATCGATGACACGCGACGCCGGTGCCCATCCTCACCAGAGTGTCTACCTCCCCCGCTCTGTCCATCCACTTTCACAACATTGCTCCGATGTGTCCCTCCCCTTCTCACGGCGGCGTAGCGCCAGAGACCTGGCTTCCTTCCGGACCTCGGGAGCTGTCTGTACGGAGTTTGCACGTTCTCCATGTGACCGTGTGTGGTTCCTCCGGGTGCGTTGGTTTTCTTCCACATTTGTAGGTGAATTGGCTTCTGTAAATTGTCTATAGTGTGTAGGGTGGTGCTAGTGTACGGCGATGGACGGCGCGGACTCGGTGGGCCGAAGAGCCTGTTTCCGTGCTGTACCTCTAAACTTAACTAATCACCTGCCCAGTCCCTCTCTCGTACTGGGAGAGTTTTAGCCCAACCCTTCACCGCAGTCCCACATCCCGCTGAAATACTCTCGGGTGGTCGACCTGTCCCATGCCCACAGCGCCGCTCCCACGCCCCCTCCTCTCGGGCCATCTCGGAATGCCTGGGGACTCTCCACGCTGCTCAAATCTCTCTATTCCCAACGCCCATCCCAAACACTTCTCCGATCTCTCTGCCCAAGATTTCAGTTCAAGGCTCATCCACAATCACACCCTCAGATCCTTTGGGACCCCCATCGCTGCAGGGATCACGACCCTAGTTCCATCCACTGTCCCCTGCGCTTCAAGTTGTGGCTGGCTCTTCTGTATCCTTCCTACTCCCTGGAGACTGACCTGTTCCTCAGCTGGGGCTGCTGGTTCAGTGTAAATGCGGATATCATGATTTTCAGAAAGCCTTTGAATTTATATATAGTGCCGCAGGTGTGGCTGCTGTGGAAGATGAGAGCCCACGGTATCAAAGGGCAAATACGAGCATGGACAGCAGGTTGGTTGGATGGCAGAAGACAAAGTGTGGCAATAAAGGGGGCTGTTTCTGGTTGGCTGCCAGTGACTAGCGGCGTTCTGCAGGGGTCGGTGCTGGGGCCACTACTCTTCACGTCGTATATCAATGATTTGGATGAGGGGATTGAAGGCTCTGTGGAAAAGTTGATTATATGAAAATAGGTGGTGGGGAAGGTAGTGTAGAGAAAGCAGGGACTCTGCAGAAGGACATGGACAGGCTGGGAGAGTGGGCAGATAAGTGGCAGGTGGAATATAGTGTAGCAAAGTGTGGAGTGATGCATTTTGGTAGTTGAAATAAAGACGTAGACTATTTTCGAAATGGGGAGAGAATCCAGAAATCGGATGTGCAAAGGGACTTGGGAGTGCTGGTGCAGGATTCCCAAAAAGTAAATCTGCAAGTCCAATCAATAGTAAAGAAGGCAAATGCAATGCGAGTATTTGTTTCAAGAGGATTAGAATACAAAAACAGGAATGTAATGCCGAGGCTCAATAAGGTGCTGGTAAGGCCATATTGTGAGCCATTTTAGGCCCCATATCTGAGGAAGGTTGTGCTGGCTCTGGAGAGGGTTCAGAGGAGGTTTACAAGAATGATCCCAGGAATGAGTTGATTAACATATGATGAGCGTTTGACAGCACTGGGCCTGTACTCGCTGGAGTTTAGAAGAATAAGGGGGGACCTCATTGAAATTACTGAATAGTGAAAGGCTTGGATAGAGTGGATGTTGACATGATGTTTCCACTAGTAGGAGAGTCTAGAACTAGAGGTCAGAATTACAGGACGTTCCTTTAGGAGGGAGATGAGGAATTTCTTTGGTCAGAGAGTGGTGAATCTGTGAAATTCTTTGCCACAGAAGTCTGAGGAGGCAAAGTAAATGTATATTTTTAAGGCAGAGATAGATTCTTGATTTGTATGGGTGTCAGGGGTTCTGGAGAGAAGGCATGAGAATAGAGTTAGGAGTAAGAGACAGATCAGCTGTGATTGAATAGTGGAGTAGACTTGATGGACCGAATGGCCTAAATCTGCTCCTATCACTTATGACCATGTCGCCTAATCTAATTGTGATACAAGCACAGAAATGCCGGTGGAGGAGCCCACGCAACAACGACAAAGACCTCCATTGGAGGGAAAGATCAAAGGGCACAAACCTGGAGTGAAATGGCCCAAAGCTGTTGAAAAGAAAGAGTGGGAGACGGTCAACAGTGACCTTATACATATCTTGGAGCAACAAGCGGGCACAGCAGTGGAAAAGCTTGAAAGGATGGGCAACACAATCTACAGCTATGGAGAAGAACGGTTTGGGGTGAGTAAAGGGAGAGGTGGAAAGAAATTACCAACACCAATCAAGTCCAGGAGGCAGCAGGAGATCGAGAGGCTAATCAGAGAGAGGAGACAGTTGAAAAAGCAATGGAAAAAAGCAACTGAGGCAGAGAGAGAAGGTCTCATGGTACTCCAAGAGGACATCAAGAGCCGATTGGCAACCTTGCGAAAAGCAGAGAACTTGAGGAAACTTCGCAAGAAGAAAGAACACACAAGAACACGGTTCTACAAAGACCCTTTCAAGTTCATCAAAGACCTCTTCGCAAAGGAAAAAAGTGGAACTTTGAAAACATCAAAACGGGAATTGGAGGAACACCTGGAAAAGGCCCACCAAGACTCGAAAAGGCATGAGCAGTTAGTCATCCCACATGACATCCCGCCTATTCAACCACCTGAATTCAACCTGGACACCAGCTCTCCAAGATGGAAAGAGGTAGAGAACACTGTCCGGCGAGCAAGAGCAGCATCAGCTCCGGGGCCAAACGGAGTACCATACAAGTTCTACAAGAACGCACCGGATGTGTTACGCTTTCTATGGAAGCTCATGAGGGTGGTGTGGAAGAAGCAAACAATACCTAAGGCGTGGCGAAGGGCCGGCGGCGTGCTAATACCTAAAGAAAAGGATGTGTCAGACATCAGCCAATTCCGGCCAATATGTCTCCTCAACGTCGAGGGAAAAATCTTTTTCAGCATTGTATCACAAAGGCTGTCCACCTATCTGGTAACAAACAAGTACATTGATACATCTGTACAGAAAGCAGGAATTCCAGGATTTTCGGGCTGCTTGGAGCATACAAGCATGATCTGGCACCAGATCCAAGCAGCTAAGAAGGAGAAGAGAGACCTACATGTGATCTTCCTCGATCTGGCCAATGCATTTGGTTCAGTTCCCCATGAACTCCTTTGGGAATCTTTTGCCTTTTTCCATGTACCAGAGCTCATCACCACACTGGTCAAGAGCTATTTCCAAGACCTGCAGCTGTGCTTCACAACAGCTGACTTCAGTACAACATGGCAGCGCTTGGAAGTAGGCATCATGGCAGGCTGCACAGTCTCACCCTTGGCCTTTACAATGGCCATGGAAGTCATCATCAGGGCCTCAAAATGGGTGGTGGGCGGTGAACGAACCAGGGCTGGGCTCCGTCTGCCACCCATCAGGGCATACATGGACGACATGACCACACTAACCACTACTGCAGCATGCACCAAGCGGCTACTTGGAAAGCTGCAGGAGAACATCAAGTGGGCCCGAATGAAGATCAAACCAAGTAAATCTCGAAGCATCTCCATAGTCAAGGGGGTGCTTAGAGACACAAGGTTCTGTATCGGTGACGACCCAATACCAACAGTGTCTGAACAGCCAGTTAAAAGCCTGGGCAGATGGTACAACGCAAGTCTCAAGGACAAAGAGCAGGTGCAACAACTATGGCAAGAAATTGTCAATGGCCTGGAGAACATCAATCAGACCCTACTGCCTGGGAAACTGAAGCTCTGGTGCCTACAGTTTGGACTCCTTCCTCGGACAATGTGGCCACTGACCATTTATGAAGCCCCAATAACAACTGTGGAGAAGATGGAGCGAACCATAACTTCATACGCGAAGAAATGGCTCGGGGTCCCACGATGTCTAACTAACATCGGCCTATATGGCAAAGGGGTCCTGGAACTACCTCTCACTAGTCTAACAGAGGAATACAAGTGTTCTAAAGTAAGACTTCAGATGACACTGAGGGACTCTAGAGACAAGACCATCAGTGCTGTTGCGCCGCTCCTAGTAACTGGCCGGAAGTGGACACCATCTGATGCAGTACAGCAAGCTTCATCAGCCCTGAGACACAAATACATCGTGGGGCAAGTCCAGCAGGGAAGAGGAGGCTTTGGCCTTACGACAAGTAAACCAACTTGGCGAAAGGCCACAACATCAGAGCGGAGGACATTGGTGGTCGAGGAGGTGCGGCGACAAGAGGAGGCCGCAAGAAGTGCAAAGGCGGTCTCTCTTGCCAAACAGGGGCAATGGATGCAGTGGGAAGGTGTGGAGCGGAGGAAGATCAGCTGGAAAGAACTATGGGAAATGGAAGCAAGCAACATCAGCTTCATCATCAGAGTGACTTATGACGTGCTTCCATCACCAAAGAACCTCCATCAGTGGTACGGCGAGGATCCAACCTGTGCCCTCTGCACAACTCCAGCGACCCTCAAACACATCATGGTAGGCTGCAAGACCAGCCTCACGCAAGGGAGATACACGTGGCGGCATAATCAGGTACTAAAAAGCCTGGCATCAGCCCTTGAGAACAGGCGGTGTGCGACCAACTCCTTGCCTCCGAGAGCAAGCAACCCCCCCCCCCCCTAAGGGCAACAACCTTTGTCCGAGAAGGACAGAAAACATCTAAACATCCTTCCACCAGATCAGAAGAAGGAAACCTATGCAGGGCCCGTGACTGGAGGATGCTGGCGGACATCGGCCGACAACTAGTTTTTCCACCTGAAATTGCTTCCACCAACCTCAGGCCAGACTTGGTGTTCTGGTCCCCTTCACAGAAGACTGCTTACATCATAGAGCTCACAGTTCCATGGGAGAACTCTGTTGAGGAGGCCTATGAGCGTAAGAAGCTGCGTTACGCAGAGCTTGCAGCAGAGGCAACACAGCGTGGCTGGAACACCAAAGTCTATCCAGTTGAAGTGGGATGCAGAGGATTTGTTGCGTCATCTACTATCAGACTGCTGAAGGAGCTTGGAATCCACGGTCAGGCTCTGCGGAAGACCATAAGATCACTCTCAGAGGCGGCTGAAAGAAGCAGCCGGTGGATTTGGCTCAAGCGGAAAGACCCATGCTGGGCCCCAAGTATTTCAGGGTGAATCTTTGGGATGGTTTGACACGGGACACGCGCTGAGGGCTGATCATCCTGCAGCGGGCCACCCTTGTGGAGGGTGTATAGTGTTAAAAGGCCGAAACACCCGGTGATGCAAGGGTACACTACTGATGATGTGTCCTGTGCCCAACTGTCCTGAAGGTTACCCAGGCCAAGATATACGTATCCACTCCCCCCCCCCCCGCCCCCCCACCGATGTTGAGCGTCTACCACTCTCAACAATCAACGAATGTCGTGAAATGCTCCCCACCTATTGGCACAAGGGACTTCTTAACATCTTGTCCTGTGTATTTGATTCTGATTACAACTCAGCACGAATGATCCTGGTCACATTAATGTGCAGACAAAGTTTCCGAGCTTTGTTTTATTATTTACAGGTGCGTTTCGTATTCCTTATGGAGTCATGTTGGCACTGCCGGGAATGCCCATATTTTTCTTAGATTCTTCCTTTGGGCAGTTTGCCAGTCGGGGACCTGTTGCAGTGTGGAAAGCCGTGCCAATTCTACAAGGTGAGTGGTGATTTACTAGCATAATCTAAGCAGTCAATGTGTGCAGTTTTGGCCTCCAAATTTGAGGAAGGACATTCTTGCTATTAAGAGAGTGTAGCGTAGATTCACAAGGTTATGTCCCAGGATGGCGGGACATGTCATATGCTGAGAGAATGGAGCAGCTGGGATTGTATACTCTGGAATTTAGAAGGATGAGAGGGAATCTTATTGAAACATATAAGATTATTAAGGGTTTGGACACGCTAGAGGCAGGAAACATGTTCCCGATGTTGGGGGACTCCAGAACAAGGGGCCACAGTTTAAGAATAAGGGGTAAGCCAATTAGAACGGAGATGAGGAAACACTTTTTCACCCAGAGAGTTGTGAGTGTGTGGAATTCTCCGCCTCAGAGGGAGGTGGAGGCAGGTTCTCCGGAGTAGGCCCCAGTGCGGTGGGGAGGTGGGTAGACCCCAGTGCGGTGGGGAGGTGGGTAGGCCCCAGTGTGGCGGGGAGGTGGGTAGGACCGGTGTGGCCGGGGGTGGGTAGGCCCCAGTGCGGCGGGGAGGTGGGTAGGCCTGGTGCGGTGGGGAGGTGGGTAGGCCTGGTGCGGTGGGGAGGTGGGTAGGACCGGTGTGGCCGGGGGTGGGTAGACCCCAGTGCGGCGGGGAGGTGGGTAGGACCGGTGCGGCGGGGAGGTGGGTAGGACCGGTGTGGCCGGGGGTGGGTAGGCCCCAGTGCGGCGGGGAGGTGGGTAGGACTGGTGCAGCGGGGAGGTGGGTAGGCCCCAGTGTGGCGGGGAGGTGGGTAGGACCGGTGTGGCCGGGGGTGGGTAGGCCCCAGTGCGGCGGGGAGGTGGGTAGGCCTGGTGCGGTGGGGAGGTGGGTAGGACCGGTGTGGCCGGGGGTGGGTAGACCCCAGTGCGGCGGGGAGGTGGGTAGGCCCCAGTGCGGCGGGGAGGTGGGTAGGACCGGTGCGGCGGGGAGGTGGGTAGGCCCCAGTGCGGCGGGGAGGTGGGTAGGCCCCAGTGCGGCGGGGAGGTGGGTAGGCCTGGTGCGGCGGGGAGGTGGGTAGGCCCCAGTGCGGCGGGGAGGTGGGTAGGCCTGGTGCGGCGGGGAGGTGGGTAGGCCCCAGTGCGGTGGGGAGGTGGGTAGGCCTGGTGTGGCCGGGAGGTGGGTAGGCCCCAGTGCGGCGGGGAGGTGGGTAGGCCCCGGTGCGGTGGGGAGGTGGGTAGGCCCGGTGCAGCCTGGAGGTGGGTAGGCCACAGTGCGGCGGGGAGGTGGGTAGGCCCCAGTGCGGCGGGGAGGTGGGTAGGTTTTGTAACAACGCCACTATGTCAAATGTTTTATACACCTTGGTGTAGTGGGCCGAGGCCCCCCTAGATCTCGAGGCCCTAAGCTTAAGCTTGTCTAGCTTATACGTAAATCCGGCCCTGCTCTCCACCCTTTATGTTAATTCTTGCCCTGCACACCGCCTTTAAAATGTTACCCCTCTCACCTTAAAGCTATGCGCTGTGTCTTTAATATTTCTATTCTGAGGAAATGGTTCTGATTGCCAACCCTATTTAAGCTTCGTAATTTTATCTACTTGTCAACCTCTGACATTCCAGGGAAAACAATAATAATAATAATATAATAATAATAATAATATCTATTATTGTTTGTCCAACCTCTCCATCTAGTTAATACCCTATAACCCAGGCAACGTTGTGGGAAAGGACTGCTGTCTCTGGTCCCTGTGCCATTGGACATTGAGTGGCTAAGCCATGTGTGAAAACCCCTCAAATGCTAGAAGTTTTGAAATGCCTAAGGGGAGGCTCCTCTGGGGGGGGGGGGGGGGGGGGGGGGGGGGGGAGGTAACAGAGTACACCACTTGCTCACAATACCAATGTACAGAATCTAGAGCGGCCACATGGCTCAGCGGTAGACAATAGACAACAGGTGCAGGAGTAGGCCATTCAGCCCTTCGAGCCAGCAGCACCATTCAATGCTGAGCGAATGGAGCAGCTGGGTTTGTACACTCTGGAGTTTAGAAGGATGCGAGGGTATCCCATTGAAACATATAGGATTGTTAAGGGTTTGGACACGCTAGAGGCAGGAAACATGTTCCTGATGTTGAGGGAGTCCAGAACCAGGGGCCACAGTTTAAGAATAAGGAGTAAGCCATTTAGAACAGAGATGAGGAAACACTTTTTCTCACAGAGAGTGGTGAGTCTGTGGAATTCTCTGCCTCAGGGGGCAGTGGAGGCAGGTTCTCTGGATGCTTTCAAGAGAGAGCTAGATAGGGCTCTTAAACATAGCGGAGTCAGGGGATATGGGGTGAAGGCAGGAACGAGGTATTGATTGGGGATGATCAGCCATGATCACATTGAATGGCGGTGCTGGCTCGAAGGGCCGAATGGCCTACTCCTGCACCTTTTGTCTATTGTCTATTGTCTAATGCGATCATGGCTGATACAAAGTTATACATTTAATGATAAAGCACTGATATGTAATGCACAGTCTGTATCACATGCACACAGAGAAGCCAATCTGTGCGCCACCTTGGATCACAAGACTCCAAATCTGAGGAAAGACATTCTTGCCATAGAGGGAGTACAGAGAAGGTTAACCAGACTGATTCCTGGGATGTCAGGACTTTCATATGAAGAAAGACTGGATAGACTCGGCTTGTACTCGCTAGAATTTAGAAGATTGAGGGGGATCTTATAGAAACTTACAAAATTCTTAAGGGGTTGGACAGGCTAGATGCAGGAAGATTATTCCCGATGTTGGGGAAGTCCAGGACAAGGGGTCACAGTTTAAGGATAAAGCGGATATCCTTTAGGACCTGGATGAGAAAAACATTTTTCACACAGAGAGTGGTGAATCTCTGGAATTCTCTGCCACAGAAGGTAGTTGAGGCCAGTTCATTGGCTATATTTAAGAGGGAGTTATTTGTGGCCCTTGTGGCTAAAGGGATCAGGAGGTATGGAGAGAGGGCAGGTACAGGATACTGAGTTGGATGACCAGCCATGATCATAGTGAATGGCGGTGCAGGCTCGAAGGGCAGAATGGCCTACTCCTGCACCTATTTTCTATGTTTCTATGTTTCTATGTTACTAGTTCCCATGTCCTAAGTTGCTGCTGTTTTATTTCTCTGCCTAATTAATCAGATTTTCTTTACTCCACATCCGTGTCGTGGCCACCAATCAAAATATGTTTAGTCAGTGTAATTTGCGTGAAATACTTTCTACAATAATCGCTTGTCTGTTCCATTTCTAGGTGTGGGGATCACCATAGTCCTTTTTGGGGCAATTGGTGAAATTTACTACAACTGCATCATCGCCTACAGCCTGTTCTACCTGTTTGCTTCCTTCCAATCCCCGCTGCCGTGGTCAGACTGCTTCAGTTGGTGGGGTGCAGATGAAACCTGCAGTCGGAAACTCAGAGGTACACAGCTAACTCTGTTGGGTAAATTATCAAATCTTTCTTTGTCAGTTTTGGAATGGTTTCACTGTGGGATTGACGGTTTAAGGCATTGATATTATATTAACATCAACAAGATGGCTGTAGATGCTGGAAATTTGAAATAAACAGCTACTTCCCCTCCATGTCACTAGGCTTCTGAATGGTCCTTCCATAAGCTAGGTTACTGTCCAATTCACCTCTACCCCATTGCAGACATTGACGGTCTCTGGAAGAAAGCTTATTACTGTACCTCAGTACAAGTGACAATAATAAACCTAAACCTAAAAACAAAGCCAGAAAATAAGCTCAGCAGTTCAGGCTGCATTTGTGGAGAGAGAAACAGAGTTTCAGGTTCATCAGGACTTGGTCGACACCATGAGCGAGATACGGGTGTGCATCAACCCCAAAGACTTAAATCTGGCAATAAGACATCCTCATTACCCCATGAGGACTGTAGAAGATGTTGCTGCCCAGGTCGGTCAGGCCACGGTGTTCTCTGTCCTTGATGCCAGGAGCTCATTCTGGCAAATACCTCTAGACAAACACTCCTCAGACTTAACCACTTTTCGCACCCCCTTCGGAAGGTGCGAAAAGTGGTTAAACCTGATCCGCAGAAGACCAACGCTATCTCCGAGCTGCCAGCCCCGACCGACGTGACCAGCCTGCAGCGTTTCCTGGGCATGGTCAACTATTTGGGAAAGTTCATCCCCGACCTCAGCGAGTTGAGCGCACCCCTGAGGCAACTGATGAAAAAAGACATTGCCTGGTCCTGGTTTCCCCAACACCAGCAGGCTTTCGACCTTCTCAAAACAAAGCTGATTAGCACACCGACTCTCAAGTTTTTCGATCTGCAACGTCCAATTGTAGTTACGTGTGATGTTTCCCGCTTCGGACTCGGTGCTGCCTGCCTGCAACTCCATGATGACTGCTCGCTGCAGCCCATTTCTTATGCCTCGCGTACCATGACAGACACTGAGCAGCGCTATGCACAAATCGAGAAGGAGCTTCTTGCGGTTGTATTCGCCTGCTCCAAGTTCAAGGACTTCCTTTTTGGTACCAGGTTCACCGTCGAGACGGATCATCAACCCTTGGTGACCATCCTCAATAAGCCTATCCACATCGCTCCAGCTAGACTCCAGCGCATGATGTTACAGCTCCAGCAGTTCTACTTTCTGATCGTGTACAAGAGGGGCACCGAGATGCATGTGGCCGACGCACTATCCAGGGCCCCCCGTCCTCCTGTGACAGGCACCCCTACGAACAGGAGGATCTGCAGGTACTCAATGTCAACTTTGTTCCCTCTAAGCAGCTGCAGTGCCTGGTTGAGCACACCGCCAACGACCCCGACCTGCAACAGCTCGCAGCTGTCATCCAGCGGGGGTGGCCCAGCAGACGCACCTCACTGCCTGCGGGCGCCCACCCTTTCTTTCTGGTCCGCGACGAGCTTGTGCTCCGGGACGGCATCATCATCAAGGGTCACAAGGTGGTCGTCCCTGCCTCCCTATACGACTTGTACTACAACCCTGCCCACATGGGGCATCCCGGAGCCGATGCCACCGTCTCACATGCCCAAGAACAATACTATTGGCCCGGCATGGCCAAGTACATTAAAGCCCGAGTAGCCTCCTGTCCTGATTGCAACACTCTTGCCCCACATCAGCAGCGCCAGCCACTTCTGCAGCAGCCTGCGCCTGCAATGCCCTGGACCTCGCTGGCTGCTGACATATTCGAATGGCGAGGCAAGCACTACCTGGTGTTGGTTGATTCATACTCCAACTGGTTCGAAGTGGACCTTCTCCCTGCTATCACCTCTGAAATGGTTATCAGTAAGCTGCGCAGACACTTTGCTACCTTTGGGTCCCCGGTCCGCTTGCAGACCGACAACGGCCGTCAGTTCGCCAGTGCAGAATTCCAGGCTTTCGCTGTGAAGTGGAACTTCACTCACTATACCAGCAGCCCCGAATACCCGCAGAGCAACGGCCTGGCCAAGCGAGCTGTCCGCAGTGCCAAGAATTTGCTCGCGCAGTCTCGTCTCTCCAATGGTGACTTCTACCTGGGTCTACTAAACCTTCGCAACATCTCACGGGACCCTACCATGCGATCCCCTGCCCAGCGTCTGATGTCCCGCGTGCCTCGCCCACCGATGTCAATCGCCCAACAATCCCTGGTGCCCAAGGTCCTCCAGCCTGCCGCAGTTCAGCAACGGATTGCTCACAAGCATGAGGTACAGCGCCGCTCTCACGATGAGTCCTGCCGCCCGCTCTCAACACTACTGCCTGGCCAGGTCGCATGCAGACAGCCATCGGATTCTCCCGACTCGCAACCGTTGTTGGTGTGGACACTTCCCCGAGATCTTACCTGGTGGACTTTGATGGAACTGTCTACCGCCGGAGCCGCCAGCACCTGTTGGCCGTTAACGACCCTCTGCCTCCTCCTGCGGATCCCTACGCTCCTCCGTTACGTTTCAAGCCTGTCATTACTAATTACCCCACAGCTCCCTGCATGCCCCGGTCAGTTCGCTTGCCGCGTTCTCCTCCCTCTGCGCTTCCTGGTTTTCGGGCAGATGATCTCCTCCCCTGCTCGTTTTCCCTCTCCTCCTTCTCCCCCGTCTCCTCCTCCTGGATCACCTGTACCGGTTGGGTCACCTCCCGCATTCCCGGTTGGGTCTCCGCCGACTTTCTCCTTCCCGGCTGCTACTGCTCCGCCTCCACTTCTATCTGGTGGGGAGGGTGATGGTGCTATACGCACACGCTCGGGTCGGGTTGTCAAACCTCCTGTCTGCTACGGTGATTTCGTTTAAATTTGCATGTGTTGTATAATCACACTGCCACTGTTATAACTTCAATTTTAGATTTCTAAGGGAAAGGATGTAGATGGTTTATGCATGCAACCTATAATGTAGCTACCTCAATACCACTAACCACGCCCAGTCATCTCAGTATAACTGTGATATCCTCCCCTTGCTCCTCCCTTGGTTCCAGTACGCCTGAAGGCTAGATGCAGTCAGTACTGGGACGTGTTTGACATGTGCCTTTATTAAAGACTCAGTAAAGTTACTGTGTGTCAGACTTAACTCCTTTACACCAGCTATTTACAAAAAATATTAATGATTTGGACGAGGGAATTGAATGCAACATCTCCAAGTTTGCGAATGACACGAAGCTGGGGGGCAGTGTTAGCTGTGAGGAGGATGCTAGGAAGCTGCAAGGTGACTTGGATAGGCTGGGTGAGTGGGCAAATGCATGGCAGATGCAGTATAATGTGGATAAATGTGAGGTTATCCACTTTGGTGGCAAAAACAGGAAAGTAGACTATTATCTGAATGGTGGCCGATTAGGAAAAGGGGAGATGCAACGAGACCTGGGTGTCATGGTACACCAGTCATTAAAAGTAGGCATGCAGGTGCAGCAGGCAGTGAAGAAAGCAAATGGTATGTTAGCATTCATAGCAAAAGGATTTGAGTATAGGAGCAGGGAGGTTCTACTGAAATTGTACAGAAAGACTGGATAGACTCGGCTTGTACTCGCTAGAATTTAGAAGATTGAGGGGGGATCTTATAAAAACGTACAAAATTCTTAAGGGGTTGGACAGGCTAGATGCAGGAAGATTGTTCCCGATGTTGGGGAAGTCCAGAACAAGGGGTCACAGTTTAAGGATAAGGGGGAAATCTTTTAGGACCAAGATGAGGAAAACATTTATCACAGAGAGAGTGGTGAATCTCTGGAATTCTCTGCCACAGAAGGTAGTTGAGGCAAGTTCATTGGCTGTATTTAAGAGGGAGTTAGATGTGGCCCTTGTGGCTAAAGGGATCAGGGGTTATGGAGAGAAGGCAGGTACAGGATACTGAGTTGGATTATCAGCCATGATCATATTGAATGGCGGTGCAGACTCGAAGGGCCGAATGGCCTACTCCTGCATCTATTTTCTATGTTTCTATGAAAGGAGAATTTAGGGAGTTAGGAGGATAGTTAAAGAGAAGGACCGCAAAGGTAACAATCTCGGGATTATTGCCTGTGCCACGCGACAGTGAGAGTAGGAATGGAGCGAGGTGGAGGATAAATGCGTGGCTGAAGGACTGGTGCAGAGGGCGGGGATTCAAGTTTCTGGAACATTGGGACCTCTTTTGTGGAAGGTGCGACCTGTACAAAAAGGATGGGTTGCACTTGAACCCGAGGGGGACCGACATCCTGGCGGGGAGATTTGCAAAGGCTACTTGAGAGACTTTAAACTAGAACAGTTGGGGGGAGGGACTCAAATAGAGAAAGCTAGTAGACAGTGTGTGAGGCAGGAGGCAGAGAAGGGAAGCACTCAGACCCAACATGTAGGGGGTAAAGAAGAAAACAATAATAAACAGAGAATAAGAGGTGGTGGGGTTCTTAAATGTGTGAGCAGAGAGACAGAGGGGTGTAAAATGAGGGTAGAAGCAATAGGTAGCAAGGTGAAAAGTAAAAGTGGCAGGCAGACAAATCCAGGGCAAAAATCAAAAAGGGCCACTTTTCAACATAATTGTATAAGGGGTAAGAGTGTTGTAAAAACAAGCCTGAAGGCTTTGTGTCTTAATGCAAGGAGCATTTGTAATAAGGTGGATGAGTTGAATGTGCAGATAGCTATTAATGATTATGATATAGTTGGGATCACGGAGACATGGCTCCAGGGTGACCAAGGCTGGGAGCTGAACATCCAGGGATATTCAATATTCAGGAGGGATAGACAGAAAGGAAAAGGAGGTGGGGTAGCATTGCTGGTTAGAGAGGAGATTAATGCAATGGAAAGGAAGAACATTAGCTTGTAGGATGTGGAATCGATATGGGTGGAGCTGCGAAACACTAAGGGGCAGAAAACGCTAGTGGGTATTGTGTACAGGCCTACATAGAAACATAGAAACATAGAAATTAGGTGCAGGAGTAGGCCATTCGGCCCTTCGAGCCAGCAACGCCATTCAATATGATCATGGCTGATCATCCAACTCAGTATCCCGTACCTGCCTTCTCTCCATACCCTCTGATCCCCTTAGCCACAAGGGCCACATCTAACTCCCTCTTAAATATAGCCAATGAACTGGCCTCGACTACCCTCTGTGGCAGAGAGTTCCAGAGATTCACCACTCTCTGTGTGAAAAAAGTTCTTCTCATCTCGGTTTTAAAGGATTTCCCCCTTATCCTTAAGCTGTGACCCCTTGTCCTGGACTTCCCCAACATCGGGAGCAATCTTCCTGCATCTAGCCTGTCCAACCCCTTAAGAATTTTGTAAGTTTCTATAAGATCCCCTCTCAATCTCCTAAATTCTAGAGAGTATAAACCAAGTCTATCCAGTCTTTCTTCATAAGACAGTCCTGACATCCCAGGAATCAGTCTGGTGAACCTTCTCTGCACTCCCTCTATGGCAATAATGTCCTTCCTCAGATTTGGAGACCAAAACTGTACGCTAACAGAAGTAGTGAAGTTGGGGATTGCATCAAACAGGAAATTAGAAATGCGTGCAACAAAGGTAAAACAGTTATAATGGGTGATTCAATCTACATATAGATTGGGTGAATCAAATTGGCAGGGGTGATGAGGAAGAGGATTTCTTGGAATGTATGCAGGATAGTTTTCTAAACCAACATGTAGAGGAACCAACGAGAGAGCAGGCTATTTTAGACTGGGTATTGAGTAATGAGGAAGGGTTATTAAAGGATTATTAACACAGTCTTGTTGTGCGGTGCCCCCTTGGGCAAGAGTGAGCATCATATGGTTGAGTTCTTCATTAGGATGGAGAGTGACATTGTTAATTCAGAAACAAGGGTTCTGAACTTAAATAAAGGTAACTTTGAGGGTATGAGACGTGAATTGTCCAAGATTGACTGGCAATTAATTCTTAAAGGGTTGATGGTGGATATGCAATGGAAGGCATTTAAAGACTGCATGGATGAACTACAACAATTGTTCATCCCAGTTTGGCAAAAGAATAAATCAGGGAAGGTAGTGCATACGTGGATAACAAAGGAAATCAGGGATAGTATCAAAGCAAAAGATGACGCGTACAAATTAGCCAGAAAAAGCAGCCTACCAGGGGACTGGGAGAAATTCAGAGACCAGCAGAGGTGGACAAAGGACTTAATTAGGAAAGGGAAAATAGATTACAAAAGAAAACTGGCAGGGAACATAAAAAAGTTATGTTCTGCAAAGGTTTTTATAGATATGTGAAGAGAAAGAGATTAGTTAAAACAAATGTAGGTCCCTTGCAGTCAGAAACAGGTGAATTGATCATGGGGAACAAGGATATGGCGGATCAATTGAATAACTACTTTGGTTCCATCTTCACTAAGGAAGACATAAATAATCTTCCGGAAATAGTAGGGGACCGCGGGTCAAAGGAGATGGAGAAACTGAGTGAAATCCAGGTTAGTCGGGAAGTGGTGTTGGGTAAATTGAATGGATTAAAGGCCGATAAATCCCCAGGGCCAGATAGGCTGCATCCCAGAGTACTTAAGGAAGTAGCTCCAGAAATAGTGGATGCATTAGTGATAATTTTTCAAAACTCTTTAGATTCTGGAGTAGTTCCTGAGGATTGGAGGGTAGCTAATGTAACCCCACTTATTAAAAAGGGAGGGAGAGAGAAAACAGGGAATTACAGACCAGTTAGTGTAACATCGGTAGTGGGGAAACTACTTGAGTCAGTTATTAAAGATGGGATAGCAGCACATTTGGAAAGTGGTGAAATCATTGGACAAAGTCAGCATGGATTTACGAAAGGTAAATCATGTCTGACGAATCTTATAGAATTTTTCGAGGATGTAACTAGTAGAGTGGATAGGGGAGAACCAGTGGATGTGTTATATCTGGACTTTCAGAAGGCTTTAGACAAGGTCCCACATAAGAGATTAGTATACAAACTTAAAGCACATGGTATTGGGGGTTCAGTATTGATGTGGATAGAGAACTGGCTGGCAGACAGGAAGCAAAGAGTAGGAGTAAACGGGTAATTTTCACAATGGCAGGCAGTGACTAGTGGGGTACCACAAGGCTCAGTGCTGGGACCGCAGCTATTTACAAAAAATATTAATGATTTGGACGAGGGAATTGAATGCAACATCTCCAAGTTTGCGGATGACACGAAGCTGGGGGGCAGTGTTAGCTGTGAGGAGGATGCTAGGAGGCTGCAAGGTGACTTGGATAGGCTGGGTGAGTGGGCAAATGCTAAATGGTCACCAATGTCCTTATCCTTAATTGGCCGAATCAATGCTATTAAAATGTTCATTTTACCTAAATTTCTGTATTTATTTCAGACGATACCAATTTCTATTGCCAAATCTTTATTTGATATTATAGACTCCAAAATTTCTTCATATATTCTGGCAGAGTAAAAATCCCAGACTAGGTAAAAAATACTTACAGAAATCAAAAAAAGATGGTGGTTTGACTTTATTACTGGGCAGTCAATGTTCGTTATTTAACATTTTGGTCAAAAGATTTAGAAGATACCCAATGCCCAGGATTGATAAACCTAGAACGTGATTCCTTACAAGGGCTATCATTGTCTTCTATTCTAGGGGCCTCGTTACCTTTTACAATTACGAGATTGAATAAATATATGACTAACCCAATAATAAGACATACTTTCCAAATATGGTTTCAATTTCGTAAGTTTTTTGGACTAAATGATTTTATCTTATCGAGTCCTATTTTATCCAATTTTCTCTTCCAACCATCTAGTACTGATCAAGTCTTTTTATTATGGAAGAGGAAGGGATTAGTAGCTTTTCATGATTTGTTTTTGGAGGGTTGTTTTATTGAACAACTCCCCAATAAATATAACTTACCTAATTCACACTTTTTTAGATATTTACAAATTAGACATTTTTTGAAGGCTACTCTACCCCTTTTTCCGCTACCACATCAAACATTTTAATACAACATAACTCCCTCTTTAACCGTTATAAAAATTATTTTACCTCTATAGGGTGGAACGGACTTGACGACAAACAGACTTAAATTGTTGAAATTCTCCGTTCAGATTCGGTTTTACTTTGCTTTGTTTTTTTATCTATTTTATTTATATTCGTATTTTATTATTATTAATTTTTCTTTTTTTATTCTTTCTTTAGTTTAGGGGGGTTTTGTTTTTTTCCTTTTTTCTTTTTCTTTTTGTCTTTTTATCTTTGTGGTTTTTTTTACATTTATAAGTTTCCTTTAAAAAATTTAACATGGAGACCGTGGAGGTCTATATTCATTGTGTATTTTGACACTGGTCTCATATTAGGTTTTACCCGTTATTAATGTAATCCTGATCCCTATGTATCAATATAATTGTTATGTTTATCATTATTCTTTTTGCTCTGTTTTTTTAATTGTTTTATTTTTACTTTTTTGGAAAAAAAAACAATAAAAAGATTTTTAAAAGAAAGAAATAATTTTTCGCACGGTTCACGTATTGTATATATTTATTACCTGAATAAAGTCTATTTTGAAATTTAAAAAAAAGAAGAGGTAGTTGAGGCAGTTACTATAACAGCATTTAAAATACATTTAGACGGATATACAGATTGGAAAGGTTTAGGGATATTGGTCAAACAAGGGCAGGTGGGACTAGCGTAGATGATGCATCTTGGTTGGCGTAGGCAAGTTGTGCCAAAGGACCTGCTTCCGTGCTGTATGACTCCATGACATACAGAGGGATCTCATGGTGCAAACTCATTAGTGGAACTATGAGTAGAAAGGATGGTAAAAAAGGCATGTCACATATGCGGCTTCGTTGTTTGAGACAGAGTATGAAAGTTGGGAAGTTTTGCTGCAGCTAATTAAACCTTGATTGGAGTTTTTTGCAGTTCTGGACCTATGTGGGGACTTTGAAAAGGGTGTAGAAGTAATTCATTGCGATATTGCCAGAATTAGAGCAGGCAATGGGATTAGTTTAAATTGGTGACATGGTTGACACAGATACTGTGGGTCAAAGAGCCTGATCCTGTGCTGTACTGTTAGAGGTTCTATATCCCAACAAACTACATCATGTTTATAAAATGCAAAGCAAGTGCTGGTATTTATAGTTGGAGAGTTGTGCTGAACAAGTTCTTCCTCCCAGGCATTCCACTAAGGCTGGGAACATTGGCCTCTGGACATTTCTGAGGTGTCTGAAGAATCGCATGAGAGATTTTCAGCTCATGTTACAGATGCGAGAGGTGGTGTTTGATGGGGTGAGTGAATCAACTGCAAATGTTGTTAACTGTTTGCAATTCCCATTAAAATCTTAAGACTAGACTAAGTGGGACCCATTGGGTCCCATTGTCACACGGGAGGCCGGGTCCCACAACGCAATATTCCACCTCTCCACCAATTCCAATATTCCACCACTCACGCATAGCCCCCAACTGCGCAGGCATGGCTGACAGGTTCCCGTTGTGACGCCCCGGATCCCCTTCCTTCCCTCATCCCACCCCCACCTCTGCCCCTTGCCCTTCCCTCCTCCCCTGAACCACCCCCACCCCCCCCCCATCCACTCTTAGCGACTCTCCGGCGGTACAGCCATTCACTCCCATTGGGTTCCCATTGTGACATAGAACACGCAGGTATTACTGCGCAGGTGCAGCTGACGGGCATGGCAAGTGGAAGAGGGATATATTAAAGCTTAAAATGTGAATAACTCTCAAAATATAACAAAAATTTAAACTTTAAAGAGGAGATTTATTCAGTCTATTCTTTCTTGTTGTGTCTCTTGTTGTGTTCTGTAGCTGGTGGAGAGGGTCGGCTTCAGGCGGGGGCTGTCGGGGGCCGGTGGTGGGAACATCCTGCAGACTGGGGTGGGGCACAGCTTCAGGCGGGGCTGTCAGGGGCCGGTGGGGGAGGGGGGAGCGTCCTGCAGCCAGGGGAGGGGGATGGCTTCAGGCGGTGACCAGTGGAGGGGGGGGGGGGACTTTCTGGAGGTCTAGTATGGGTGTTGTGGGCCGAAGGGACTAGTTTCCAGTGGTCTAGTACGGACATTGTGGGCCGAATGGATTATTGGGCTCACAGTTCACTCACTCACGGCTGGTGGGCTCACAGTTCACTCACTCACGGCTGTTGGGCTCACAGTTCACTCACTCACGGCTGGTGGGCTCACAGTTCACTCACTCACGGCTGGTGGGCTCACAGTTCACTCACGCATGGCTGGTGGGCTCACAGTTCACACGGTTGGTGGATCTCTGGACGCAGGCTTGACTTCTGGACTCAGCGGGACTTTCAGACTCGGTGCGACTTCCGGAATAAGCGCGACTTCCGTAATCAGCACAACCTACAGAATCAGCGCGACTTCCGGAGTCAGCACGACTTGTGGACTCACAATTCTGGACTCAACTCTCACTCATGGCTTCCCAGCTGACTGACTCATTATTCTCCTCGCCCCCAGAAGGGGCATTATTCTCCTCGCCCCCAGAAGGGACGTTACCTTTTTGGTGACTGACCGGAGAGAAGACCAATCTGCTGATCTCATGATAATTTAAACCTTCATAACTTTTCTAATATTCCACTGATTGGAACAAAATTTGGTGTGCTTGGAGCAGAGGAGAACGGTGAGTAAGGTGGCGAAAAATCCTAGCAATATAGGGTACCTTTTTTGCGCAAATTTAAAAGCAACGCAGATGAGAGTTTTAGTAATAGTATATAGATGCTTTGGCACTGAGCTGACCAAGTATTGGCAAGTGGTCAGGCTAGACATTGAGGCCTGAACATCATTCTGGTCATGATATTTTTAAAAGGACCCAGGACAGGAGAGGTACAAAAAAATTACTACTGCAAAGACGAAGAACAATGAACAGTTCCACATCAAGAAAGTTTCAGTTTCATACTGGGTCTCTTTGTTCTTGAAGAGAAAGCAGGAGACTGCTGGAGGGGCTGTTGGACTTAACAGTGATGTTTTATCAGTTCCCCTGAGACTTGTAGAAAATGTATTAAACGTGATTGTCCTTCCATAAAACCATATTGTTGATCATGATTGTCCCTCACATTGTCCCTGACATTATTTCCTAAAGTACCAGAATCCTGTTATGTTACCTGCATCTCTCCTTTTTTGAATAAGGGTGTTGTGTTTCCAATTTGCTGGGTCCCTAGCAGTGTTCAGAGAACTCTGGAAGATCACAAGCATTTAATTCACCATCTTAGAAGTCACTTCCTTTAAGACCTTTAACTTTAGTTTTCAGGTCCAGGGGACTTGTCAGCCTTTAATTCCATCACTTTTTATCTCTTAATCGTAATTGTGTTCCTCCCTCCTTGACCCTCCGCATTTTATAATGGCATTTTACACTGTGAATGGTTCGATTATAATCACGATTTGTCTTTCCACTGACTAGTTAACACGCAGCAAAAGCTTTTCACTGTATCTCTGTACACATGACAATAAACCAAACTAAACTAACAAAACAATTGTGTTTTTAGTTTCACTTGCTGTGAAGTGCACAATGTTTAGATCATGTCTTCGGAGCAGAATTAGGCCATTCAGCCCATCGAGTCTACTCCACTATTCAATCATGGCTGATATATCTTTCCCTCTCAACCCAATTCTCCTATCCTTAACCTTTGTCACCCTTAATAATCAAGAACCTGACGATCTCCCCTATAAAAATACCCCTAAACGACCCTGACAGCTGTGTGACAATGAATTCCACAGATTCACCACCATCTGGGTAACTCAATTCCTCATCTCCTTTCTACAGGTACGCCCTTTTATTCTTGCCCTTTGTTCCGAGACTCTTCCACTAGTGGAAACATCCTCCCCACATCCACTCCATCCAGGCCTTTCATTGTTTAAATGTTCATTTGTTCGAGGTCTCTGTCATTACCAGTATTTCTCACCATCTCAGCCTCTAAAGGAGCAGCATGTGGGGTTCTGGATGTTGACAACTTACCATCTGATTGCTGTAAACTGAGAATAGCTCAGTGTGTGAATGGTGGGTGGGAACGGTTCTCATTGCTTGAGGTCCGACAAGGTGAAACTCCCACGATTCCATTGTCTGTTTCTCCCCAGTCTGCCGCCGATGGACACGTGGGTGAAAGTGACGAGAACGTGGAGCGAAGCAACTGGTCCTCGAAGACCGACTACCTGCTCTCAGTGATCGGCTGTGCTGTGGGTCTGGGCAACGTCTGGAGATTCCCTTACCTGGCATACAGGAACGGAGGAGGTACTGTAGAGGTTTCACAATACACAAGAAAAAAGGGCAGAAAAGGGCAGGTCAACAATATATTGATTTATGAATAGCATGAAATGCAAACATAAATGTATTATGCAGGGTAAAAGTGTGGTTTCAATAATGTTGATAAAATCTCACAACTTTAAGCCGTACATTTTTACATTAGAAACATAGAAAATAGGTGCAGGAGGAGGCCATTCGGCCCTTCGAGCCAGCACCGCCATTCATTGTGATCATTGCTGATCGTCCCCAATCAATAACCTGTGCCTGCCTTCTCCCCATATCCCTTGATTCCACTAGCCCCTAGAACTCTATCTAACTCTCTCTTAAATGCATCCAGTGACTTGGCCTCCACTGTCCTCTGTGGCAGGGAATTCCACAAATTCACAACTCTTTCGGTGAAAAAGTTTTTTTCTCACCTCAGTCTTAAATGGCTTCCCCTTTATTCTAAGACTGTGGCCCCTAGTTCTGGACTCGCCCAACATTGGGAACTTTTCCTGCATCTAGCTTGTCCAGTCCTTTTATAATTTTATATGTTTCTATAACAGCCCCCTCATCCTTCTAAACTCCAGTGAATACAAGCCTAGTCTTTTCAATCTTTCCTCATATGACAGTCCCGCCATCCCAGGGATCAATCTCGTGAACCTACGCTGCACTGCCTCAATCACAAGGATGTCCTTCCTCAAATTAGGAGACCAAAACTGGACACAAAACTCCGGATGTGGTCTCACCAGTGCCCTATACAACTGCAGAAGAACCTCTTTACTCCTATACTGAAATCCTCTTGTTATGAAGGCCAACATTCCATTAGCTTTCTTCATTGCCTGCTGTATCTGTAAGCCAACTTTCAGTGACTGGTGTACAAGGATGCCTAGGTCTCGCTGCACCTCCCCCTTGCCTAACCTAACCCCATTGAGATAAAAATCTGCCCCCTTGTTTTTGCCGCCAAAGTGAATAACCTCACATTTATCTATATTATACTGCATCTGCCACGTATCTGCCCACTCACTCAACCTGTTCAGGTCACCCTGCAACCTCCTAACATCCTCTTCACAGTTCACACTGCCACCCAGCTTTGTGTATATATGGTAAACAGTTGCGGCCCCAACACCGAGCCTTGAGGCACTCACTCGCCACTGCCTGCCATTCTGAAAAGGACCCGTTGACTCCAACTCTTTGCTTCCTGTCTGCCAACCAATTTTCTATCCATGTCAACACCCTACCCCCAATACCATGTGCTCTAATTTTAATCACCAGTCTCCATTGCGGGACCTTATCAAAGGCTTTCTGAAAGTCTAGATACACTACATCCACTGGCATCCCTTCATCCATTTTACTTGTCATATCCTCAAAAAATTTCAGAAGATTAGTCAAGCATGATTTCCCTTTCATAAATCCATGTTGACTTGGACTAATCCGTTTACTACTATCCAAATGCCCCATTATTACCTCTTTAATACTTGACTCCAGCATCTTTCCCACCACCAAAGTCAGGCTAACTAATTCCCCGTTTTCTCTCTCGCTCCTTTCTTGAAAAGTGGGATAACAATAGCCATCCTCCAATCCACAGGAACTGATCCTGAATCGATTGAACATTGGAAAATAATCACCAATGCATCCACTATTTCTAGAGCCACCTCCCTGAGGACCCTGGGATGCAGACCATCAGGCCCAGGGGATTTATCATCCTTCAGTCCTATTAGCCTACCCAATACTATTTCTCGCCTAATGAAAAATTCTTTCAGTTCCTCTACCTCCTTCGATCCTCTGTCCTCCAGTACATCTGGGAGATTGTTTGTCTTCCTTAGTAAAGACAGATCCGAAGTACCTGTTCAACTCTTCTGCCATTTCCTTGATACCCATAATAATTTCACCCGTGTCTGCCTTCAAGGGACCCACATTTGACTTTGTTACTCTTTTTCCCTTAACATGTCTAAAGAAGCTTTTACTGTCCTTCTTTATATTCCTGGCCAGCTTCCCTTCGTACTTCATCTTTTCAGCCCGTACTACCTGTTTTGTTTCCTTCTGTTGACCTATGAAAGTTTCCCAATCCTCTGGCTTCCGGCTACTCTTTGCTGTGTTTTACATCTTTTCTTTTAGTTTTATTCTATCCCTAACTTCTCTTGTCAGCCACAGTTGCCTCCTACTCCCCTTAGAATCTTTCTTCCTTTTTGGAATGAAATGATTCTGTTACATTCGAGTTACATTCTGTCGAGTTACTTTTTGAGTTACAATCATTTCAACGTCATATGGGAGTAATCGCATCGTGAAATAAATGTGTTGTCTACCAAGCCAGATGAATTAAAAAATGGGTAATCAAAGTGACACCCTTTAGTTTATTAACGACAAAAATATAACCAGAGTTTTTTTTGACATTCAGTGTAAATTGGATATCATGAGGTAAAATTGATGAAAATGAGACTGAATCTTACTGAATCTAAACTAAATAAGTGCAAGTCCCGGGTAAAGTATGTGATTAAGTAACATTCTTTCATGATATCACTGAACAAAAACAGGCTGCTCGCACATGATGTGATAGATTTCCTGCAGTTTCTTCCATGCAATAATATTCATACAAAATTTAAAAAAAGTGAAATGAGAAAAGATAGGTAGTTGATCAGCACTTAAAATATACCTTTTGAAAAGTGGCATCCGCCCGAAAAATGAATGTAGTGTTCTTTGTCTCTCCTTTTGAGATGAAGTATTGTCTTCAAACATCTCCGCATTGGACCGTCAGACATTTCGAAGTTCACAAAGGGTCTAAAGAAGGGTCTCGATCCGAAACGTCGCCTATTCCTTCTCCACATAGATGCCGCCTCACCCGCTGAGTTCCTCCAGCATTTGTCTACACTCAAAGTTTAAATGATAATTGTACCCGCATCAGACAGTTTTAAGAAATTCTCCCGTGAATTTTATTGAAAGGAACGTGTCATACTTGAAGCAAGGTCAGTTCACATAATTATATTTACTGAGGAATGCATATCGACGTATCGGTTGGTGACCATTATAATAGTGTGTTACAATACGATGTTAACAGTAGCAGTTAACGAACAGCTAATGTTAACAGTGACAGTTAACATATCGTTTTTGTCTCAATCAAACGACTCGAATCGTTCTGCAGTACACTACTTATTAAACCCAACACAATAATTTACAAAGCTTGTAATGAATATGGAATGGATGAGCATTTATCATTAACAAAGGATGACATTTTCAGAGTCTTTTCTTTTCAGAGTCTGATTCTTTTCTGAGCCAGCTGACCATGCATGCGGCCGCGACTCCGCAGCGCGCGGTCGGATGGGAACTGATTGCAAAATACATGTTTCACAAAACATGGGGGGATTGCCCCCCACCTCGCAAAACACAGGGGGACACGCCCCATGTCCCCCTGGGAATTCCGCCTGGGGCAAGCGAGCTGACCTGGTCACTACAGCCAGACCTGCCAGCCGACCTGGGAATTGCGGCCAGTCCCGGGGCCCAGAGGCGACCTGGGAACTGCAGCCAGACCTGGGGCATGCGAGCCGACCTGGGACTGGCTGTAGCCCCCACCTCTCAAAACATGGGGCGGGGGGGGGGGGGGGGGGGGGGAGGGTGGGACAGGTCCCTCCGTAGGTATGTTACAAAACTTACCTTCAGCGGCGTTGCAGTTCTGCCGCTGCCCGTGTGCGCGACTTTGGCGCCTTTGAGAGGGGGGCGGGTTTAAAATGCGATTTTTCTGCAGCTTATTCAAATTGATCTCGGTTAGGCTGTTTAGTTGCGAAAGAAAAATTGCTTCGATTGCCGTTTTATTAAGTTTATTAAAATTAGCGCTGGATAATTTAATTGTTAGAGTAAATTAAAAATCATCTTCTAAAGCTGTGAACGCCGACAACGGGACGGATCTCACTTAGGGGACAAGGCAAGGTAGGCTGTTTATTTTTACATAAAAAAGTACTTCTTACGATGCCTTTAATCAAAATTTTAAGTTGCGAGAAGGTGACTTGGAGTCCATCCGAACCAGCAGTATTTTTTCATGCCGACATGGAGTTCAAATTCACCGCAACTGCAACATTCCAAACCAGCGCGTTCCACAAAATCCCACTCGCAAGATGATTTAAATGGCCATTAATTAAACATCACAGCCTCCTTCTCTGCACTACCGATCTCTGTTAGTGAACATTTTGTGTCCTTAAACCAACCTGCCCCACTCCCAACAATCCTTTGCCCTCCCTCCCCCCCTCCCAACAATCCTCTGCCCTCCCTCCCCCCCTCTGCCACAGATCTCCCTCAACTCGACACCTCGTTTCCCCTTCCACCCACTAACACCCTCCCATCTATCTTTCAAGCAACATTATGAACCTGTATCCGAGACACCTCCCACACTCTTCAACAGTCCAATAACTTCCAAATCCTCGGCCTCATCTCTTCCATGGACTTCCAGTCCCGTTACACCTCATTCCCTCACAAGGCACTCCAGTTCTTCCTTGAATGGGAAGTTGAGAGAGGGGAAGTTGGCGCAGAGACAACGGAGACGCTGGTCAATTCAGCATGGGGTTGAGGTGCAGGGAAAGCTGTCTGGGCATTGGTGGCACTTTGGTGCGATGCTCTGCGGAATTCTACAGGCAGTTTTTGTCTCTAAATCTGAAGAAGGATACATTGCCTGGTTCAGTGACTCGATCACCCAGAAACCAAGGAGATTGCAAAACGTGCTGCCCAGTCCATCATGGAAGGGATCTATAGAAGATGCGGCCTCAACAAGCCAGCATCATCAAAGACCTACACCACTCTGGTCACAATCTCGCGGGCCGGGGTGGAGCCTCACGGGTCAACGAAGCCCGTGGCCATCGGAAAATCACCAAACAAATTGCATTGGAGACAAAAGGAACTGCAGATGCTGTTTAAAAAAAAAACCCATACAAAGTGCGGGAGTAACTCAGCGGGACAGCAGCTGGAGAACATGAATAGGCGAGGCTTCAGGTCAGGACCCTTTTTCATTTCTGGACATTCCCTCCACAGATGCTGCCTGCCCAGTTGAGTTACTCAAGCAAATATAGCTTTTTTTTGTAATTCAGTCCAGCACCTGCAGTTCCTTGTGTCGCCAGGGAGATTGTTTTGTACTGTTCCAGTCATAAGGCTTGCAATAGGAAGTTTTGCCTTGCAGATTATTTAATGAAGACTAAAACAAGATGCCTTCTCCCGCACAGGCTGAGCGGATGGATTGTGGCCGATGTGACGCTGGATGCAGTCCATGCCCGGAAGCAGTAGAACGCAAATATCCTATAGCGGAGCATAGTGGTAGAACGTACTGGCCTTATTTTTAATGGGGCAGGCGTGGCTTGCTAAAGATTTACGATTCAGCCATCCTGAAATGCATGTTCTTGTTGACCACGTTGACAAACACAAGCCACTCTCCAGAATGGACAGGATCGACTTGGTCTTGACACAGTGCGAGCGCCCACCCCGCTCGGCTGAGAACGCAGTGAGTACCTAATCCGAGGATCAGCCACAATTTGGAGACCCGTGAACGTGATGGACAGACCACGTTTCGTGTCGGCACCCTTCTTTAGGCTCTCACACCCGCTGAGTTCCTCCAGCTCAAGGCTCCAGCATCTGCAGTTCCCGGTGTTTCCAACTTGTCCGCGAAAAACTAGGGTGGACCTGCCCTCCTCCTTCCCGGCTCCCCCCCCCCCCATCCCTCCCCCCCCCCCCCCCCCCCCCCCCCCCCCACCGCAAACAGTCGAAGGGGCCCGACCCGAAAGTCACCCATCTATGTTCTCCAGGGATGCTGCCTGACCCGCTGAGTTACTCCAGTACTTTGTGTCTATCATCGGTGTAATCTGGTACTTTGGTGCATCTGCAGTTCCTTGTTTCTTTGTTGCTGTTCCTTGGTTGGGAGTTTTCCAACAGCGAACCGAGCGGTGGGTGGAAACTGTCCGATAATCTCCCTCCTTCTCCCCCAGGCCGCCACTGATGGAGATGTGGGTGAAAGTGACGAGAATGTGGAGCGAGGCAACTGGTCCTCGAAGACCGACTACCTGCTCTCAGTGATCGGCTGTGCGGTGGGTCTGGGCAACGTCTGGAGATTCCCTTACCTGGCGTACAGGAACGGAGGAGGTACTGTAGATAGTCCACGGGTCTAACGCACGGACGCAGAGTTCAATAGGTTTGGTTAGTTGAGCTTTCATCGTCGGCAGTTAGTGTCGGGAGCCCAGCAGATCGCGTGTCGCCAGAAGACATCATTCCTCTGACTTCACTCGCTTTAGGGCATTTGACCACATTGACCTAGGAGAGATCAATGGATTCCAATGAGATACACATTCCCAGGATAACATGGCCAGAAAAAACAGTGATCCTCGTCCAGAACCGCCAGTCCCTCGACAGGAAGCAAATTCAACCCGAAACGCCGTCGGTCCATTTCCCTCCATAGATGCTGCCCGAGTAGCTGAGTTCGTCCAGCGGGTTGGGTTTTAAGGATTCCAGCAGCTGCCATCTCGTGTGTCTCGCTTCTCCCGCCCACCATCCCCAACCCGTCGCCCCTCCCGGAATCCCCATCTCCGCTGGAGGAACATCCCCGTCCAAGCGGCAAATCGATGACACGCGGCGCCAGTTCCCATCCTCACCAGAGTGTCTACCTTCCCTCTGTCCATCCACTTTCACAACATTGCTCCGATGTGTCCCTCCCCTTCTCACGGCGGCGCAGCGCCAGAGACCCGGCTTCCTTCTGGTAACAAAGGGGGCTGTCTGTACGGAGTTTGCACGTTCTCCATGTGACCGCGTGGGGTTCCTCCGGGTGCGTTGGTTTCCTTCCACATTTGTAGGTGAATTGGCTTCTGTAAATTGTCTATAGTGTGTAGGGTGGTGCTAGTGTACGGCGATGGACGGCGCGGACTCGGTGGGCCGAAGAGCCTATTTCCGTGCTGTACCTCTAAACTTAACTAATCACCTGCCCAGTCCCTCTCTCGTACTGGCAGAGTTTTAGCCCAACCCTTCACCGCAGTCCCACATCCCGCTGAAATACTCTCAGGTGGTCGACCTGCCCCGTGCCCACAGCGCCGCTCCCACGCCCTCTCATCTGGAGCCAACGCTCCCATCTCGGAATGCTTGGGGACTCTCCACGCTGCTCAAATCCCTCTCTTCCCAACGCTAACCCGGGTCCGCCCATCCCAACCACATCTCCGATCTCTCTCCCCTCTGCCCAAGATTTCAGTTCAAGGCCCATCCACAATCACACCCTCAGATCCTCGGGACCCCCATCGCTGCAGGGATCATGACCCTAGTTCCATCCACTGTCCCCTGCGCTTCAAGTCTTCTGCAGACCCCTTCTATAGCCCAATCCTTGTCATCTCTGATGAAAATGGCCAGACCATATTTACTACTTTGTGTGAAAGTAGCTAGTGTGAATTCAGGAATTGCAAGTTTCCGCAGTGTGTCTCCTGCAGGAGTATGACGGTCGCTTGGTTGGCGTATGCTAGCTGCTCAATGATGGATATCTTAGCACTGGTGAGACCTTCGACATTCAGCTGTAGTATCCCAGCATCCTTGCCTTTGACGGCAGCTGCCGCCCGCTCTGAAAAGAGCGTGCATCTTGGCTCAGGGCTGTGACACTCAAACTTTGTCCTATCCTTGGTTTGGTTTCGTGTTATCGGCATCTGTCTCCACAAAGTATTCCACAAGAGAAGACTAAGTGGATTAACAGGAGGGACCACGAGAAGGTTGCGGACATCTCTATAAACGGGAATAAATGGGGCTTTTTCAGGTTGGCTGCCAGTGACTAGTGGAGTTCCGCATTGGTCGGTGGTGGGGCCGCTACTCTTCACGTTGTATATTAATGATTAGGACAATGTAGGATTGTAGTCTATGTAGGATTTTAAATTGGATTAGGATCTGTCTAACATTAATCGAGCATTTGTGTACATAGAGCAAATATTTATCCCATCTGCCTTTAGAAATTTTTATAGATAGTTCTTGTTCCCACTCTCTTCTTATAACATCTGACAAAGGTATCTCTATATTTAGAATAATATTATACAAGTATGATATGAAATGATTCTTTTCATGCCTTCATCTAGTAGATCTGACGTCATAGTTTGGTATTCTTGTGTATGTTTTTTCAAGTAATCTCAAATTTGCAGGTATCTAAAATATTGATTACTTTTCAAATTGTATTTAAGTTGTAATTCTTGGAATGATAAAAAGTTTCCCATTTCATACATGTCTCCAAACGTTTTAATTCCTATTCTTTCCCAATGAGTAAAAGTTTTGTCGATAATAGATGGTTTAAACGACGGATTATTAGCTATAGGAGAAAGAAGCGATAGGTTTCTTAATTTGAGAGTAAATTTTATTTGTCTCCAAATTCGTATTGTGCTATGGATAATCGGATTTCTCTTGTATATTGTATTATTCAATCTTATTAGGGCGAGAAGGATCGCTCCTATGTTAAAAGGAGAACAATCCTCTCTCTCCATTACTATCCATTCTGCCTGTTGTGTTGCATTGTCCAACCAGTGAATTACATTTTTTATATTCACTGCCCAATAGTAGTACAAAAAATTAGGGAGTGTAAGTCCACCAAATTCTTTGGGTATACATAGATGTCATCTTTGGATTCTATGTGATTTATAGTCCCTTATAAAATTTGTGATATGTGAATCAAGTTTTAAAAAAAAACATTTTAAGTAGGTATATTGGTATTGATTGAAATAAGTACAAAATTTGTGGGAGGAAAAATCATTTTTATGGCATTTATTCTGCCTATTAAAGACATCAGAAGTGTTTTCCAAAATTGGGTCAAAGCATGTAATTTGGTAAGTTAAGGCAAATAATTTGCATTAAATAAAGAGTTGTATTTTCTGGTAATTTGAATACCCAGATATTTAAATATTTAAATTTTTCTGTGGCAATTCTAAAGGGGAATTTTAAAAGATATGTCGGCTCTTGAGGTTTTATCGCCATTATTTCGCTTTTGTTCCAATTTATTCTATATCCTGAGAAGGAACCGAATTCCTCTATAAAGTTTAAGGATAAGGGGGAAGTCCTTTAAAACCGAGATGAGAAGAACTTTTTTCACACAGAGAGTGGTGAATCTCTGGAACTCCCTGCCACAGAGGGTAGTCGAGGCCAGTTCATTGGCTATATTTAAGAGGGAGTTAGATGTGGCCCTTGTGGCTAAGGGGATCAGAGGGTATGGAGAGAAGGCAGGTACGGGATACTGAGTTTGATGATCAGCCATGATCATATTGAATGGCGGTGCAGGCTCGAAGGGCCGAATGGCCTACTCCTGCACCTAATTTCTATGTTTCTATGTTTCTATGTTTAATAAGTTTGGTATGCTAATTTGCGATTTTGTAATGTATAATAGTACATCATCTGCGTATAGTGATATTTTATTATTAGAGTGTTTAGTATTATAAAGCGGCGTTTTCACGGGGCGACTTGACGCAAGATGTAACCAGAGTGAAGTGGTCGTGGTCTAGCACGATATCACACGATATAACGGGGGGTAGATAAAGAGTTCCCACGGTACTCGGCATTTCTGTTATTTGTGCGAGTGACTTGTCCGTCTCCCGAGCTTTCCCGTTAAATCTTGAATGAACATTGTGAAGTGTTGTTAAATCATCACGTGGCACAAATGATGTCACTTTTTTTTCACACTATAAATATCCTCCCTTGGTTGAATTGGCTCATTTGGAGACATGTGTTACTGTGTATGTGGGAGACACAGATGGACTGAGCACAGTACCTCGGTCTTACTGTGTGGGAGAGGGGGTGAAAGAGACGTACACTCACAGAGGCAGAGTCTCTCAGCCTGTGTAAGAGGGAGGGAGGGAGAGAGAGAGAGAGAGGCACACATAAGGTGGATGTGAAATCTCACCTGCCTGTTTCAGTGACAGACACCCGCCGCAATGATTTCAATTAAATATTGGGAACATCAGGCCGCAAACGTTATTTCTTGAGTGTTAGTGCTGGACTTTGACTCGACCTTCCTAGTTAGCCGGCGCCTGAGACTGAGCCAAGCAATGTCCAGACCTGACTTCAACACAAAGTGATGGAGGAACTCAAAGGGTCAGGCTTGTCCAACGCTCTGTGTTTTGCTCGTGATTCCTGCATCTGCAGTTCCTCGTGTATACAGACCAGAGTTGCCACTTGACTCCGAGATGACCATCACAGAGCATACGGAAGATAGATACGAAATGCTGGGGTAACACAGCGGGACGGGCAGCATCTCTGGAGAGAAGGAATGTGTGATGTTTCGGTTCGAGACCCTTCTTCAGAGTCTCGTCCCGAAACATCACCCATTCCTTTTATCCAGATGCTGCCCGTCCAGTATTTTATGTCTGTCTCCAGTATTACTGTGTCTATCATCGGCGCAAACCAACATCTACAGTTCTTTCCGACACATTAGAGGATACCGTCTCGCCATCACTCGGATTACCCGCTTCATTTCCATAACGTTGCCACCTCTCTTTACTTTGCTTACTGAAGCCTGATCCTTGTCACACCCAGTGCTCTATCGCCCAGCCTCTCATCTTTCAATCGGGTTCGGCCAGGAAGGAACTGCAGATGCTGGATTAAAACGAAGATAGACACAACCTGTAGCTCAGCGGGACAGGCAGCATATCAGAAGGGTCTCGACCCGAAATGTCACCCATTCCTTCTTCCCAGAGATGCTGCCTGTTGCGCTGAGTTCCTCCATTTTGTGTCTACCTTGGGTTTATCCAGGATCTCCCCGTTGATGTCCTAACTCGCTTTGGTTTGTTATTATTATCTCATATCGAGAACCAGCAGATACAGGTTTAGGTTCGGGGGGAATGATTTAATGAGAGCCTAAGGGGTAACTATTTTACGCAAAGGGTGGTGGGTGTATGGAATGAGCTATCCGTTAAGGTAGTTGAGGCAGGTACTGTCGCAATGTTTAAGACGCATTAGACTGAAGCATGGATAGGATAGGTTTAGATGGTAATGGGCCAAAGGCGGGCAAGTGGGACTAGTGTAGATGGGACATATTGGTCGGTGTGGGCAAGTTGGGTCGAAGGGCCTGTTTCTACGCTGTATGATTCTATGCAGGGAATAAACTTTTGTTTGCGTGCTATACAATCATATCAGATAATGCTATACATGAATATAACCAAGCCACGTACAGTCTGAAGAAGGGTCTCGACCCGAAACGTCACCCGTTCCTTCTCTTTAGAGATGCTGCATGTCCCGTTGAGTTACTCCAGCATTTTGAACCGTCGAGTTACTCCAGCATTCTCTTTAAACCGGCATCTGCTGTTCCTTCCGACACATGCACAAGAACACCAGGTAGAGCGAAGAGGAAAATACCAGAGTTCCGAATATATGTTTTCAGGACAGTTCCAGGGGGAAAAAGTCCAATGTCCGCATTGAGGTAGGTTGGTAGGTCGGGTCAGTGCCCAAACGAATGGAAGGAAGAACCGTTCTGAAGCCGGATAAGAATAGGTGGTCGGCGCGGACTCGGTGGGCCGAAGGGCCTGTTTCCGCGCTATATCTCTAAAATTTGAAGTTAGGTAATGTCTAAAGGAACTGCAGATGCTGGTTAATATGCACAAAAGGACACAAAATGTTGGTGTAACTCAGCAGGTAAGTCAGATCTGGGAAGAAAAACATAAAAAGCTGGAGTAAGTCAGCGGGTCAGGCAGCATCTCTGGAGAAAAAGAATTGGTGGCGATTCGAATCGGAACCCTTCTTCAGACATCCTAATCGGAATTGAGTCTGAAGATGTGTCTCGTCCCGAAACATCACCTATTTTTCTCCAGAGATGCTGCTTGACTCGCTGAGTTACTCCAGCTTTTTGTGTCTGTCTTCGGTTTAAACCAGCATGTGCAGTTCACTCCTTACACGGGTCTCTGGAGAACATTGATTGGTAGCGTTCCGGACCCTGCTTCAGAAAGGCATCGATCGCTAGTCGGCGAGGACTCCGAGCTGTATCTCTCAAAGAAGTACATGTGAAAAATTTCTCACGGATCATAAAAATGCGGGACATTTCAGTAAAGTCCCTTTTAAAGTCCCTTTTAAAGATTATAGCTATTTTCTTGAATCTCATTAACATAACTCATGAATAAGTTGATGTCCATATGCGGATGCAAATCTTTATTTTTTAAATTCAATCCCACAGAAGACAATTTTTACTCACCTTCTGTCCCCTCTGTCCAGCTTCCGGGTTCACCGTTCGCAGGAGTTCCCACGGTAACCGCAAGAGTCAATACGGATATCGCACGGATATCGCACTGGCCACTACGTTCATATAATGTTGCAATGCTCAACCACAAGTGTACAAGTCACTCTTGGAGAAATTCAAACTTGCTTGAATTTTCTCCCGAGTCACCAAGTTACACGGCTACCTGCCGTTAGCGCTACGGTGGTCCACGGTGGTCCACGAATGCCGTACTGTTATCGCACGAGGTTCCCACGATGTTTAACTCTGGTTAACTCTTGCGTCAAGTCGCCCCGTGAAAAAGCCGCTTAACCGTGGATATTCGGATGCATTCTTATATTTTCTGCTAGGGGCTCTATTGCAAGAGCGAATAGCAGGGATGATAAAGCACAACCCTGTCTATTGCCCCTGGATAAGTGAAATTTCTGAGACAGTATGTTATTAGTTAATATTCTAGCCGTAGGCTTGTCATATAATAATTTTATCCATGAGATAAAATTCTCTCCCATTTGAAATGTTTGCAATACTTTAAAGAGGTATTCCCATACCACTTGGTCGAATGCTTTTTCTGCATCCAGTGAGATAATTGATAAATCTTCTTCTATTTTATGTGAATGCATTATGTTGAAAAGACGTCTCAGATTATTGAATGAGTGTCTCTTGGGTATAAACCCCGTTTGATCCGGATTTATTAATTTACTAACATATTTGCTTAATTTTCTTGCTAAGGTTTTAGCTAGTATTTTCTGATCTGTATTTAACAGTGCAATAGCTATATATGAACCAGGGTCTTCTAAATCTTTATCCTTCTTAGGTATAAGTGTAATAGTTGATTCCGCTAATGTTTCTGGTAATGTCTGTTCTTTGAATGCATATGTGTAAAGTTTGTGTAAACGTGGTGAGATTATCTCATAAAATCTTTCATAGAATTCATTACTAAATCCATCCGGTCCTGGTGTTTTACCATCCTTCAATGAATTTATTGTCTCTTCTATTTCTTTAATCGAAACTTGAGCTCCTAATTCCTCTTGTTCCAGCGAATTGAGTTTTGGAAGGTTGCAGTTATCTAAAAAATGTGTGAGTTTAATGCTATCTGTTGATGTTTTGGATGTATATAAGTTTTGATAAAATTGAGCAAATCTTTTATTAATATCTTTAGGTAACGTTATCAATTCCCTTTATCTGATTTAATTTTTGGAATCGTATGATCCTTTTCCCGTATTTTTAGTTGTCTTGCCAAGAGTTTATGTGGTTTATCACCAAATTCAAAGTGTTCCTGTTTTGTGATTTGAAATAGTCTGATAACTCTTGCAGATAACATTCTGTTCAGTTTAAATTTCAGTATTGTTATTGTAGATGGTTATGCATGCAACCTATAATGAAGCTACCTCATCACCACTAACCACGCCCCATCATATTAGTATAACTGTAGTCTCCTCCCTTTGTTCCTCCCATTAGGTCCCAGTACGCCTGAAGGCTGGATGCAGTCAGTGCTGGGACGTGTGTGCCATGTGCTATAATAAACTACCAGTAAAGGTTACAGTGTGTCAGAGATCACTCCTTTACATGGTGTCAGAAGTTTAAGACTCGCGTTTCCCGTTTACCGGTTTTCATTTATTTTGTCCCCGTTAGTGCCCAGTTTCGGGTTTCCCTCGATATGGCTTCCTCATGCCGAAAGCCATCTCCCCTTGTCTTCGATGCTGACATTGCGGAACGATGGTCGACTTTTGTGATGGACTACACTCACTACGTCAATATTGCGCACCGGAACGACCCAGCCGCGGTCAAAGCATCACTCTTGCTCAACCTGGCCGGTCCCGACGCAATGAAGAGAGCTCAAGCCTTTGTCTACGAACCAGCGGTCCTGGATGACAACGACCTACCGGTCGAGCCAGCTGAATCGGCCGACGACCCGGTATGTCTTTTGCGCAAATTCGCGGAGATATGTGACCTGCCCTCCAACCGTATACTGGAGCGGGCCAGGTTCTTCTCACGCAAGCAACAGCCGGATGAACCTGTTGAATGCTTCATTGCCGACCTGCGGCACCTTGCCCAGCGGTGCCGATTCGAAACCATGCGCGACCAGCTCACCAGAGACATTCTCGTTACCGGTATGATCGATCAGAAGCTGCGTGCCGACCTGCTGCAACGGCCTGACCTAACCCTGACTCAGGCAATGCATGCGTGCCGCATTGCCGAAGTGGTCCACCATCCTCATGGACAGAGGGGGTCTGACAACCGAGCCATAAATTTAACTGGTGTTGCTGGACAACGACGGATGAAGGAGAACTTTCGCCCTCCACAGCGGCCCGTTCGTACACCCCGGGACCCAAGATCTAACAAGTGTCCTAACTGCAGCTACGTGCACTCCTCAGAATCACAGTGCCCAGCCCTTGGGAAGACCTGCAATTTCTGCGGGAGAAGAAACCATTTTGCAGCTGCCTGCCGATCCCGTGGGAAAGTTCCCTCAGCTCCCAGACAACTCCTAAACAATCTTCTGCAGGTTGATAGCGAGATGGACTCTCAGCCCTCTGTTGACGCTGCCCCCGACTCTGAGCTCAGCTTTTCCACGGGAGATGTAAGTATTTACACTCTCCTCCACAGCCGATCTCGCCTCCCCGATCCTTCTGTGAACATAACTGTAAACAATAAGTCTTTCTCTGCTAAACTTGACACGGGGGCGAAGGTGAACGTAATGTCAACAAAGCTGTTCCACCAGATAAGGAATAATGAGCTGCTGATTGCCGACCGCTCTGTTTTGCGTGCCTATGGGGGAGAGGAACTAACACCTGTGGGGAGGGCGACTTTCCACTGCGTGCTGCAGGAAGCTTCCCAGGACCTGTCTTTCTTCATTCTGGACAGTGACTGTGTGACGTTGCTTAGCAACCGGGCCTGCCAGGATCTTGGGCTGGTGTCGTTTAACCATACGGTCCACGAGGTGCAACCTGTGATGGATCCACTATGTGAGTACCCAGACCTGTTTGACGACAAGCTGGGGAAGCTGCCGGTGGTGTACAAGATCGCGACTGACCCATCTGTGGAGCCCGTGATCCGTCCACCCCACAGAGTGTCTTTTGCCATGAAGGGCAAAGTGGAGGACATGCTTAAGGACATGGTCAACATGGGAGTGCTGGAGGCTGTCAGCGATCCAACCGTATGGGTCTCCACCATGGTCGCCACGTTGAAGAAAGGAAAAAATGAGATACGGGTGTGCATTAACCCCAAGGACTTAAATATGGCGATTAAACGGCCCCACTACCCCATGAGGACTGTCGAAGATGTTGCCGCCCAGGTGGGACAAGCTACTGTGTTCTCCGTCCTCGATGCAAGGAGTTCGTTTTGGCAGATACCCCTGGACAAACGCTCCACGGACCTGACCACGTTCAGCACGCCCTTCGGCAGGTTTAAGTTTTTACGGATGCCGTTCGGCATCAACTCTGCCAGCGAGGTATTTCAGCGTTCTATGGAACAATTATTTGCAGGTCTGCCCTGCGCGATTATTGTGGATGACATTCTGGTCTATGGGAGGGACGTGGCCGAACATGACCACAACCTCCGGCGGATTTTGGACCGTGCTCGGCAGATAAATTTGAAGCTCAATCGGTCAAAGTGCAAGTTCCGGGTGCCTGAAGTCACATATGTCGGCCACATTTTCACGGCCCAAGGATTGAAGCCAGACCCGCAAAAGACCAGCGCTATCTCTGAGCTGCCCGCCCCGACAGACGCCGTCAGTCTGCAGCGCTTCCTGGGTATGGTGAATTACCTGGGGAAGTTTATCCCCGACCTCAGCGAGTTGAGCGCACCCCTGAGACAGCTCACAAAGAAGGACATTGCCTGGGCATGGTTTCCGCACCACCAGCAGGCATTTGATCTGCTAAAGACAAGGCTGGTCAGCACACCTACACTTAAGTTTTTTGATCTGCGGCGTCCGATCGTGGTCACTTGCGACGCCTCTCGATTTGGACTGGGTGCTGCCTGCCTGCAACCCCACGCTGGTGACTCACTGCTGCCCATCTCCTATGCCTCCAGGACCATGACGGACACAGAGCAGCGCTATGCCCAGATAGAGAAGGAGCTGCTGGCGGTGGTTTTCGCGTGTTCGAAGTTTAAGGACTTCTTATTTGGCACCAGGTTCACCGTTGAGACAGGATCACCAGCCACTGGTAACGATACTTAACAAACCAATACACTGCGCTCCTGCCAGACTACAGCGGATGATGCTGCAGCTACAGCGCTTCGACTTTAAAATCGTATATAAGAGGGGCACCGAGATGCATGTGGCTGATGCACTGTCCCGGGCCCCCCGGACCTCCTGCGACCAGCACCCCTTCGAGCAGTCGGACTTACAGGTACTGAACGTCAACTTCGTCCCTTCTCACCAGCTGCAGTGCTTGGTTGAACATACCGCAAACGACCCCGACCTGCAGCAGCTTGCTGCTGTCATCAAGCGCGGGTGGCCCACCAAGCGGAATTCGTTGCCTGCCAGCGTCCACCCCTATTTTTTGGTCCGCGATGAGTTAGTCCTCCGGGACGGTATTATTATCAAAGGACACAAAGTTGTCATCCCGGAATCACTGCGTGGCTTGTATTTTGATGCCGCCCACATGGGACATCCCGGTGCAGATGCCACCGTCTCACATGCCCAGGAACAGTACTACTGGCCGGCCATGGCTAAATACATCCAGGCCAGAGTTGATTCCTGTCCGGACTGTCACTCGCTTGCCCCGCATCAGCAAAGACAGCCACTTTTGCAGCAGCCTGCACCTGACATGCCCTGGACTTCTCTGGCTGCCGACATTTTCGACTGGCGTGGGAAGCAATACCTTGTGCTAGTAGACTCTTACTCGAATTGGTTCGAGGTGGACCTCCTCCCCGCCATCACCTCCGAGATGGTGATCAGCAAGCTTCGCTGCCACTTTGCCACGTTTGGTTCCCCTGTCCGGCTGCAGACAGACAACGGTCGCCAGTTCTCCAGCGCCGAGTTTCGAGCGTTTGCCACAAAGTGGAACTTTAATCATTTCACTAGCAGCCCGGAGTACCCACAAAGCAATGGTCTAGCTGAACGGGCGGTCCGGAGCGCTAAGCACTTGCTTGAACAAGCCCGCCTCTCGAACGGGGATTTCTATCAGTGTCTCCTGAACCTTCGCAACATTTCCAGAGACATTTCCATGGGATCCCCTGCCCAGCGACTGATGTCCCGAGTTGTCCGCCCTCCGATGCCTATTGCCCAGCAGTCCCTGATGCCCAAAGTCCTGCAGCCTGCTGATGTCCAGAAACGTATTGCCCAAAAACACGAGATCCAGCGACGATCGCATGATAAATCCTGCCGCCCTCTTTCTCCACTGATGCCGGGACAGGTCGTCCGTTTGCAGACGTCCACCGGCTATTCCCGACTTGCCACCGTCGTCGGGTTTGACAGCGCGCCACGTTCCTACCTCGTGGATTTCGAAGGGACTGTATACCGACGCAGCCGCCAGCACCTGTTGGCGGTTAACGAGCCCAAACCACCTCCTGCGGTTCCGTATACCCCTCCATCGCGTGTCGAGCCTTCCTCCACTAACGTACCATCTGCTCCCTGCATGCCACGGTCGGTCCTTTTGCCTCGGGTAGCCCCCCCTGCTCCTCCCGGGTTTGCTCCCCAGGCTCTGTTGTCCCCTGCAAAATCTTCTCTCTCTCCAACTTCAACTCGTTCTACTCCTTCATTCTCACCTGGCTCTCCTGTGTCTCTCCGTTCCCCCTTCAAGCTGGGTTCTCCACCCATCTTCTCTCCTCCTCCTGTTTCTGTTCCTGTCCCCCCTCCTATTCTTTCGGGCGGGGAGGGTGAAGGTGCTGTACGCACTCGCTCGGGTCGGATTGTAAAACCTCCGGCTCGCTACGGAGAATATGCCTAGCTTTGCAGGTACTGTATAATAAACCTGCTACTGTAGTAACTTGTTTGAATTGTAAGGGGAAGGATGTAGATGGTTATGCATGCAACCTATAATGAAGCTACCTCATCACCACTAACCACGCCCCATCATATTAGTATAACTGTAGTCTCCTCCCTTTGTTCCTCCCATTAGGTCCCAGTACGCCTGAAGGCTGGATGCAGTCAGTGCTGGGACGTGTGTGCCATGTGCTATAATAAACTACCAGTAAAGGTTACAGTGTGTCAGAGATCACTCCTTTACAGTTATCTTATTGTGTTTATCTATAGTTGGGTCTTTCGCGTTGTCTAAATCCAATTGTGTAATTTGTTCTTCCAATTGCAATTGTTCAGTCTTATTCTTTTTATTTTGAAAAGCTTGTTATGAAATTATCGATCCTCTAATAAATGCCTTAAACGATTCCCATAGTAAAGAGGGTGATATGCCAGGGGTGTCATTATCTAAAAAAAAATTCCATCTGTTGTTTTAGATATGTTTTAGATATATGTTTAGAATTTGAGGGTTGAACCTCCAAAACGATTTTTTATTGGGCATTCTTTCTAGTTTTAGAAAAAAAGTTAACGGGGAGTGATCCGGGATGATACTATTATGGTATTTAGGATTAGCTGTAAATGGAATTAATTTCGTGTCCACTAGGAAGTAATCAATGCGTGAGTACATTTTATGTACCATTGAGTAGAAGAAATATTCCCTTCCAGCTGGGTTTGCAATCCTCCATACGTTTGTTATATTTGTGTTTTTTATGTATGTATTTAACAGTTCACTGGATTTTGATTTTATGTTTAGCCTCTTTTGTTGTGCTGATTTATCCAGATATTGATCCAGGACGCAGTTGAAGTCTCCCCCAATTATCACATTTTGATAATTAAACTCTGAGATTATATTCAGGATTTTGTTAAAAAATTGAGGGTTATCAAAATTAGGCGCATAAATATTTACCATAGTAAGTGAAGTAGAGTATCTCTCCTGTAAGTATAACATAACTCCCCTCTTTGTCTACTATTGTATTCTTTGGTTTAAATGGTATGCCTTTGCGAATTATAATTGCCATGCCTCTAGATTTAGGGATATATGAGGAGTGATATGTTTGACCGATCCAATTTGCCTTCAGCCTTGTCTGAGATTGGGGTTTCAAATGTGTTTCCTGTAAGAAAATTATATCGGTATTAAGTGATTTTAATTGGGCAAGAATGTTACTCCTTTTGATTGGCTCATTAATACATATGTTCCAGCTGCAGAACGTGATTCCTCCAATTTTCTTTTGCGTATTAATAATAATAATGGATGGGATTTATATAGCGCCTTTCTAATACTCAAGGCGCTTTACATCGCATTATTCATTCACTCCTCAGTCACACTCGGTGGTGGTAAGCTACTTCTGTAGCCACAGCTGCCCTAATTTGCTAATGTTACTTTGAATCCCTTCATCCAAATCACTGATGTATATTGTAAATAGCTGCGGTCCCTGCACCGAACCTTGCGGTACCCTACTAGTCACTGCCTGCCATTCTGAAAGGAACCCGTTATTCCCTACTGGGATGTCAGGACTTTCATATGAAGAAAGACTGGATAGACTCGGCTTGTACTCGCTAGAATTTAGGAGATTGAGGGGGGATCTTATAGAAACTTACAAAATTCTTAAAGGGTTGGACAGGCTAGATGCAGGAAGATTGTTCCCGATGTTGGGGAAGTCCAGGACAAGGGGTCACAGCTTATGGATAGAGGGAAATCCTTTAGGACCGACATGAGAAAACATTTTTCATGCAGTGAGTGGTGAATCTCTGGAACTCTCTGCCACAGAAGGTAGTTGAGGCCAGTTCATTGGCTATATTTAAGAGGGAGTTAGATGTGGCCCTTGTGGCTAAAGGGATCAGGGGGTATGGAGAGAAGGCAGGTACGGGATACTGAGTTGGATGATCAACCATGATCATATTGAATGGTGGTGCAGGCTCGAAGGGCCGAATGGCCTACTCCTGCACCTATTTTCTATGTTTCTATGTTTATTCTCTGTTTCCTGTCTGCCAAGCAATTTTCTATCCATGTCAGCACTCTACCCCCAATAACATATGCCCTAATTTTGTTCACTAATCTCCTATGTAGGACCTTATCAAATGCATCCAATCAGATCAGATGTACCATACACAAATACAATCGTCAAGATCATACAATAGGTAGAATGAAGGGGATGATAGCGTGCAGAATATAGTACTCAGCATTGTAGCACATCAGTTCCATAGACAAAGCCCAAAATCCCCAACAGGGTAGAGGTGAATTGGACAGTACCCTAGTTTATGGAAGGACCGTTCAGAAGCATGATAACAGAGGGCAAGAAGATGTTATTGAGACAATAAGATATAAAAGCCACTCGGTCCCTCAGGTCCGCACTTCTATTCAACAAGACTGATTTGACTTTCAACTCCCCATATGATCTCCATCTACACGTCACTGAGTCTTGCTGTGGTAGAGAACTGCAAATATTCACAACCTTCATAGAGCAAAAAGGTCCTCCTTATCTTCCTCTCATGGTTGAGCCCTTGCCCTGAGACTACATCCCATTGTTCTAGAATCCTCTCCAGGAGGAAAATCCTTACATCATCCACCCTGCCACGTTCCCTTACAATCTTACATACTTTAATGAGATCTCTCATTCTGCCCAACTCCAGCGAATGCTAGCCCATTATTCTCCATCCTTCCAGGTACCAATGTGTGGTTCATCACTGCACCAGCCCAAGGCAAATATAACCTTTGTGAATTAAGGATACCAAAACTAAACAACACTCTTTATGTGTCAGTAAACATGGTATCCTCCTGGTGTTGTGGCTAATCCCTTACCCATGCCTTCTTTGTGGCTCCAGTTCCCCGCCAGACCGAATACAGATGGAGATCCCCTGGTCCTCACTTCTCACCCCACCAGACTAGGGATCCAACGTATCATACTCTGACAGTTCTGCCACGTTCAACATAATCCCATCACCAGTCACATTCTATTCCAACCTTTGTCTTTCTTCTGCAGAGAACACTCCCTCTGCAACTCCTTGGTTCTCCCTTTCGGGGGGTGAATTTTACCCAGAGTAGAGGAATCAAGAACCAGAGGAAATAGGTTTAAGGTGAGAGAGGAAAGATTTAATAAAAACCTGAGGAGCAACCTTTTCACTCAGACAATAGTGTGTGTATTGAATGAGTTTCTTAATACAATACTTAAAAAATAAATTTGGACAGGCACATGGATGAGGTTAAGAATGATATTGGCCAAACACAGAGAAATGGGACTAGTATGGATAGGGTATCTCAGTTGGCATGGACAAGTTGAGCAGAAGGGCCTGTTTCCATGGTGTATGAGTCTATAACTATAACTTACTGATCACACAGATTACCCAAACATCTCCTCAAGCTGAACCCACCATCTCTCCATGCCTCAGTGACTTATTAAAGCAATGAAATAGTTCTCAACATCTTCTGAGTTCTAAATGTAGTTCAAGGTTTTTCCATTGACTTTCCAGATCTCTGGGTAACACAAACTCACATGGATCTTATGTCTTCCACCTCCTAACTTTCAACTCTGTGACCCAGAGCAGATAGTTCCTTGAGCTAAATTTGCTTCACATATTGAGCCTCCTGAACCCATTTAAAGAATTAATTAATGAAATGTGTTTTTTTTCCTTTCCACAGAAGATTTCTGCTGCTTGTGTGTCAGCTCCTGATTGGGGTCCTGTAAAAGGATTTACTCGACACACAAAGTCTTTTACTAAGTATCTTTATTAACGGCACTACACACATTATGCCCTAGCTGTCCGTGGTCATCACTGGAACTAGAGAGCGAGCTGGAGGTGGGGAAGCTACAATTATACAGGAGACAATGGGGAGTGGTTAGTAGTGGTGAGGTCACTATGTTAAAGGAGCATGCACTGATCTACATCCTTCCTCTTGGAAACAAAAGCGACCACGGCTCATACGCTAGAATCAGACCATAAGCAGGGAACAGTTAGACAATCATGATACAGACTACTCGCACACTCCGTACCGGACAGGCGGCTTGACCAACCGCCCAGAGCGGGTGCGCAACCCGCCTTCCCCTTCAACCGCAGGAGCTGCAGGTACGGGGGCAGGGACAGAGATGGGAGAACCGGGAGAAGAGCGCCCAGGGGAAGGAGGAGAAGGGGTTGGCGAAACAGGTACACCAGCAGGTGAGGCAGGAGAAGGAGGCTGGTGTGTGCGGGTCACAGAGAGCTGAGAGGGCAGTGTCCGGGGCATGCGAGGAGTGACAGGGGCAGGAGGAGTTTCGGGCAGTGGGGAAGGGACAGGCAGCGAAAACGGGTCTGCGGGAGGCGGAGTAGGCTCGTTGACAAGCAGCAGGTGCTGGCGTGTCCGACGGTACACGGTGCCCTCGTAGTCAACCAGGTATGACCGGGGAGAGTCAGCATTGCCAACGACAACGGCCAGCCGGTGATGACCGGAGGTGGACTTCATCCGGACAACCTGGCCTGGGAACAGATGGGGAAGGAGACGGGATGATTTGTCAAAGGAGCGCTTCTGGATGACCTGCTTCTCGATGATGCGCTCCGTGACAGCGGCAGGGCTGCGGACCGCGGGCTTTAGGGATTGTTGAGAGACCGGGAGAGGGGGTCGAGTGGTGCGGGACATGAGGCGCTGGGCAGGTGAACCGAGTGCGGGGTCCCGGGAAATGTTGCGGAGGTTGAGGAGGGCAAGGTAGAAGTCCGAATGAGCAAGCCGACAATGTTCCAGCAGCTCCTTGGCGCTGCGGACAGCGCGCTCTGCAAGGCCATTGCTTTGCGGGTACTCGGGGCTGCTGGTGATGAGGCGAAAGTTCCATTGGGTGGCGAAGGCGCCGAACTCCGCGCTGGTAAACTGGCTGCCGTTGTCGGATTGGAGAGTCACCGGGGAACCAAAGGTCGAAAAGTGGCGGCGAAGCTTCCCGATGACAGCAGCAGACGTGAGGGACGGCAGCTGGTCCACCTCGAACCAGCTGGAGTAGGAGTCCACCAGGACCAGGAAGTGTTTGCCACGCCATTCGAATATGTCAGTGGCGACAGCCATCCACGGCAACTCGGGAGCCGGTTGCTGCATGAGAGGTTGGCGCTGTTGATGAGGCAGGAGACTGTTGCAGGCAGCACAGGCGGTGACCCTGTCCCGGATGTCCTGAACCATGCCAGGCCAGTAAAACTGGGCTTGGGCCTGGGACAAAGTGGCTTCCACGCCGGGGTGGCCGTTGTGGGCGGTTTGAAAGTAATGATCCCGCAGCGCGGCCGGCACCACGACCTTGTGACCCTTCACCACCACGCCGTTGTGCAGCACCAATTCGTCCTGAACCAGGAAGTAGGGCACGGCACCAGCCGGTAGGGAAGAGCGTCGGTCAGGCCAGCCACGGCGGATGACGCCCTCAAGCTGTTGCAGGGCAGGATCAGCGGCAGTGTGTTTGACCAGGGACTACATCTGCTGGGAAGGAACAATGTTAACGTTCAGCACCATCAGGTCAGACGATTCGTATGGATGGCGGGCAACGGAAGGGAGCGGCGCACGGGACAATGTGTCGGCCACGAACATTTCCTTGCCCTTGCGGTACACAATTTCGAATGTGAAACGTTGGAGCTGCAGCATCAACCGCTGCAAACGTGAAGAGGCCGCGTGGATAGGCTTGTTCAAGATAGAGACCAGCGGCTGGTGGTCAGCTTCAATGGTGAAGGAGTTGCCCAGAATGTAGTCCTTGAATTTGGAGCATGCGAACACCACGGCAAGGAGCTCCTTCTCGATCTGAGCGTAGCGCTGCTCAGCAGGGGTTATGGTGCGAGAAGCATAGGAAACAGGCAGCTGCTGGTTGTCATGGAGCTGCAGGCAGGCGGCACCGAGGCCGAACCGAGATGCATCGCAGGTGAGGACGATTGGCCTGTTCAGGTCAAAGTACTTTAAAGTCGGGGTGCGTGCGAGCTTGGACTTCAGGGCCACGAAGGCCGACTGGTGGTGCGGGAGCCAGACCCAGGCATTGTCCTTCTTGGTCAGCTCCCTCAGGGGGGCACTCAGTTCGCTGAGGTCGGGTATGAACTTCCCCAGGTAGTTGACCATGCCCAGAAAGCGCTGCAGGCCGGGCACGTCGGTGGGAGCGGGCATTTCGGTGACCGCTGCCGTCTTCTGGGGGTCTGGCTTTAATCCCCCGGCCGTGAAAACGTGACCTAAGTAAGTGACTTCCTGAACGCGGAACCGACACTTCTTCGGGTTAAGTTTGAGATTGATCTCACGAGCCCTGTCCAGGACTTTGCGGAGGTGCAGGTCGTGCTCAGCGACGTCCCTCCCGTACACCAGGATGTCATCCACGATGATAGCGCACGGCAACCCGGCAAACAGCTGTTCCATGGTGCGCTGGAAAACCTCGCTTGCTGAGTTGATGCCAAAAGGCAGGCGGAGAAAACGGAACCTGCCGAAAGGTGTGCTAAAGGTAGTCAGGAAGGAAGAACGTTCATCCAGAGGGATCTGCCAAAAGGAGCTCTTGGCATCTAGGACCGAGAAGACTGTGGCCGGACCGACCTGTGCAGCGACGTCCTCCACCGTCCGCATGGGGTAGTGCGGGCATTGGATAGCAAGGTTCAGGTCTTTTGGGTTGATGCAGATCCTGATCTCGCTCGCATCCTTCTTGGCAGTGACGACCATGGTGGAGACCCACAGGGTGGGAGCGCTCACCTCCCTGAGGATGCCCGTGGCCACCATGTCACGCAGTGTGGACTCCACGCGGCCCTTCATGGCAAAAGACACCCGGTGGGCCGGTCTAATTACCGGGTTGACCCCCGGGTCAACAACGATTTTGTAGGCACAGGGCAGTTTGCCCAGAACGTCATCAAAACGGTCGGGATACTCGTTCAGGGGGTCCATGGGAGCCTGCACCAGGTGGATGTCGCGGTGGAAAGAGACCAAACCAAAGTCCTGGCATGCACGGGCGCCCAGCAGGGTGACGTTTTCAGATTGCAGCAGGAGAAAAGTGAGGGGCCGAGAGGTCTCGAGAACAGTACAATTAACCGTGGCCTTCCCCACAGCGACCAGAATACCTCCCCCATAGGCATGAAGGCGGGAGTCATCGGGAGTCACCCTCTCCCCCGAGCTTATCTGCTTGAAGAGGCTAACAGACATAACATTGGCAAAAGCACCAGTATCGACCTTCGCAGGGAAGGAGTGTCCATTGACAGTAACATGCACGGAAGGATCTGTTATCAATGCAGGTGCACCCAAAAGCGAAAACACAGTTAAATCACCATGGGAGGAACTCGTATCAGAATCAGGGAGTTCAAGCTGGTACTGGGAACCAGGCGCGCTATCACAGTCCGCAAGGTTGTTTAGACTCCTTCTAGGAGCAGGGACAGGTTTCCAACGCGATCGACAAGCTGCAGAAAAATGGTTCAGCTTCCCGCAGGAATTACAAGTTTTACCCTGCGCTGGGCAAACGTTGAACTGGTGTGAAGAGAAATTACAATTGGGGCAGCGACGAGGGGTTACCTTAGCGGGTGCAGAGGGGATGAACCGGCGTGGCGGGCTATTGATCCGCCGGCGGCCAGCGGTACCGGTGAAATTGATGTCCTGGGACACCGGTTGAGATACGGAGCCAACAGCAGAGGCCATGCGAGCGGAATGCATGGCATCCTTTAGCGATAGATCAGGCTTCATCAGTAGCTCTTCACGCAGCTTAGAGTTTAGGAGACTGTTGACCAGGACGTCCCTGATCATTTCGTCTGGTGTAATCGCTTCAAGGCGGCACCGCCGAGCCATATGTCGCAAAGAGGTAATGAAAGCGTCAATGTGCTCACCTGGAACCTGACGCCTTGTGAAGAACTTGAAACGCTCAATAATGTTATTAGTGGGTATATCGCATAGGGCAATGAATTTGGCTATGAGACATACCGGGTCGTAGCGGTCTTCCGGAGGGGCGAACTCGAACGATGCATAATGTTCCATTGCCTCCGGACCAGCCAGGTTGAGGAGTAGGTGAGCCTGTACCGCAGGAGTGGCACCAGGATGAGCGATCGCGATGTAGTGTTCATAGTCGCGCTGGAAGACAGTCCAGCGGTGCACGATGTCCGCGTCAAAAACGAGCTTGTCGGGACGACGACACGAGTTAGCCATAGTAAAATGTTGAGGTGGGGATACAACTGGGATAAACAAATAATAAAATAAAGCCGATTAACAAGTCTACCGCGCAGACACCTTGTAAAAGGACTTACTCGACACACAAAGTCTTTTACTAAGTATCTTTATTAACGGCACTACACACATTATGCCCTAGCTGTCCATGGTCATCACTGGAACTAGAGAGCGAGCTGGAGGTGGGGAAGCTACAATTATACAGGAGACAATGGGGAGTGGTTAGTAGTGGTGAGGTCACTATGTTAAAGGAGCATGCACTGATCTACAGGTCCATACTTGGAACAGCACAGAGTGGAAAGATACAGAAATGTCAGATTTTGCAGAAGCTCTAACAGTGTGATACCTCTTGCTGCATTTGAGACATGAAAATTTAAGGCAAATTTTCTGTTTGCATTGATCATGAAATTCACATCATAAATTCTTTTTTTTTTTGATTTATTTTTATTAGAAGTAAGTACAATAATGTGGTACCACAGTACCTAATACTTATTGAGATATTACATTTCATATACAACTTCTTATTTTCAATATAATAATAAAAGAGGGGTAAGGAAGAAAAGAATAGAAAAGGAGAGATTGACAGAGTGGTGCGTGAAATAGTAAGATAGTCCGAAAGAAGAAAGACGTAAAAAGAAAGAAGAAGAAGGAGAAGTAAAAAGAGAAAGAGAAAGAGACGAAGTAGAGAAAAAAAAGGAGATTGAAAGCGATATACCTATTTAATGTTCCTGGCTACCCGTCACCTGATTCTGAAACATTTTATTTCTATGATTGTGTTGCACCACAAGAAGTCGATAAAATGAGACCAAATCACTAAGAATTGGTCTACTTTATCTGCTAGGGGGAGTCGCATTTCTTCAAGATATGCTGTTTCCGACATTTGAAATCCACATTTTGAGCGTTGGTGGCGCATTTTTCCAAAATTTAAGTATGTGTTTTTGCCGTTATTAAACCATAATTAAGGAGAGATTTTGAAACGTATTTAGCTTATTCCCATCTTCCATTGATCCAAAGATAATCATTTCTGTATTAGGTTCAAGTCTTCTATTAAATAGTTTTCTAAAAATTTCAAAAATTTTGTTCCAGAATTTATGAAGTTTTATACAGGAGACAAAAGAGTGTGTTATAGTGGCATTTTCAGATAAGCATTTATCACAGATGGGAGAGATATTTGGATAGATTTTATTCAGTCTAGTTTTCGAGTAGTATAATCTATGTAAGATTTTAAATTGAATTAGATTGTGTCTTGCATTAATCGAACATTTATGTATGTATATCAGGTATTTTTCCCATGTTTCTTTCAACATTTTCATCAGTAATTCTCGTTCCCAATCTGCTCTGATTGACTGTCGGTGGTAATTCTATATTTAACATGATATTATATAAATATGATATTAAATTGCTTGAATCTGCCTTAATGTTTATTGCTTCATCTAATAAATCTAGGGTTAGAATTTGATACCCTTGTATGTGTTTTTTCAAATAGTCTCGAATTTGAAGGTATTTAAAGTATTAGTTACTTTTCAAGTTGTATTTTAATTGTAATTGTTGAAATGATTAAAAAATTCACATTTCATACATGTCTCCAATCCTTTTAATTCCTAATCTTTCCCAATAGGTATACGTTTTGTCAGTGAGAGATGGTTTAAATGAGGGATTATTAACTATTGGAGAGAAAAGCGATAAGTTTCTTAATTTCAAAGTTAGTTTTATTTGTTTCCAAATTTGTATTGTGTTGTGGATAATTGGGTTCTTATATATTGTATTGTTTAATTTTATCGGGGAGAAGAGGATCGCTCCTATATTAAAAGGAGAGCAATCCTCTTTTTTCATTCTACCTATTGGGCAGAGCTATCCAACCAATAAATTACGTTTTTAATATGTACTGCCCAATAGTAGTATAAAAAGTTCAGTAGTGTCAGTCCCCCAGATTCTTTAGGTTTACACAGGTGTTTTCTTTGGATTCTGTGGGATCTGTAGTCCCATATAAAGTTTGTAATATTGGAGTCTAATTTTTTAAAGAAATGTTTTGGTAAGTATATTGGTATTGATTGAAATAGATATAATATTTGTGGTAGAAAAATAATTTTTATAGCATTTATTCTGCCTATTAAAGACATCGGCAGGGTTTTCCAGAATTTAACCAACGCATTCAATTTAGGCATAAAATTTGCATTAAATAGTGATTTATATTTTCTAGTAATTTGGATAACCAAATACTTGAATTTTTCTGTTGCAATTTTAAAGGGAAATTTTAACAGATGTGTCGACTCTTGGGGTTTTAACGTCATAATTTCACTTTTATTCCAATTTATTCTATATCCTGAAAAGGAGCCAAATTCATCTATTAAATTTAGTATATTTGGTATACTAACTTGCGAATTTGTAATGTATAATAATACGTCGTCTGCGTATAGTGAGATTTTATTATTTGAATCTTTGGTATTATATCCCTGAATATTCGGATGGCTTCTTATATTTTCTGCTAAAGGCTCTATCACAAGGGCAAATAGCAGGGGTGATAATGCACACCCCTGTCTATTGCCCCTTGATAATTGAAATTTTGAAGATAACATGTTAGTCAGTATTCTAGCAGTCGGCAGGGCCGTAGATGTGTCCCAGATGTGCATAGCCCTTGTTTGTCTGGAGACAGGCCACTTGTCCACGAGCGAGAGGTTTAAGTGGCTTGCTGGACTTGTCGAAGAAGCGTTTGTGCGCGTCACGTTTGGATAGTAGTTGCTTCTGAATTGCAGTCGGAGAGCGAACTTGTGGCTGCAAAAGCTGCTGGGACACATGCAGAGGAGCACGGGTTTGGCGAGACATCAGTCGTTGGGCTGGAGAACCCAGTACAGGGATCCCGCGCAATATTCCTTAGGTTGAGCAAGTCCAGGTACACCTCTGATTTGGCAAGGTATGACCGCTCCATGAGTTGCTTTGCACTCCGGACCGCTCGTTCGGCGAGTCCGTTGGACTGTGGGAATTCGGGTAATGCTGGTAATATGTCGAAAGTCCCATCATTGTGCAAAATTTAAAAGCTTGGCTGGTGAACTGCCTGTCGTTGTCGGATTGGATACGTGCAGGGGAGCCGTGCATGGAGAGGTGTCGCTGCAGCTTTTCGATTACTGCTTCAGAAGTAGTGGTTTGAAGTAAGTCGAGTCGATTTCGAATCAGCCAGAGTAAGAGTCTACAAGGACCAGATAGTGTTTCCCATGCCATTCGAAGTTGTCAGTTTTTAACGTGGACCATGGGAGAGGAGGGACTGGGTGCGGCAGTAGAGGCTGCTTTTGCTGATGTGGCATCAGGCTTTTGCAGACTGTGCAAACTTCGGTATTTTCACGTATGTATTTGGTCATTCCGGGCCAGTAAAACATGCTTTGCGCCCTTTGGAGGGTTGCCTCCATGCCAGGGTGGCCCCTGTGGATGTCGTCAAAGTATTTGTCCCAGAGGGCTGCTGGGACACTGCCTTGTGGCCCTTGACAATAATTCCGTCCTGTAGAAACATAGAAAATAGGTGCAGGAGTAGGCCATTCGGCCCTTCGAGCCTGCACCACCATTCAATATGATCATGGCTGATCATCCAACTCAGTATCCCAACTTCTCTCCACACCCCCTGATCCCTTTAGCCACAAGGGTCACATCTAACTCCCTCTTAAATATAGCCAATGAACTGGCCTCAACTACCTTCTGTGGCAGAGAGTTCCAGAGATTCACCACTCTCTGTGTGAAAAATGTTTTTCTCATCTCGGTCCTAAAGGATTTCTTCTTTATCCTTTAACTGTGACCCCTTGTCCTGGACTTCCCCAACATCGGGAACAATCTTCCTGCATCTAGCCTGTCCAACCCCTTAAGAATGTTGTAACTTTCTATAAGATCCCCCCTCAATCTTCTAAATTCTAGCGAGTACAAGCCGAGTCTAGCCAGTCTTTCTTCATATGAAAGTCCTTACATCCTAGGAATCAGTCGGGTGGACCTTCTCTGTACTCCCTCTATGGCAAGAATGTCTTTCCTCAGGTTTGGAGACCAAAACTGTACACAATACTCCAGGTGTGGTCTCACCAATTCCCTGTGCAACTGCAGTAGAACGTCCCTGCTCCTATATTCAAATCCTTTTGCTATGAATGCTAACCTACCATTCGCTTTCTTCACTGCCTGCTGCACCTGCATGCCTACTTTCAATGACCTGTAATAATAGTTCATTTACTGTCCTGTAAAAATAGTTCATCGCGAACCAGGAAGTATGGGCATATATCGAGCGGGGTTGTGTTGCTTATCCAGCCAGCTGCGCCGGATGACTGCAGACAGCAATTGTAAGGTCTCATCAGAAGCCGTGTGTTCTGCTAGGCTGTTGAAACAATCAGTTGGCACAAACGAAACCTTCATTACTGAAAATTGGTCCTGTTCGGAGAGTTGTTGTTTGTTGGTTTTACGCGGGGCTCTAGATAGCTTGTCTGCTATGTTCATGTCCTTGCCTTTCTTGTCAACAATGTTGAAATCAATTTGCTGTAGCTGCATCATCATTCACTGTAGTCGTGCTGGGGCAGCGTGGATGTTTGTTCTCAATGGTGACCAGTGGCTGGTGGTCAATCTCGATAGTCACAGACTTTCCAAAGATAAAGTCCTTGAATTTAGTGCAGGCAAAAACCACTGTGAGCAGTTCCTTTTTGATCTGGGCGTAACGCTGTTCAGTGTCAGTCAGCGTACAAAACGGGCTTGATATTGCCATCGGTAGTGGTCTGCAGGCACACTGTATCTAGCCCATACTGGGACGCGTCGCAGGTGAGCGTGACTGGTAATTCCAAAGCAAAGTAGGCGAGAGTAGGTCCGCTAGTCAGCTGCAATTTGAGTGTGTCAAAAGCTGTTTGGTGTTCCGGGTACCAGGACCACGACCGGTCCTTGTGTGTCAGTTCTCGTAAGGGGGCAGATATGTCGCTGAGGTTGGGAATAAATTTACCCAGGTTGTTGTCCATTTCGAGGAACCTTTGTAAGCTCACGACATTAGTAGGAACAGACATTTTGCTGATAGCTGCAGTTTTCGACGGGTCTGGTTTGAGACCATCACTTGTGAAAATATGTCCAACATAAGTAACCTCTGGAACTCAAAACCTGCAATTCAGAGGATTGAGTTTGAGATGAATATCTTTGGCACGGCCAAGTACTTTCTTCAGATTGGCATCATGTTCAGCCAGATCGTGTCCGTAGTCGAGAGTATCATCAATAATGATAGCGCATGGGTACTCTGCAAACAATTGTTCCATAGTGCGCTAGAAAACTTCGCTGGTGGAGTTTCTGGTGGAGCCAAAGGGCATTCTCAGAAATTTGTATCGGCCAAATGGGGTGCCAAACGTAGTGAGATTGGACGAGTCTGGAATCTGCTAAAATGAGCTGTTGGCATCCAGAACTAGAATACTGCTGTGTTGCCTATCTGGGCAACAACTTCTTCTGTCATTCGCGTTAGATAATGCATGCTTTTGATGGCAGTGTTAAGATCTCTGGGGTTTATGCAGATATGGATCTCCTCCTTCTGCTCCCTCTGGACTGCATGGCAGACTGCAGGAGTGGAACGCCATTGTGTGTGGCAGTTCTCCCTGCAGTCCGCCCTTTCACCCTTTTATATTTTTATTTTTTGTCCTGTTAAAAAACAAAATGTTAGTTGGAGGTCTTCATTTATGTGGGGGGGTGGGGGAGGGGAAGGGGAATCTTTATTTCTTAGTTCCATGCCCGGTCGGAGAGGCGGCTTCCCTCCGAGCTGCTTCTTCGCCCCTTACTCGCGGCCTACCATCGGACTGGAGCAGCGTTTCCTGTCAGGAACGGCTAGGACTACAGCTTCGGCGGTGGCACAGCGCTGGGACACCGTCATGAAGCGGGCAATGCCTTACCGAGTCGCCGTGCGGTGCACTCCAACATCCGAGGAGCTGCGGTCTGCAGAGCGTCCAGCCACAGGTGGGCAACGCTGGATTTAGAACACCGCGGAGCCTGGGATCCGAGATCACCAGAGTCAGAGCTCCGGCCAGCGCGGCCTGTCGAATTCGGGTGCCGCCGTCTCCGTGGATGGAGCGGCCGCTCCGGACATTCCACGCCGCCGAGGAGTGTTCACCAGACGCCGGAGTTCCAGCTTTCCGGCAAGAGGGCCTGAAAACATCGGACTGGCTGCGGAGGCCACAAATAGGCCCCGACCTCTGGTGATTCACAGAGGAAGAGGACTTAACTTTTTCATGCCTTTCCCCACAGTGGAAAATGTTGATTCTGTTGTGGAGGGACGTTCATGTTGAATTCTATAATGTGTTGTGTCATTTTTACTTCTTATTAATTTTTTTCTATGGATGTACGGAAACGTAATTATTTATTTTATGTAAAGCACGTTGATTTAAACCTGCTGTATAAATATAATGTACTTACTTGCTTACTTACTTACTCCTTGCTTTTTTTTGTTGTTGCAACGACCATGGTGGAAACCCAGTCAGACGGGTTAGTAACTTCGGCAATAACACCCATGGAGACCATGCGCTTGAGTTCAATGTGTATTCGGTCAGGCATGGCCTATGGAACACGATGTGGTGCTCTGACCACAGGAGGAACTTTGGGATCAACAGCAATATGCTATTGGAAGATATGGTATGTGAACACATCAACATCAATGTGGTATGTGAAGAAGGGTTTCAGCCCGAAACGTTGCCTATTTCCTTCGCTCCATAGATGCTGACGCTCCCGCTGAGTTTATCCACCAATTTTGTCTACCAGCAATGTGGTAATTGATAGGCAACGTGCCAAGCTCATTGTTAAAACAGTTGTTTATATTGAGAGAGTGGCTGTGGTGTAGGCCTTTCAGTGAGACAGAGTTCATGGACCGCTCGGCAAAGTAAACCAAGCCGAGATCATGGCATGCATTAACACCGAGCAAAGTTTCTGAATCTCCCTTAACAATATAAAATGGTATGGTATGGGTCTGTCTGTGGATGGTGCACCTTAAATCAGCTTGTATAAGTGGGTGTAGTACTTCTCCACCGAAGCGTTGCAGGGGCCTTATCAATATGTTCAGCATTACGGATTTTTAAAAACTCTCTTAATGAGATGACGTTGCATTTGGCGCCAGTATCTATCTTTGCGAACAAAGGCCTGTTATTCATTAACATGGTTACCTCATGGTCAAGTTGCTTGTTAGATGAAGGGAGGAGAGAATGGATGGCAGAACTGGTATCTGTACTCTCTGAGAGCGGTGCGGGGGATTGCGAGTCAAGCTCACAGGTGCAGGCTCGTCCTTGAAGCTACAGGAGTCACGGGAACGGGAAAGTGGTTTAATTTCTTGCACAAATTACAGGTTTTCCCATAGGCAGCACAGAATTGATGACCCGTAGAATGGAAATAGTTGCAATTTTGACAACGAACTGAAAACCCAGTGCAGGGGTTGCGAGGGGAGAGGTCTGTGAGATTAACACTGTGCTGCGAACATTGACTGATGGGCACAGAGTCAGTATGAGGAGACGTTATCTCAGAAATACGACAGGCATGTTCTGCTTGTCACACAACTCTCTGTGCTTTCTGATCAAAACTGCAGGAGCGTCGATTGTTTCAGCAGGCACTCTGACCTGACCGTTATCATCCAAAACAGCAAAAGTGAAGTTGTCAGCACGATTCATTGCTTCAGGTCCCGCCAAATTAAGCAGTACAGAGGCACACACCTCAGGCGTCATTTTGATGAACGATGCGAGCATAATGAATGTAGTCACGCTCGAAAAGATGCCAGCGTTCAGCAATATCAGAATCAAAGATCAGAGGACTTGGACGGGGACACGAGTTTGCCATGATTGAGATAAATAATCAGAAGGAAATAAAACCAGATAAACATGAGCGGAGTAGGCAAGATTCACTCTCTGACACCATGTAATGATTCGACTCAAAAACACATCAAGATACAACACATATTTATGAAATCTACATACAGCAAGGATCTGCAGTCATCACATCTCCGAGCTGCTATTCATTCTAAATAGTGTAAGCAGGTTCTTGATAATATGAAGTACAAAGTAGGCGGAGTCACTACTAACAAACACTATAATTGGCTAGTATTAAATAGCCAATCTACAATAAGGAAGACTGATCCAGAAGATTCGAACCCTTGGGATCTAGTGCAAGTTATCTAAATGGACCCAAAATTGATCTAGCAATAGGTGGTGGAGAGCAATGGTGGAGATTGTTTTAGTGATTTGAAGCATGTGACCAGTGGTGCCTCACACGTTCTGGAAGCTTACCGTTTGTTATATTCAGTGACAATTTGGAAATTACTTTAGGACAAAAAATAGTAGTGTTGATAGTTGCAGATGACAGTATAATGTTGATCAGTTGGTAAAAAGGGCCGAGAAATGGCAGATGGAACATCATCCTCAAGTAAGAGGGGATGCACTTTGAAACGGTTAAAGTGAATGAAAGGGTAAATGATTGTTAGGACCATCAAAGGTATCAAGGAACACAGAAACTTCATGGTACATTTCCATGGATTGCTGGAGGTGGCAGCATTGGTTGATAAAGGAGATGAGAAAGGCATGCAGGAAACCTGCCTCATTGGCAAGAGCAAAGAATATAAGAACTGGAAACCTATGGTGCAATTTATAAACTGTTTGTGAGGTCACAACTGGGGTGCTGGGTACAGCTCTGGTTGCCACTGGGGTGCTGGGTAATAATGATAATAATACATTTTATTTTTGGGCGCCTTTCAAAAATCTCAAGGACACCTTACAGAGATTAACAAGAATAATAAAACATATAATCGGAAAAAAATAAATAATAAGGACATCAACAAAACTCAAATTAAAAACAGAATTCAATCCAAAGACAAAAAATCAAAAACACAATGTGAAGAGAGAGCAGCGGCAGCTAAAGCGCGCCAGCGTCCACTCTCCCTTCCGACAGCCATCTTGGACACAGACTAACATGTTTACTGACACACAAAAAAAATCATCCCCCCACAATGGTTACCACTGTGGGGGAAGGCACAATGTCCAGTCCCCATCCCCAGTTCACCCAAAGTCAGGCCTATTGAGGCCACCGTTATTGCCTCTACGGAGGCCCGATGTTCCTGGCCGTTCTCACCGGGTGGTGTTGTCCCGGCGTCGGGAGAGTCCTCTCAGCAGCTGGGCCACCTGAAACGGCCGCTTCCTGACTGGGGACCGCGGCTTCCGAAGCCGATAAGGCCGCGCCGGTTTGGAGCTCCCAGGCTCCCGATGTTAGAGTCGGCGCCGCCCGCTCTGCAGATCCGCAGCCTGGAGGTGTTGATCTCGGCGGTCAAAGCTCACCGGAGCTCCAGCGCGTCGATCCAGCGCGGCGACCCAGGCAAGGCATCGCCTGCTCCGCTCCGCGTTAGCGCCTCAGCGCTGTGCCGCCACCGAAGCTGAAGGTGCTGGGCGGTCCCAGCCAGGAAACGGCGCTCCACGCCCGCTGGTAGGCCGCGTGGATGGGTCAGCCCGGAGAAAAAGCTGCCTTACCGACCAGGTAGGGATCTAGAAGTATAATTACCTCCTTCCCCCCACATTAAAAAGTCCATTCTCCGACAGACAAAGGACAGGACTTACTAAAAACTCAAAAAAAAATGGGTTAAACGGACGGCTGCTGGTTAGCAGCCATTCCCCAAGATGGCTCCTCCTCCCGAAACAGCTCTGGTTGCCACTGGGGTGCTGGGTACAGCTCTGGTTGCCACTGGGGTGCTGGGTACAGCTCTGGTTGCCACTGGGGTGCTGGGTACAGCTCTGGTTGCCACTGGGGTGCTGGGTACAGCTCTGGTTGCCACTGGGGTGCTGGGTACAGCTCTGGTTGCCACTGGGGTGCTGGGTACAGCTCTGGTTGCCACATTGTAGGACGGATGGGACGGCACTGGAAAGGTTGCAGATGAGATCAGCAAGGTGTTGCAGAAGGTCACCAGGATGTTGTCTGAGATGGAGCACTTCATGACGAGGAGCAACTGGCTTGGTTGGGTTTGCTTTTCTTAAAAAAATAAGAAATGTTTCTCCTTAGCAATGCAATCTAGATGCGTAAGTTTAAAATAAGTAGCAAGAAGGTTAAAGGGGATCTGAAGACATAGGCATAGAAAGTTCCAAACATGTGTTGGGAAATGGGATTAGTGTGATGGTTAGCATAGATATAGACCATAGTACAGCACAAGAATAGGCCCAATCAGCCCACAATGTATGTGTCGAATATGATACCAAGATCATCACTTATCTACTGCTCATAAACTATATCCCTCCATTCTTGCATATCCACGTGCCCATCCAAAACCCTCTTTGATGCCACTATTGTATCTGCTTCAATCACCACCCTCAGCAGTACTTTCCAGGCACTCACCACACTGTTAAAAAATCTTGCCCTCTACATCCCATTTAAACTTTGCCCCTCTCACCTTAAGGCTACGACCGCCAGTATTTGATTTTTTGGATATGGTGGGCCGACAGGCTTGCTTCTTTGTTGTTTAACTCTAATGGGAAATGGTGAGTGCCTGCAATACCCTGCCTGAGAGAGTGGTGGAAGCAGACGCTTTGTATTACATGGTGGTCAGCAAGAGATAGTCACACAGTTGGCAACTTCAGTGGGAGGATGCCGAACACAAGTGTGGCTTCAAGCCCCACACTCCCTTTGGAATGAACATTGAATTCTGCAACTTCACGTAAACTGCTCTCTCATTGTTTCCCATTACATGCGTTCCTTTCTTGCCCACTTTCTCACCCAACTCCGCCCTGACAGTCAGTACTCCTATTCCTTATTACCCGATCTGCCTTAACTAAACTCATGTAGACTTTTGCCCTGCACCTCACCCCTGGCTCTCAGCTCTGTTTTGAAATTGACTCCTCCCCCAGTCCAGAGAAAGGATCTCGCCACCGAAATGTTGACAGGCCTGTCTCTGGAATTTTAGTTTTGGCCATAGGCATTTTCAGCTTGCCCAGCCCTCCTTTTACAATGACCTTGGGGGAGGCCAGCAACTGCTTGACTTATAGACCAGCGAACGTACGCTCTGATTCTATGTCATAATGGGTGAGATCCAATTTCTCCACAGAATATGGTGCCAGGTTGGAGGTGAGACCACGGTGAGATTATCCCAAATTAAGGAATTGAATTGAATTGTTACACGTGACAAGTAACAGTGAAATTCTTTGCTTGCATACCCAAGATATAGTGTGCTGACAAAGTACCCCCGTGCAAGGTCCACCTTTGATCCCCCCTTCTCCACTCATGGCGGTCCCCAAACCGGGTCCTCCATTGTTCTTTCCCCTCCCTCACGGCACCCCCCCCCCACCCCAGGTCTTCCTTTGTTCCTTTCCCCGGCAGCGGCGTCCTCACTCCCACCTGGTCCGTCCTCGTCTGTCGGTCGGCACCATCATCGCCGGGTCCTCTCTGCACGCCTCCGTGACGCCGACCCAGGCCCCAGCCGCGGGGTCTGCAGACCCAGTGGGCCGTTAGCCGTGGGCTTCGTTGACTCACGAGGCTCCAGCTCTGATCTGCGAGACCCAGGCTCCGACCCGCAGGGCTCCGACCTCGACGGCACCTCCAGAAGGCATCATATAATGGAATGTGAAATGAGCATGAGGTGCTGTGGGTATCATGAGTCCCCGGCCCATGGTTGGGCACAGGCTCAAACTCTCATCCGGCAGACAATATAGAAGCTTGAAAGCATAAGAAACCAGACTCATAGAAACATAGAAAATAGGCTCAGGAGGCCATTCGGCCCTTCGAGCCAGCACCGCCATTCATTGTGATCATGGCTGATCATCCCCTATCTATAACCCGTGCCTGCCTTCTCCCCATATCCCTTGACTCCACTAGCCCCTTGAGCTCTATCTAACTCTCTCTGAAATCCATTCAGTGACTTGGCCTCCACTGCCCTCTGTGGCACGGAATTCCATAAATTCACAACTCTCTGGGTGAAAAAGTCTTAAATGACCTCCCCTTTATTCTAAGACTGAGCCCCCTGGTTCTGGACACGTCCAACATTGGGAACATTTTTCCTGCATCTAGCTTGTCCAGTCCTTTTATAATTTTATATGTTTCGATAAGACCCCCCTCATCCTTCTAAACTCCAGTGAATACGAGCCTGGCCTTTTCAATCTTTCCTCATATGACAGTCCCACCGTCCCAGGGATCAATCTCGTGAACCTACGCTGCACAGCCTCAATCACAAGGATGTCCTTCCTCAAATTAGGAGATCTAAACTGTACACAATACTCCAGATGTGGTCTCACCAGAGCCCTATACAACTGCAGAAGAACCTCTTGACTTCTATCCAGAAAAATGTTTGTGTTCCTCCTTGGATGATATATATAGGGCCCGATGCTTGCGCCGGGCCACAAACATCAAGCAGGACACATCCCACCCTGCCAACCACCTTTTCACTCTGTTACCCTCTGGGAGGCGATTCGTTGCACAGTATTGTGCAATGACAATAAACGTATTCATTCATTCATTCATTCATTCATTCAAATCCTCTTGTTATGAAGACCAACATTCCATTAGCTTTCTTCACTGCCTGCTGTACCTGTAAGCCACCTTTCAGTGACTGGTGTACAAGGACGCCCAGGTCTCGCTGTACCTCCCCTTACCTAACCTAAACCCATTGAGATAATAATCTGCCCCCTTGTTTTTGCCGCCAAAGTGTATAACCTCACATTTATCTATATTATACTGCATCTGCCACGCACCTGCCCACTCACTCAACCTGCCCCTCGCCTAATTAAAATTTCTTTCAGTTCCTCTACCCCCTTAGATCCTCTGTCCTCCAGTACATCTGGGAGATTGTTTGTGTCTTCCTTAGTGAAGACAGATCCGAAGTACCTATTCAACTCTTCTGCCATTTCCTTGTTGCCCATAATAATTTCACCCGTGTCTGCCTTCAAGGGACCCACATTTGACTTTGGTACTCTTTTTCCCTTAACATGTGTAAATAACCTTTTACTGTCCTTCTTTATATTCCTGGCCAGCTTCCCTTCGTACTTCATCTTTTCAACCCGTATTGCCCGTTTTGTTTCCTTCTGTTGTCCTATGAAAGTTTCCCAATCCACTGGCTTCCCGCTACTCTTTCTGTGTTATACACCTTTTCTTTTAATTTTATTCTATCCCTAACTTCTCTTGTCAGCCACGGTTGCCGCCTACACCCCTTAGAATCTTTCTTCCTTTTTGGAATGAAATGATCCTGCATCTTCAGGATTATGCCCAGAAATACCTGCCATTGCTGTTCCAACGTCATTCCTGCTAGGATCCCTTTCCAGTCTACCTTGTCCAGCTCCCCTCTCATGCCTTCATAGCCCCCTTTGTTCAACTGCATCACTGACACTTCTGATTTAACCTTCTCCTTCTCAAATTACAGATTAAAACTAATCATATTATGATCACTACCTCCAAGCGGTTCCTTTACCTTGAGTTTTCTTAGCATATCTGGTTCATTGGACAACACTAAGTCCAGAATTGCCTTTTCTCTGGTCGGCTCCATTACAAGCTGCTCTAAGAATCCATCTCGGAGGCATTCTACAAACTCTCTTTCTTGGGGTCCTGAACCAACCTGATTTTCCCAGTCTACCTGCATATTGAAATCCCCCATCACCATGGTGGCATTACCTTTTTACATGCCAGTTTTAATTCCTGCTGCAACTTACACCCTACATCCAGGCTACTATTTGGGGGACTGTAGATAACACCAATTTGTGTCTTCTTGCCTTTACAATTCCTCAACTCAATCCACAGTCAGTCCCTATGTCTTCCCTTGCAAGGGACTGAATTCCATCCCTCACCAGCAGAGATACCCCCCCTCTTCTGCCCACCTGCCTGTCCTTTCTATAGGATCAGTGACGGACTGGGTCTAAAAATATTGGTTGCCAGGAGACAAAGGCGGCCCACTTCTTCAGGGGCCCACTTGCCATCGGGCAAGCTGAGACCCTGGCCAGTCCGCCACTGTATAGGATGTATAACCCTGAATATTAAATTCCCAGGCCCGATCCTCCTGCAGCCACGTCTCAGTAATCCCCACAATGTCATATCTACCAACCTCTAACTGAGCCTCAAGCTCATCTACTTTACTTCTTATACTTCGCGCATTCATATGCAATACTTTTAATTCCTTATGCATCTCACCTTTCACATCGATCCCTATTACACTTGGCCATACTCTCCTATCCCTTTGTGAGCTTCGTTTCCCATTAATTCTGGGGTCATTAACCATCCCTTTACTCTCTTTCCCTTTAACTCCGTCGTCGACTATCCCATTTGACACCCCACCCCCCCTTATTCAGTTTAAAACCACCCGTGTAGCAGTGGCAAACCTGCCTGCCAGAAAGCTGGTCCCCCACCTGTTAAGATGCAATCCGTCCCTTTTGTACAGTTCCCCCTTACTCCAAAACAGATCCCAGTGATCTAAGAATCTAAATCCCTGCCCCCTGCACCAGTTCCTCAGCCACACATCAGGTCCCGTATCTCCCTGTTCCTGCTCTCGCCAGCACGAGGAACTGGAAGCAAACCGGTGATAACAAGCACGACCACTTCCGGCTGTTCACCTTCGCCCTTGAGGATTTTCTGCACTCTGTCCGTGCCATCCTGGATCCTGGCACCAGGAAGGCAGCACACCATCCTCGAATCCCGTCTGTTGCCGCAGAAACCCCTGTCCGTACCTCTCACAATGGAGTCTCCAACTACAATGGCGTTGCCTGACGTTGGCCTCTTTGGTTTTGGCTCAACAGCACTTTTTGCTTCGCAAGCCAGTCCGTCGCTCAGTGTGTTAGCGTCTTCTGTCCCGACTGCTTCTAAGTGGGTGAACCTGTTCACAAGAGGTACAACACCCGCGGACCTTTGCATTCCAAGTTTCCCTCCCTTTCTCACCATCACCCACCTTCTCTCTTCCAGTACCTTAGGTGTATCAATCTTACTGTAGGAATTGTCGAGGAATGACTCAGTTTCTCGGACGAACCTGAGGTCATCCACTTGCTTCTCCAGTTCCCCAACACGGTCCTTCAGGAGCTGTACCTGGATGCACTTCTCACATTTGTAGCAGCCAGAGGCACCAGCAGTGTCCTTGACCTCCCACACACTGCAAGCATCACACTGAATCAGCTTGCTTGACATCTCCTTCTTTCATCTCTCCCTCTCCAGCGTTTTGCGTAGCCTCCTCTCCTCAACCTTCTCGCCGAAGACTCTCGAGCTAAAGACTCGCACTTTTCTCACAAGGCACTTCCCTCACAAGGCCCCCCCCTCACTGTCGCTCCCTAAGAGCCGTCCTGCTTCTATTCTGATAAATTGCCTCATTTACCAATTTACAAACCAAATTCCTCAGTTTTAAACTGTTTTCCCCGGAAACAGGAAACATAGAAACATAGAAAATAGGTGCCGGAGTAGGCCATTCGGCCCTTCGAGCCTGCACCGCCATTCAATATGATCAGGGCTGATCATCCAACTCAGTATCCTGTAGCTGCCTTCTCTCCATATCCCCTGATCCCTTTAGCCACAAGGACCACATCTAACTCCCTCTTAAATATAGTCAATGAACTGGCCTCAACTACCTTCTGCGGGAGAGAATTCCAGAGATTCACCACTCTCTGTGTGAAAAATGTTTTCCTCATCTCGGTCCTAAAAGATTTCCCCCTTATCCTTAAACTATGATCCCTTGTTCTGGACTTTCCCAACATCGGGAACAATCTTCCTGCATCTAGTCTGTCCAACCCCTTAAGAATTTTGTAAGTTTCTATAAGATCCCCCTCAATCTTCTAAATTCTAGCGAATACAAACCGAGTCTATCCAGTCTTTCTTCATATGAATAGATCCTTCCCCTCAAAACAAAAAGGGGGACAGGTTACAGAAACAATGAACTATATGCAAAAAAAAACTTTAGAAGTGTAACTGCTGGAGATAATCAAGTATCAGGCCACCCAGCACTTGTGGAGGAAAAAACAAGTTGATGTTTCAAGTCAATAAACTCAAATAAGACATTGTCTTGTTAGACATGGACAATATAAATATGAAAGATAGTTTCAGATGATGTAAAAGGGGCAAGCGATAAGGTGATAAGAACCAGGAAATTACCACCAGGATATAACCACCGGGACATACGTTTAAGGTTTGAGGGGAAATATTTAATAGGAACCTGAGGAGCAAGGTTTTCACTGAGAGGGTGGTGGGTATATGGAACAAGTTGCCAAGGGAGGTAGCTGTGGCAAGTATTTTCACAACATTTAAAAGACACATGCACAGGTACATGGATAGGAAAGGTTTAGAGGGATATGGACCAAAAGTGGACATATGGAACTAGCTTTGATGGAACATCTTGTCAACTATAGTGGAATGGAACCCATGGTAGAGGAGATAGCTGTGATATTTCAGATCGTGTGAAGCACAATATGGTCACAGTGGATGTGACAGAGATGAAACAACTGGGAGAATGGAAAACTGGGAGATAAGGAAACTAGAATTTGTGTGAATGGGTTGGTATGAAAGGGCCTATTTCCCTACTGTATCTTCCAATCAATCATTCAGTAAGGGGAGGCATCAATGAAACCATCAAATGTACTACCTGTCCCATAAAGACACGGACATGGCTTGGATTTTCAATATCAATTTCCTTTCCATTTCAAACATAGGGCAACCCACCACCTCATTTAATTTTCAATTACACTTTCCTTACAATTTCAAGCACAGGACAGGCCACATCTCATTTCAATTTCAATTTCCTTTCCATTTCAAGCACAGGACAGGCTAACACCTTATTTAAATTTAAATTCCATTTCCATTTCAAGCACTGGTCAGGCCAACACCTCATTTCAATTTCAATTCCATTGTCATATCAAGCACAGGGCAGGCCAACACCTCATTTCAATTTCAATTCCATTTCCATTTCAAGCACAGGGCTGGCCAACACCTAATTTTAATTGCAATTCAAGCACAGGACAGGCCAACACCTCATTTCAATTTCAATTCCATTTCCATTTCAAGCACAGGGTAGGCCAACACCTCATTTCAATTTTAATTTCAATTCCATTTCCATTTCAAGCACCGGGCAGGCCAACACGTCATTTCAATTTCAACTTCCTTTCAATTTCATGCACTGGGCAGGTCAACACCTCAATTAAATTTAAATTTCCTTTCCATTTCATGCACAGGGCAGGCCAACACCTCATTTCGATTTCAATTTCAATTCAATTTCCATATCAAGCACAGGGCAGGCCAACACCTCAATTCAATTTCAATTTCAATTCCATTTCCATTTCAAGCACAGTGCAGGCCAACACCTCATTTCAATTTCAATTTAAATTCCATTTCTAGCACAGGGCAGGCCAAACAACTCATTGCATTGTTATTTCATTTCCAATTTTCATTGCAGTTTCAAGCATAGGCAAGGCAGGCCAAACAACTCATTGCATTGTCATTGCATTTCCAATTTTGCATTGCAGTTTCAAACACAGGTAGGGCAGGCCAAACAACTGATTGCATTTTCATTAAGGGCGAACACATCATTTATTGCAAGTACATTGCAGACTCACTGTTCAGTTGATTCACAGCATAGAATCACAGTTGTGGCCTCTCCCTCGCGATCTTCCAGAGTGACTGACTCACTTCCAGGGCATTACCATGGTGATTGACAGGCGAGAGGACCAATCAGCTGATCTCAAGATTTTTAAAACATTTATAACTTTTTTTACTTTTCATCGATCGGAAAAATCCTTGGGGCTTTCTCAGTGGAGGAGGACTGTGAGTAAGATGGCCAAAAATCATAGCGATATATGGTAGCGTTTTTGCTAAAATCAATATACAGCGCAGACAGGAAGCGTTCAAAATGAGACTTTTAGTTATATAGATATATCACCACACAGATTACGCCTGCTACACATTCCTTATGTAGTCCAGTCCAGATCTTCATCCCTACCCTGGACACACCGGTCCTATTTGTTCAGTATGTCATTCTCTCTTTAGATTTGATGCAGACGCAGGGATGAAAGGAGTCGTGTTCCCTCCGCTTCTACTGCAATAAAGACTATGAGTTATCTATATTACTAAAACTAAGATCTTGACCGCTCTCGACTTACTGTTTCGTGATTTCCGAGAGAACGCTGCAACTTGTGGCCGTAATTTTTGGCCACCTCGCTCAGAGTCCCCCTCCACCGGATTGGACTGGAGGATTTTTCCAAACGATGAAAAATCAGTTATTAATGTTTTTAAAAATTTCGCCATTCTCTCTGCTGCCCCCGCTGGCGGCAGGGGGGAGGGACTATAAAACCCAGAAGTGTCGTGCCTCACTCAGTCTCGGCGAGAGGGTCATGGCTCTGAGCTGCGAATAACACTGAAGGCACGTCTCTCCACAGTGAGTCCCCTTGATGTGGTTTTCATAACATGTGCTTGTTGGCTTGCAAAGTGTTTGCCCAATTGACTTGGCTTCTTAAAGGGCTTTTAGAAAATGTGTTTGTTGGCTTGCAAAGTGTTTGCCCAATTGGCTTGGCTTTTTAAAGGGCTTTCAGAAAATGTGTTTGTTGGCTTGCAAAGTGTTTGCCCAATTGGCTTGGATTTTTAAAGGGCTTTCAAAAGTTTTCGGATGGATAAAGCGTGAATAAACATTTTATTAGATCAGGACTGTTTAATTGCAAAATTGGCGCTCATTCCGTGACTCCCGCTTAGTGGCAAGATGGTGCCGACAACGTAATTCCCGGTTAGCGGCAAGATGGTGCTGAGTGCGTTATTTCCGGTTCGTGGCAAGATGGCGCTGACTGCGGAAGGCACAGAGTGAAGACGTCGTTGAATAACTCAAGAGAGCTTACTGCTCTGTCTATGGTGAGTGTGTTTGTTGGACATTTAAAGCACGTTTTTGCTTCAGCAGCAGCCTCGACAGGGGGCTTTAAACGCTTGAATCATTCGCTTTACACACTGTATGTTCACCACGTTCTGAAGTTACTTGGCATTTTATATTGGTTGTGTGTGAGTGACTCTGTGTGTGTGTGTGTGTGGCTGTGAGTGAATAGGTGGTAGCTAAAAAGTTTCACAAGTGATAAATCTGGCTGTAATATTTTAAAATCGCCGATGGTTCTGAAGTGGGTTTTTTACATGCAAAAAGAAAACGCTTCTGAAGCTAAATTTATCATTAAAACAATTGCCAGACTTACGAGTGGTGTGTGGAAAAGTAAGTTTTCTAACATTATGGTTTTGAGATGTATATTTTGGCAAATAATAAAATGTCCTGACAGCTTAAACACCTCTCCCTTTCAATAGGATATTGTCAATTTGCTGAGGTTGATTATGTCCAATTAACAGCTAACAATTATGCCATTCATTGACTTGCATCTGAGCAAAATGTAATTCAAGACCCACGTATGGTTTGCGATTTTTGTAAGGATACTGCCAGCCCATCAGCTGTGAGTGACTAAACTGCCAGCCCACCAGCCGTGAGTGACTGCACTGCCAGCCCACCAGCTGTGAGTAAGCAAACTGCCAGCCCACCAGCTGTCAGTGACTGAACTGCAAGCCCACCAGCCGTGAGTGACTGCACAGCCAGCCCACCAGCCGTGAGTAAGTGAACTGGCAGCCCACCAGCTGTAAATGACTGAACTGCCAGTCACCAGCCGTGAATGAATGCACTGCCTGCCCACCAGCCGTGAGTAAGTGAACTGCCAGCCCAGCAGCCGTAAGTAACAGAAGTGCCTGCCCAATAATCCATTAGGTCCATCCTCTCCCCCTTCTCTCTCAGAGTCTGTCACCTGTTTTGGGCAGAATTTCTGGCAGTTTCTCAGCTGCGTGCCAGGTCCGAGTGAGTGTACTGCCAGGCCTCAGTGACTGAGCTGCCAGCCCAAGAATCCATTCGGCCCACAATGTCCATACTAGCCCTCTGGAAACCAGTCCCTTCTGCCCATAACCCATACCAGCGCAACAGAAAGCCCCCCCCCCCCTCCCACTGGCCAACAATATTGGAATTGGTGCAGAGGTGCAATATTGCGTTGGGTGACCAGCCCTCCCGTGTGATGCTGGGACCCAACGGGTCCCACTTAGTCTTGTAACCTCTATATGTGGGTCTGATCATTTCAACACTCTTCCACAGTCAGAGGCAAGTGCCTTACACTGTTTAAAAGAAGTGTAACTTGGTCTACTGAAAGTCTGGTGGATCCAGGGTTCAAGAATTTTTATGTTGTTAATTAATTTATAGATGAATGATTATTCTTTTGTTTTGTAGCACTCAGTGCCAAAGTGCAGGTATTGTGCATTTTTGATTTCCCATTTTGAAAGCTGGAGCTCAGGAAGCTGATCATAAAAAGCACAAACTAATTGGATAATTCACTTCTCTTAAAGTAGAATTGGTAATAATTTACCATATACGATAATCTTGAAACGTCTGCCCAAATCTGTATTCATTTTAAACCCGCAGTTAACTATAAATAGTAGTGGAAGTTAGCCTTGGATCAAAGAGCCAATGCTCAGGGTTTCGAGATTCAAGATTCAATTTAATCGTCACATGTACCAATTAAGGTACAGTGAAATTTGAGTTACCTCATAGCCATGCTAAGTAAAAAGTAAAAATACACACAGCACATAAAATAAAGTGTAACATAAACATCCACCACAGTGGAAGCAACATTCCTCACTGTGATGCAAGGCAATAAAGTTTAGTCATCTTCCTCTGTTCACCCGTGGTCGGGGCCTTTGAACGGGGCCGTTGCCGACGGCCCGCTGTTCAAGCCCTCTTGTCGGGATGATCGAAACTCCGGCATGGAGCTCCTGAGTCGGCCGCTTCTTACTGGAGACCGCTCACAGTGTTAAAGTCCACAGGTCGGAGCTCCAACACTAGTGATGCTCGAGAAAAGATCCCAGGCTCCGCGATGGTAAGTTCGTGCAGCACCCGCGGCTTTAATCTCCGAGCTGGTCTCCAGGAAAGGCCGCACCACTGCACGTTGTAGGCCGCAAAGGGGGGGAGCAGTGATGGCGCCTGCAATTCAAGAGTGTTAGCACCACAATGCATTGAAGCAGACTCTTCGGCCAAATCTGCCCATGCTGACCAAGGTGCCCATCTAAGCTAGTCCCATTTTCCCACAATTGGCCCATATCCCTCAATGTACGGGTCCAAGTGGCTGAAATAGTACTTACCTCAACTACCTCCCCTTGGTTCAGTTTGGTCACCCCGGCATAGGAAAGATGTCATTAAGTTTGAATATATCTGGCATCTTCTCCTCAACATTGTATGTTAAATTCTTGAGTGGAACTCTCTTACAGTCTCTTGGTTAAATTGGATTAGATTGCACTGCACGGTGCTAGCTGATCCAGATTCCATCGAACCTGCAACAAAGCCCCTCAGTGATCATTTCTGGTTAAAACCATGCCAATACTTAGAGTATGGGAGTCTGATGGGTGAACATATAGACGTGTTTAATGTCACAAGAGGAATAGATCGGGTAAAAGCACACAGTCTTTTACCCAGGTTAGGGGAATGAAAAACCAGAGGACTTAGGTTTAAGGTGAGAGAGGCAAGATTTAATAGGAACCAGAGGGGCAACCTTCGCATTCAGAGAGTGGTGGGTAAAGGGAATGAGCTGCCAGAGGGTTTGATCCTGACCTTGCGTGCTGTCTGTGTGGCGTTTGCACATTCTCCATGTGACTGCGTGGGTTTCCTCTGGGTGCTCCGGTTTCCTCCCACATCACAAAGACAGGTTTGTAGGTTAATTGGCCTCTGTAAATTTCCCCTAGTGTGTAGGGAATGGGTGAGAAAGTGGAATAACATAGAACTAGTGTGAATGGGTGATTGATGGTTGGCGTGGACAGTGGGCTGAAGGGCCTGTTTCTTTGCTTTATCTACAAACTAAACAGATCTATCGGTGGATGCAGGTAAAGCGGGGATGATTGGCAGGCAACAATCAGGTGGAGGGCGGAAGGATGGAGATAGCAACAGAGGGCGTGTGAACAGAATGCTGCAGATTCTGGAATCTGATAGGGAAGGAAGGAGTATGAGTGTAGTTGCAGAAGGGGAACAACAGTGGGAGGGGGGCAGAGTGTGATGAGAGAGCAAGGGGATTTAGTGGGAGGAGTGTGGGGGAGGGGGAAAATTGGGTACACATACCCTAGTATTCATTAACAGTGCTGAAGTAGAGATGGTTGAAAGCTTCAAGTTCTTAGGAATAAATAACGGCAGCAATTCATCTTCGACCACCCATATTGAAGCAATGGTCAAGAAACACACCGATGCCTCTACTTCCTGAGAAGGCTTAAGAGCTTTGGCCTGTTCATAGCAACCCTCACCAGCTTCTACTAATGTGCTGTAGAAAGCATTTTATTGGGATACATTGGGATGCAGCCTGGTTTGGGAACATCTCCATCCAAGACCGCAAGAAATTGCAGAGAATTGTAGATATTGTCCAGACCATCAGGGCTGGTGGCGTTTCTTCTCTGCTGTTATTCCTTCAATGCACCACTGATGATGGGCTTGAGCCACTCAGCTCCCATTGGTTTGGAACACACCTTCACCATTCCCTGCCATTCCTGTCTCAGGATCAATGTCATTATTCATCCTCTGTACAAACTGATGTTCCTTTTGTAATTAAAAGGCCAGGAATAAAGGATAAACATAGTGGTTGATTTATCAGTTCATTTGACCTTCTGTAAAGCTATAAAATGGATGGTTTAAAATGATACACAGCTTGACTAAAAGTAATTTAGAACAATTAACAAAATGTAATGATTGACAGGAAATGGAACATTAAGGTAAAAATCACACTGCCTTCAGATTGCAATGACTGCACATCGGTCAAAGTTCCATAAAACACAAGTGCTGGAGTAACTCAGTGGGTCAGGCAGCATCTCTGGAGAGCATGGATAGGTGACTGATTCAGCAGCAGTACACATGGAGTCTCAGGAAGGTGGATGGAGTGAGGGGGAGGGGGGACTGAAGTCCGAAGAAGCGTCCCGACCTAAAAATCACCTATCCATGTTTTGCAGAGTTGCTGTCTGACCCGCTGTTTGCTCCAGCACTTTGTCTTTTTTTGGGCCGGTGAGTAGTTTGTTAGGTAGTTCCCTCTTTCCATGCTTATCTATGGCTTTGTGTGTTTGTGAAGCATGAGCTGTTATCAATACTACTGTAAATGCTCTCGCTCTCCTTGGAACAAACACTAAAGTCTCAAGAACCCCCCCCCCCCATAACACCACCCGTCCATGTTCTCCAGAGATGACATCTGAGCGGCTGAGTTATTCCAGCACTTGCCGTCTTTTTTTGTAAACCAGCATCTGCAGTTCCTTTAGTTTAATTTAGTTTAGAAATACATCGTCCCATCAAAAGTCAATTATCTCACAAAACTACATGTCTTTGGAATGTGGGAGGAAAACAGAGCACCCGGAGAAAACCCATACGGTCACAGGGAGAATGTACAAACACCTTACAGAAAGCACCCATGGTCAGGTTTGAACCTGGAGATATGGATTATGTGTAGGCATATTAAAATTGGTCTTAGCATCATGTTTGGCACCAATATTGTGGGCTACACTAGTTAACTCTGCACCTTGGTGATTGCCAGTCTAGCCAGTCCATTCCCTTAAGAATTGCATATATTTCTACAAGATCCCCTCTCAGCTTTCTAAATTCCAGTGAATACAAGACCAGTCGACTCGTTCTTTCCTCATATGTCAGTCCCGCCATCCAGGGAATTAACCTGGTGAACCTGCGCTGCTCTCACTCAATAGCAAGAATGTCCTTCCTCAAATTAGGAGACAAAAATTGCACATAATACTCCAGGTGTGGTCTCACCAGGGCCCTGTACAACTGCAGTAGGACCTGCTTGCCGGCGGCGGGATCTCCGTGTCGAGGCGATCAGCTCCTGCATCGGGGGGATGTCAGCTCCCTCACGCCTGACGATCGAACCCCGCATCGGGACTAGTCAAACCTTCCGCGACATTGGAGCTCCCGACATCCACAGCCTCTCCACGAGACTGCGGGCTCCGATGTTAAGTTCACTTCTCTGCGGTGGGGCCCAATGTCAGTCCGAGGAGGCCTCCAGTTCCATCGATGGTCGGCCGTAGAATGACAGGGAAATGCGATCCGAATATTAAGGTAAGGTAAGAAACGGAAAATAAAGTTTCCCCCGACCCTACCCCTCCCCCACATCAAACATACCGGAGAACATTTACACTGCCTTTTAACACACACTAAAAATTTAAAAAAGACAAAAAAAAACAAAGAGAGACTGAGCTGGCAGCAACCAATGCCAAGCTTGAGCTTGAGGCACAAGAGGAACAGTTGAAAAGAGAGATGAAACAACTGGAAATAGAAATGGAGTTGGCAGCAGCCAATGCAAATAGTGCAGCAGCCAATGCAAATCAAATAGTTGAGGTCAAGAAACAGCTCTAGAGTATCTGATGGGATGAACTCTTATTTGAGAAAAGGAACTACTCAAAGGGAAGCATCAGCTAAATTAAATCCACATGCAAATGAATACTTGCCTGATCAGGTGCAACATAGTCAGAATGTGTTGATGAGAACTGAATCTTCCTCCCAGCAACAGGTTGTTAGACCAAACCAAACAACTCATGGAACATCTCACCTATATGGAGGAAATGAATGTTGCTTCCAACGTGAAGACCATCCTTTTAAAACTGCCTTACAAGCTCAGAGACAAGTGGATGGATCGAGCAGGAACAGCTTGGATAGTGAGCTAGCTCTTCTGACCTGGTAGACTTCATGGAGAGACAAATGAAGATACTGTCAGATCTACTGTTTGGAAACATTCAGGATGCTTAGTCAATTGCAACTGTCAATGCTCTACTTTTGCTAATGCAAGGGTAAGGTCAGGATCAAGAAGAGTTAGTTTTGCAACAACTGTAACACCTGGACATCGGGCCGCCCGTAGCTGCAACTGCGGAGGGCTTGGGGAGGCCCTGACCACGGGGAACAGTGGAGGAAGAGACTGACTTTGGTGCCTTCCCACACAGTGGGAAACTTTGATTCTGCTGTGTGGGGATGTTTTATGTCAAATTCTATAGTGTGTGTTCTTTATTTTTATTTTTTTATTGTATGGCTGTATGGGAATTTCATTTCACTGTGCCATCTGGCACATGTGACAATTAAATGTATCTTGAATCTTGAATCTTGGAGAAAAAGCAGTGCAAGAAAATCAGACAAGTGGAATGAGAATAAATGGATCAACCACCAATACTCAAGGTTCTTGTTTGTTCTATAATAAAAGTGGTCACACATTGGGGCGCTGTCCACAGATCAAGAAGAAGGGACACAAAGGATAGACTTCTTAAAGAGAAGGGAGTCTGTACCGTAGCCACTTTCACTGGCATCTGAGAAGTGATGCAGCTGTGCACATCTGATTTGACCTAAGTTTGTAGGCTTCATACACCGGTCCACTTTAAATTCCGAAATCTTGTTGAGATCTGCTAACCATTCTGTCCATCGCTGAAAGTCTGCATTATACTCTCATCCCATACAAGTTTTTTCTTACAGAGATCCTGCAAAATTAACCTGGTCGACAGTGTAAATAGTGCAAGAAATCCCAAAGGGTCATAAACAGAACTAATCACGGATTTGATACCCCTTCTTGTACATGGTCGCTCCTGAATCAAGATTCTGAACTTGAACACAACTGTTTCAACACACCAGTGCAATCCCGATGCTCCTTCCATTGGCAGATTGTCTTTGTCCAAATCCAACTCCTTGGTCTCCTTGGCTCTGGTTTGGTGGAATGGTTTATAATACAACACGGCTGTTGCTGATCCACTTGGATAGCGTGAATCCTCCTTTATTGAAGAGGGAAGTCAAATGTTTCACCATTAGAATTGCTTCCTGACTTCCGGCGGCGTCATGGAGAATTAAGGCGCGGCATTGAGCTTCTCCCCCGTAATAAAAATTGTTAAAGCCGTTTTAAGTCAGCACCGATTTAAAAAAAACTCACCGAAGTCGCCTGGTGTTGTGTAAGGGTGATATCATCAGAAGGTGACGTGAAAATTGGGAAGATTAATGGTGAAATCGGGTGTTTAAATGAGTTTAAATGAGCAGAGATAATTGTTCAAGGGCGCCAGAGAAAAATACTATCAGCCTTCAGCTCGAGGGAGTATTGGATACTCTGCAAATGACAGAAGAAGGTTCAGAAGAAGAAGATTCTTACAGCCAAGGGTCTCTGCTTGAAATGGCAACAAAAGGAGACAAGAAGGAGAAAGAGGTGAAGCAAATGCTTTTAGATATGACTGGTACAATTAACATTACACTGGAGAAGATGCAAAGTATGGAGGCTCACATGGAGAGTAACAAGCAGAGTATGGCGACTAGCATGGAGAGAATTTCTCAAAAAATTGATAATACTTGCAGTGAGTTAAAAGAACTGAAAAAGCAGTATAAGGAATTTGATAAGAGATTAAAATCAGAGTGTGTCAGAATTGAAAATTATTACAACAAGAAATTTAAAGGTGTAAAGGATGATATCGGAAAGCTGGATGAGATAATGGAAGAGATGGAGAATGAGATAAAAGAGATTGTCTCGGAAATAAAGAGTTTGAAACAATCACAGAAAACTGAAGAGGAAAAACTTGGAAGAATGACTGATAAATGTCTGGACCTGGAATCAAGAACTCGGAAATATAACCTGAGGATTCTCGGAGTAAAGGAAGGACGAGAGGGACATGAATCTCAAGCATGTACTTTTGTTACTGACTTACTCAAAGATGTCTTTGAACTGTCGGAAGAACCAAGAATAGACGTCGCTAACCGAGTTGGAAGAGGAACAAATTATTCAAGACAGATAATTGTGAAATTCCGTGACATCTCTTCAGTGGAATTTATATTGAAAAAGATCACTTATGGGAAGAAGCTGACAAACCGTGGGGATAATGTGCGAATATTTCGCGATTACTCTCCTGAGGTAGTCCAGAAAATGAGATTGTTTACACCAGCAAGACATACTTTGAGGGAAGTCCCGGGAGTAAGATATGGCATTTATTTTCCCGGAAAAATGAAGGTATCTTATAACGGCGTTGAACGCTCATTTGCAGATCCCGGAAAAGCTTTAAAGTATGCAGAGGATATCGTTAAGAAAACATCGGGGCAAGCTGCCGACAAGGAAGAAGATTGAACTTTTTAGAGTTTTGAACTGATTAAAATGTCCGAGCTACCCAGACAATTATAAAGCTTATCTCGTTGGAATGTGTTATTCAGAGAGCTTGGTTATATTCAACCTTGGATGAAAAGCTCAAAGTTTAACCCCATGGCACCTGCTTGTACGGTAGTTAACCCTTTGGTACCGGCTTGTATGATGTATGGTAGTTATAGAATGGGATATTATGTAAGAATCCTGGGTGGATATATATGGGAAAGTTTAGATTAGATTAAGATTGGATAAATTAGAAGGACATATATACTTATATAATCGTGTATATGTTGTGTTCTATATTTGTTTTGGTTTTTTTACTCCTTATGTCTCTTCCTGATAAAAAAAAAAAAATTTATCTCGGCTGTCACTAGCGCTGGCTTGATAAACTCATATAAGAAAAGACAAAATATGAAACGGTATGTAACTTTTTATGAGGATTCACCAAGGGGAAGGAGCTCAATGTATAACAACATCACGGAGGTCTATACATTTTTTGCCATCGTTGATGGCTATTCGTCCTTAAGGTATCTTCCCTTAGATACCTTAATAGCATCTTTTTTTTTAAAGCACAATCAAGATTTTTATCTGTTTAATTTTTTTGAAAGTAATTGTGTATCACATTCTTTTTTTCTTTTTCTAAGGCACTTTACAAGAAGGAGATGCAATATAAATCTAATAAACCGGGATGACCACCCAAGTCCTAAAATTCTGAGGTATTTGGTTGCACCATATGATTCAGGAATATTACCTTGATTTACAATGCAAGACGATAGACAAATAAAGAATGGAGGAATTACATTTTGTAGTTGGAATATAAGGGGTGCCAACGAACCAATTAAGAGGGGTAAAATGTTTGCCCAACTAAAATCGTTGAAAAGCGACATAATGTTTTTGCAGGAGACACACATGAAACAACAAACACAAATAAGATTAAAGGCGAATTGGATAGGCCAAACATACTACTCCTCATTTACTTCTAAATCTAGGGGTACAGCTATTCTTATTAGGAAAGGTATTCCTTTTAAATTAAAGAATACTATATCAAATAAAGAGGGAAGATATATTATAGTTTCGGGTGAAATTTATGCAACCCCACTAACTTTGATAAATATTTATGCTCCGAATTTTGATAACCCCCAATTTTTTGATAAAATTATTGACATAATATCAGAGTTTAATTACCAAAATGTGATAATAGGGGGGGACTTTAACTGTGTTTTAGATTCATATCTAGATAAATCAGCAAAACAAAAGAAGAGTAATTTAAAATCTAAAACTAGCGAACTTCTAAATACATATATAAAAAATACTAATATAATAGATGTATGGAGATCTGCTAATCCAGTTGGAAGGGAATACTCGTTTTACTCTTCGGTGCATAAAACTTATTCAAGAATTGATTATTTTTTAGTGGATATGAAATTAATGCCATATACAAACAACCCAACATACCACATTAGTAGTATCTCAGATCACTCTCCGTTGACATTTTTAGTAAAATTTGAGGGAATGCCGGCTAAAAAAAATTTTTGGAGGTTTAATACACATATTTTAAATGACGTGCAAGGCTATCAATATTTAATATTTAATATTTAATATTTAAAACAACAAATGGTTGCAGGAGGGCTGTGATTGGAAACTAAATATTCCAGGATTTCGTTGCTTCAGGTGTGATAGAATTGGAGGGGCAAGAGATGGTGGTGTTGCATTGCTAGTCAGGGAAGATATTACAGCAGTGCTTTGGCAGGATAGATTGGAGGGCTCATCTAGGGAGGCTATTTGGGTGGAACTGAGAAGTGGGAAAGGTGTAGCAACACTTATAGGGGTGTATTATAGACCGCCAAATGGGGAACGAGAATTGGAAGAGCAAATATGTAAGGAGATAGCAGATATTAGTAGTAAGCACAAGGTAGTGATTGTGGGAGATTTCAACTTTCCACACATAGACTGGGAAACACATTCTGTAAATGGGCTGGATGGTTTGGAGTTTGTAAAATGTGTGCAGGATAGTTTTTTGCAGCGATACATAGAGGTACCTACTAGAGGAGGGGCAGTGCTGGACCTCCTGTTAGGAAATGAGACGGGACAGGTGGCGGAGGTATGCGTTGGGGAGCACTTCGGGTCCAGTGATCACAATACCATTAGTTTCAATATAATTATGGAGGTCAGAACTGGACCTAGGGTTGAGATTTTTGATTGGAGAAAGGCTAACTTTGATGAGATGCGAGATGATTTAAAAGAAGTGAACTGGGACATTTTGTTTTATGGGAAAGATGTAGAAGAGAAATGGTGGACATTTAAAGGGGAAATTTTAAGAGTACAGAATCTTTATGTTCCTGTTCGGTTGAAAGGAAACAGTAAAAATTGGAAAGAGCCCTGGTTTTCAAGGGAAATTGGACATCTTGTTCGGAAAAAGAGGGAGATCTACAATAATTATAGGCAGCATGAAGTAAATGAGGTGCTTGTGGAGTATAAGGAATGTAAAAAGAATCTTAAGAAAGAAATTAGAAAAGCTAAAAGAAGATATGAGGTTGCTTTGGCAAGTAAGGTGAAAGTAAATCCAAAGGGTTTCTACAGCTATATTAATAGCAAAAGGATAACGAGGGATAACATTGGTCCATTGGAGAAACAGAGTGGGCAGCTATCTGCAGAGCCAAAAGAGATGGGGGAGATATTGAACAATTTATTTTCTTCAGTATTCACCAAGGAGAAGGATATTGAATTATGTGAGGTAAGGGAAACGAGTAGAGTAGTTATGGATACTATGAGTTTCAAAGTAAAAGAAGTACTGACACTTTTGAAAAATATAAAAGTGGATAAGTCTCCAGGTCCTGGCAGGATATTCCCTAGGACATTGAGGGAAGTTAGTGTAGAAATAGCCGGGGCTATGACAGAAATATTTCAAATGTCATTAGAAACGGGAATAGTCCCCGAGGATTGGCGTACTGCGCATGTTGTTCCATTGTTTAAAAAGGGTTCTAAGAGTAAACCTAGCAATTATAGACCTGTTAGTTTGACTTCAGTGGTGGGCAAATTAATGGAAAAGATACTTAGAGATAATATATATAAGCATCTGGATAAACAGGGTCTGATTAGGAACAGTCAACATGGATTTGTGCCTGGAAGGTCATGTTTGACTAATCTTCTTGAATTTTTTGAAGAGGTTACTAGGGAAATTGACGAGGGTAAAGCCGTGAATGTTGTCTATGTGGACTTTAGCAAGGCCTTTGACAAGGTTCCTCATGGAAGGTTGGTTAAGAAGGTTAAACTGTTGGGTATAAATGCAGGAATAGCAAGATGGATTTAGCAGTGGCTGAATGGGAGAAACCAGAGGGTAATGGTGGATGACTGTTTGTCGGGTTGGAGGCAGGTGACTAGTGGGGTGCCTCAGGGATCTGTGTTGGGTCCTTTGTTGTTTGTCATGTACATCAATGATCTGGATGAAGGGGTGGTAAATTGGATTAGTAAGTATGCAGATGATACCAAGATAGGGGGTGTTGTGGATAATGAAGAGGATTTCCAAAGTCTACAGAGTGATTTAGGCCATTTGGAAAAATGGGCTGAAAGATGGCAGATGGAGTTTAATGCTGATAAATGTGAGGTGTTACACCTTGGCAGGATAAATCAAAATAGGACGTCCATGATAAATGGTAGGGAATTGAAGAATACAGTTGAACAGAGGGATCTGGGAATAACCGTGCATAGTTCCTTGAAGGTGGAATCTCATATAGATAGGGTGGTAAAGAAAGCTTTTGGTATGCTAGCCTTTATAAATCAGAGCATTGAGTATAGAAGCTGGGATGTAATGTTAAAATTGTACAAGGCATTGGTGAGACCAAATCTGGAGTATGGTGTACAATTTTGGTCGCCCAATTATAGGAAGGATGTCAACAAAATAGAGAGAGTACAGAGGAGATTTACTAGAATGTTGCCTGCGTTTTAACAACTAAGTTACAGAGATAGGTTGAATAAGTTAAGTCTTTATTCTCTGGAGCGCAGAAGGTTAAGGGGGGACTTGATAGAGGTCTTTAAAATGATGAGAGGGATAGACAGAGTTGATGTGATCAAGCTTTTCCCTTTGAGAGTGGGGAGGATTCAAACAAGAGGACATGACTTCAGAATTAAGGGGCAGAGGTTTAGGGGTAACATGAGGGGGAACTTCTTTACTCAGAGAGTGGTAGCGGTGTGGAATGAGCTTCCAGTGGAGGTGGTGGCGGCAGGTTCGTTGGTATCATTTAAGAATAAATTGGATAGGCATATGGATGAGAAGGGAATGGAGGGTTATGGTATGAGTGCAGGCAGGTGGGACTAAGGGAAAAAAAAATTGTTCGGCACGGACTTGTAGGGCCGAGATGGCCTGTTTCCGTGCTGTAATTGTTATATGGTTATATGGTTAAATGAAACTTTTTTTCGATACAAATGATATACCAGGTACTTTGCCTTCTTTATTATGGGAAACTTTTAAGGCATTTATGAGAGGAATTATAATTTCATATCAAAGTTTTCAAAATAAAAAGAATAGGACAGAACAATTGTTGTTAGAACAAGAAATCAGACAGTTAGAGGTGGATAATGCCAAAGATTCCACGACAGATAAACACAATAAGATAATATTACTGAAATTTAAACTTAATCGAATTTTATCGGCAAGAGTAATAAGACTATTCCAAATTACAAAACAGGAACATTTTGAGTTTGGTGACAAACCACATAAGCTTTTAGCTCGCCAATTGAAAAAACAAGAAAAGGAAAATACTATAACCAAAATTAAATCAGAGAAAGGTGAATTACTAATACTACCTAAAGATATTAATAATAGATTTGCCCAATTTTACCAAAACTTATATACATCTAAAATTAAAATGGAAGATAGTAAAATAATTTTTTTTCTAGATAACTGTAATCTTCCAATACTGGACCTTTTGGAACAAGAGGAACTAGGAGCTCAAATTACAATCAAAGAAATAGGTGAAACAATAAAATCGCTGAAAAATGGTAAGACACCGAGACCAGATGGTTTTAATAATGAATTTTATTAAAAATTTCAGGAGATAACGACCCCTTATTTATTTAATTTATACTCCCATGCTTTTAAAGAAAACAAACTACCTGAAACACTAACAGAATCAACTATTACGCTTATTCCAAAAAAAGATAAAGATTTAGAAGACCCGGGCTCGTACAGAGCTATATCACTTTTAAATACAGATCAGAAAATTTTAGCAAAGATTTTAGCAAGAAGATTAAGCAAATATATTAGTAAATTGATAAACCCTGATCAAACGGGGTTTATACCTAAAAGATACTCATTTAATAATCTGAGACGCCTGTTTAATATAATGTACTCGCATAAAGTAGAGGAAGAAGATATATCAATTATTTCTTTGGATGCAGAGAAAGCATTTGATCAGGTAGAGTGGCAATACTTATATAAAGTACTACAAAATTTTAATATGGGAGAGAATTTTATAACATGGGTAAAATTATTATATGATAAACCGATGGCAAGAATTTTAACTAATAACATGTTATCTCAAAAATTTCAACTATCAAGGGGTAATAGGCAGGGATTTGCACTATCACCCATGCTATTTGCCCTTATGATAGAACCCCTGGCTGAAAGTATAAGAATTCATCCGAATATTCAGGGCTATAATACCAGGGACTCAAAGAATAAAATCTCAATATATGCAGACGATATACTTTTATATATTACGAAGTCACAAACGAGCATACCAAATTTATTAAACTTAATAGAGGAATTTGGGTCTTTTTCTGGATATAGGATAAACTGGAATAAAAGTGAAATCATGACATTAAAACCTCAAGAACCTACACACTTACTGAGTTCCTCTTTAAAATCGCAAAAGAAAAATTTAAATATTTTGGTATTCAGATTACTAGAAAATATAAAGCATTATTCAACGCTAATTTCATACCTTTATTAAATAAACTTGATACGTTGATTAAATTTTGGAAAACACTTCCCTTATCATTATTAGGTAGAATAAATGCAATAAAAATGATCTTCCTACCACAATTACTATACCTATTTCAATCTATACCGGTATATATACCAAAATATTTTTTTTTTAAATTAGACTCTAGTATTACTAATTATATTTGGGACTATAGATCACATAGAATCACAAAAAAACACTTATGTAAACCAAAAGAGGTCGGGGGACTTTCACTTCCGAATTTTATGTATTATTACTGGGCAGTGCATATTAAGAATATGATTTATTGGTTGGATAGTTCTACCCAACAGACAGAATGGATAAAAATGGAGAAGGAGGATTGCCATCCTTGTAATATAGGAACGATCCTCTTCTCCCCAAAAAAACTGAATAACACAATATATAAGAAGAACCCAATTATATATGGTACAATAAGAATTTGGAAACAAATAAAATTATCTTTAAAATTAAGAAATCTATCACTGTTAATGCCAATAGCGAATAACCCTTTATTTAAACCATCTCTTATTGATAAGACATATAACCAATGGGAAAGTCTCGGAATTAGAAGGATCGGGGATATGTACGAAATGGGAAACCTACTATCATTCCAACAACTACAATTAAAATTTAAATTGAAAAACAACCAATATTTTAAATATCTTCAGATTTGCGATTTCGTGAAAAAATATATACAAGGATATCAAAAAGTAACTCCTGACTTATTGGAAGAAGCGTTGAATATTGAAGCTGACTCACAAAAATTAATATCATATTTATATAATAGTATTCTAAATATAGACCTACCATCGACAGAGGTACTTAGAGAAGAGTGGGAACGGGAACTAATGATAAAAATTACGAAGGTTAAATGGGAAAAATACCTGATATATATTCACAAATGTTCAATTAATGTAAGACATAATCTAATTCAATTTAAAATTGCACATAGATTATATTATTCAAAAACAAGATTGAACAAATTTTATCCAAATATATCCGCCACTTGTGATAAATGTCTAGCCCAAAAGGCAACTATAACACACTCCTTAGTTTCCTGCATAAAACTTTATAGATTTTGGAATTATATTTTTGAAATATTTACAAAATTATTCAAGACAAGAATGGAACCTAATACTGAAACGATTCTATTTGGTGTAATGGAAGATGGGAATAAGTTGAACACATCTCAAAATCTATTCCTTAACTATGGTTTAATAATAGCAAAAAAATTAATACTTAAATTTTGGAAGGGTACATAAATACCAACGCTTAAAATGTGGATTGCAAGTATGTTGGACACTGCTTATCTTGAGGAAATGCGATTCCTCCTAATGGATAAATCAGACCAATTCATAACGAGTTGGTCTCCATTCGTCGTTTTTTTTGGAATCATATGGTGCAACACAATTGTAAAAAATAACTGTTTCAGGACTGGACGAGGGTTGGTCAAGATTATAAATAATGATCTCCTTTTCTTTTTTATTTTATTTTATTTTCTCTATTTTCTCTCTCAACTTTCTTCATTTACTCGTTTTATTTTTTCGCACACTATATATTTCACATCTTTCTATCCTTTACTATCTAACTTATTTTTCTTATTCTAATCTTTTTTCAATGTAACAAAAAAAAAAAAAAAAAGAAGTTCTACATAAAATGTATTATGAAAATATATATTAGGCACTTTGGTGCCATATGACTGTACTTACTTCTAATAAAATAAAATATAAAAAAAAAAAAAAAAGAATTGCTTCCTGTTCCGTAGACTTGGATTTTAAACAATTATCCGCATAGACGTTGTTTCACTAAGGAAGACATAAATAATCTGCCGGAAATATCAGGGGACCAGGGGTCAAATGAGATGGAGGAACTGAGTGAAATCCAGATTAGCCCGGAAGTGGTGTTAGGTAAATTGAATGGATTAAAGGCCGATAAATCCCCTGGGCCAGATAGGCTGCATCCCAGAGAACTTATGGAAGAAGCCCCAGAAATAGTGAATGCATTAGTGATCATTTTTCAAAACTCTTTAGATTCTGGAGTAGTTCCTGAGGATCGGAGGGTGGCTAATGTAACCACACTTTTTAAAAAGGGAGGGAGAGAGAAAACGGGGAATTACAGACCAGTTAGTCTAACATTGGTAGTGCGGAAACTGCTAGAGTCAGTTATTAAAGATGGGATAGCAGCACATTTGGAAAGTGGTGAAATCATAGGGCAAAGTCAGCATGGATTTATGAAAGGTAAATCATGTCCGACGAATCTTATAGAATTTTTCGAGGATGTAACTAGTAGAGTGGATGAGGGAGAACCAGTGGATGTGTAATATCTGGACTTTCAGAAGGCTTTCGACAAGGTCCCACATAAGAAATTAGTATGCAAACTTAAAGCACACGGTATTGGGGGTTCAGTATTGATGTGGATAGAGAACTGGCTGGCAGACAGGAAGTAAAGAGTAAGAGTAAATGGGTCCTTTTCACAATGGCAGGCAGTGACTAGTGGGGTACCGCAAGGCTCGGTGCTGGGACCCCAGCTATTTACAATATATATTAATGATTTTGACGAGGGAATTGAATGCAACATCTCCAAGTTTGCAGATGACCCGAAGCTGGGGGGAGTGTTAGCTGTGAGGAGGATGCTAGGAGGCTGCGAGGTGGCTTGGATAGGTTGGGTGAGTGGGCAAATGCATGGCAGATGCAGTATAATGTGGATAAATGTGAGGTTATCCACTTTGGTGGCAAAAACAGGAAAGTAGACTGTTATCTGAATGGTGGCCGATTAGGAAAAGAGGAGATGCAACGAGACCTGGGTGTCATGGTACACCAGTCATTGAAAGTTGGCATTCAGGTGCAGCAGGCAGTGAAGAAAGCGAATGGTATGTTAGCATTCATAGCAAAAGGATTTGAGTATAGGAGCAGGGAGGTTCTACTGCAGTTGTACAGGGTCTTGGTGAGACCACACCTGGAGTATTGCATATAGTTTTGGTCTCCTAATCTGAGGAAAGACATTCTTGCCATAGAGGGAGTACAGAGAAGGTTCACCAGATTGATTCCTGGGATGTCAGGACTTTCATATGAAGAAAGACTGGATAAACTCGGCTTGTACTCGCTAGAATTTAGAAGATTGAGGGAGGATCTTATAGAAACGTACAAAATTCTTAAGGGGTTGGACAGGCTAGATGCAGGAAGATTGTTCTCGATGTTTGTCAAGTCAAACTGAAATGAAAGAACAGGTGCAGAGAAATGCTACATTGAAATCACGAGAAAGTGATTAAAGTGGGCGGAACCCCAGCCTACCGAGTTCTGCCTGGGGGTCAAAAGGGCACACAGCACCAGAAGCCAGTGAAGAAGACACAAGAGACTTGCGGGCTGTAGAACTTGGACAGTAAATCAAAAGGACTGTCCAAAAAGACTGCCGCGATAGCCAGAAAAGGCAAGCAGGACTGATTTTCTACAGACCCGATTAGCAGCCGGTTTTTCACCTGATAAAGACCAAAACTGATAAAGACCAAAACTGATAAAGACCAAAACTGATAAAGACCAAAACTGATAAAGACCAAAACTGGTAAAAACTGTTAAAGACTAATCTGCCAAAATAAAAGGAGGAGAAAATAAAAGGTGGAAAAGAAGTGTTTGGTCTGAGTGAATCCAGTTCATCATTTCGGGGTAGATAAATCAAATCCCTTTCAAGCGGGGAATCTGCAAAAACATTAGAAGACTTGGCAGTGAAAAACCGTCAGTCCGGGCGGGGCCAGGAGATCTGGAAACCTGGAAAAGAGACAGTTAAGTCAAGATAAATCATGGCTGATGAAGTTACTGGAAAGTCAGCTGAGCAGCTCAAGGTGGAGAGGACAACAGCAAAATGGGCATTCTCTCGCCTTGTTAACAGCATCATTAGGAACCATAAAGAAATGTCTGAAGAGGAGCTCAGGAACAATTTCAACAAACTCATGCAGGAGGCCGAGAAAGTCATGGAAGCCAATGACGATGTGGAGGCTGGACTCATTGCAGAGCTGGAGGCGGAGCTGGACGCAGATGAAGAAATTGTGTTAACTGAACAGCAAAAAGCCGACCTGGCAAAGACTGCAAAGGAGTGTGAGTCGAAACTAAAAGAGGTCAAAGGGCTCATCCAGGACACTCTATGGGCAAACTTTGGAAATGTTGAATTATCCACCTCACTACAGACAGCAGATGGTGCATGTGAACTTGCTGCTGCCACCGCACCATCAAATAGCAACCAAGAAGCATATGAATTCATGCTTAACCACCTGCAGAAACTGGTAGAGACTGCAAAGGAGACGTACAGCCGGTGGAAACGTTGGGTCCCTCTGGATGAGCAAGAGAGCTTCCAAAAACACCTAAGAACACTCGAGCTTCTCGTCCCCAAGCTGGTTTCCAGGAAGGCTGACTTCATACAGGCAAGAATAAAGAAGGACGCTGAAGGATTAGCACAAGCGGCGAATGCTTTCAATTATCCTTCACCAGCCATCAGACTGAGACCCACGGCCCTTCCTAAGTTTACTGGAAACAAGCGTGACTTTTATAGATGGAGGAAGGATTGGGAAGCACTGCAAAAGCAAGGTGAACCCACTGGATCAAATGAGGTGAAGAAGGTTCAATTGCTGGACAGTCTGGAGGACAAAATTACAAGAGACCTCCGCCTCACAAGTTATAACACTGCAGATGATATCTTTCGTGTCCTAGAGAACCGGTTTGGAAATCAAACAGCTATTGCTATTGAGATAGTGGAGGAGCTTCAGAGAATCCCACCTGTCAGAGGACATCAGCCACGTAAAATAGTGGAATTAATTCAAGCTGTGGAAAAGGCGCTTAAGGACTTGAGCGATCTCGGAGACACAGGCACTATTAAAAATCCACTGATGACAAAATGAATTGAAACCAAGCTTCCAGAAACCCTCAAGAAGGAATGGCTGGTTTATGTAGCTGACAAGAGGAATGCTGTGGCACCAGAGAAACGGTTTGACAGTCTCTTGTCATTTCTCAAAGAGCAGGAGAGCATATACGAACAGCTCGAGCAACTGAGGGACGAGGAGCCGAGTAGAAAGGAAACTCGGACTGAACCAAGACATGCCAGAACCAAGTCAACCAAGTCAGAAAATGACCACACAAGTTGTGTAGTCTGTGGTGACGTAAAGCATAAAAGGAAGCTGTACTTATGCAAGCAGTTTCGAGGGCTAAAGCTGACAGAGAAAAGAGCTGCAGTAAAGAAGTTGGGAGCATGCAAAAAGTGTCTTGAAGTTCATGATGATGGTTCATACTGCAAACCTGCATATCTGTGTAAAAATCAAATCTGCAAGGATGAACAGACTCCTGAGCATCATTTTTATCTGTGCCCCAATTATGAGATGAGGAAAAGCAGTGTGGATCAGAGAAGGAGTAAATTTGGTCCAGAGGAAGATAAAGGCAAGAAGAAATATACAGTGGACCAAGAGGAGTTTTTCAGCAAACTTCCACCAGAGTTGGCAAAACAATGCCGAGATGTGTTCTCGAACACTGCATCAAGAGCCTTCAACACTGCAAAGCATCAGCCAAGCCTCCTAAAGGAAGATGGACTGCAAGAGCATCCAGTGATTATGATGCTTTTGGAGGTCATAGCAAATGCTGGACAAAAGGTTGGGACATTAATTGACTTGGCTTCAGATACCAACTACATAACTCACAAGGCTGCGAGTAGACTGAACCTTAGGAGTGAAGACATCACGCTTATCGTCCATGGAGTTGGGGGGATGAAGGTCCACGTAGAGACGATGCGCTACCTTCTAAAGATCCGAGTGAAGACTCCCAAGGGCACACTCAAGTCGCACCAGTTAGTTTGTTATGGATTGGACAGCATTGCAGATGTTCACAAACATGTGACACCACAGCTGCTGCAAAAGTTCTTTCCAGACGTCCCACTTGAGGAACTTGTGAGACCAAAAGAGATACATTTGCTCATAAGCCATAGAGAAGGTCAGCTAGCGCCTCAGAGGATTAGAACTGTTGGAGATCTCATTCTGTGGGATGGACCACTGGGAAAGACTGTTGGAGGTTGTCATCCTGAGCTATTTGAGAAGCTTACCATGTCAGCCCACATGTCCAAAACACACTTCGCAAGATCAATGAGAGCAGCTGCTTTAAAGTATGAGGAGCTCACTGCCCCAGTCCCTGAGGAACTTTCACCAAACGGACAGGTCGCCGTCAAAGTCCAGAAGTCACGTACATCAACCGCCAATCGGGACTTCTTGGATTGGTGGAAGTGGGATAGCATTGGAGCAGCATGCGAGCCAAAGTGCGGGGGTTGCCGCTGTGGAAACTGCCAGCCAGGCGGAAAAGAAATGACTCTTGCTGAAGAGAGAGAGCTCGAAGTGGTAAGGGAAGGCCTCACCTACATAACAGGAGACCGTCACAGTAAAGACCCACATTGGCATGCTAGCTATCCTTGGTTGGAAGACCCAGCTTCTCTACCAAATAATAAAAGGACAGTGGAAGCCACATTTCTCAGGACGGAGAGGCAGCTATCCAGAGAACCTGAATGGAAAAGTGCCTACACAGCTCAGGTGCACGACATGGTGGACCGAAAGGCTGCAATCAAATTGTCCGAAGACATGATTGCAAACTGGAAGGGACCAGTGTGGTATGTGAGTCACCTTATTGCTCCAAACCCCCACTCTGTCACAACCCCAGTGAGACTAGTGTGGAACAGCAGCCAAAAGTGCAATGGTGTCAGCTTAAATGATTTGCTGATGAAAGGTCCAGACGTCCTCAACCAAATTCGCGCCGTCCTCCTCAGATTCAGAGGCGGAATCTATGCTGCTCTGGGAGACATAAAGAAGATGTATAACTCAGTCTGGTTGGAGGACCGTGAAGTACACTTACACAGATTCCTCTGGCGAGATTCCGAGGACGAGGAGCTGGGAGAGTATGCTATCACAAGAGTGAACATCGGAGACAAACCTGCGGGGTGCATTGCACAGTTGGCAATGCGTGAGACTGCTAATCTTCCTTCTTTTACCCACCTCAAGGATGAGCAGCAAGTACTCCAGAAAGACAGCTATGTTGACGACATCCTCACATCTCACAACAGCCTCGACCAGTTGAGAATCATCACAGCAAATGTGGAACGAATCCTAAAAGCTGGTGGGTTTGAGCTCAAGCCTTTGGTTCTGTCTGGCCAAAGTGGGAGGAAGGAGGACAGTGATACTTTAAAGAAAAGCAAAACAAAAAGCATGATCCTACCAAACCAAATGCATGATGATGATAACAAGGCACTTGGTCTGGGCTACATTGTTGAAGTGGACATGCTCCACGTTATGGTGGGAATCAATTTCTCCAAGAGAAAGAAAAAGATGTGGCTTGGTCAAGGCCTTCTACAAGAGCAAATCAAAACTCAGACGCCAAATCCCCTAACAAGAAGAGAGCTTCTCAGCCAGGTAGCAGGGCTATATGACCCCATCGGCATAGTGGTTCCTGTTAAGCAAAAGGGAGCGATTCTAGTACGCAGAGCTTTCCAAGAAGCAAAAGAGGGAAGTTGTTCGGTCAGAGACACATGGGACATGGCACTCTCAGATGGACTCAGGGAGGATGCAATTAAGCTCTTTGAAGAGTACGTACAACTTGGAAAAGTCAAGTTCGTCAGGGCACTGACTCCCTCTTGCTCCGCAACTGAACCCTTGGGAATCACCTTTTCTGACGGAAGTGAGCACACCTACGGGGCGGTGATGTACCTGAGATGGGATTCAGACCATGGCCCAATTGTCAGACTTGTGGAATCCAAAGCCAAGTTAACTCCCTTGGACCACAGAGGAGACGCTGTTAAAGCAGAGATGTGCGGAGCAGTGTTCGCCTCACGCTTAAAGAAGTATTTTGAGCTACACAGTCAAATTCAAGTGGAGAAGTGGTATCATCTTGTGGATAGCCAAACAATCCTTGGTGCAATACAGCGAGAAAGCTATGGATTTCAGACATTCTTCGCCAATCGGATTGGAGAGATTCAAACAAGCACCAACATTCAGGACTGGCGGTGGATTCCTGGCCCACAAAACATCGCTGATGTAATCACCAGAGGTGCCAGCCCTCAAGACCTTGATCAGTATTCGGAGTGGCAAAATGGACTGAAGTTCCTGGTATTGCCTGTGAGTGAGTGGCCAATAAAATCAGCTAAAGAACTGGCTGCCACTGCCAGAGAGAACATCAACAAGTTACAGAAGAAAGCTTTTGTTGCAGCACTATCAAGAGCCAAAGTAGAGAACCAAGAACCGGAACCAACAAGCCCAAAGAGACCACCTGCAGGGTCAGCTATTCAGAACCTTGTTGATGTCAAGCGGTTCAGCATTCTAACTTCATCAATTCCCACGCCCTACCTGACCAAGCCTCCAAACTCATCGTTCCCCAGCCCCGCACGGCCCGTTTTTACCTTCTCCCAAAAATCCACAAACCCGGCTCTCCCGGCAGACCCATTGTCTCTGCGTGTTCGTGCCCCACCGAACTCATTTCCACATACCTTGACTCCATCCTATCCCCCTTGGTCAAATCCCTCCCCACCTATGTTCTAGACACCTCAGATACTCTCCGCCGCCTCCACGCATTCCACTCTGGGCCCTCACCCCCTCATCTTCACCATGGATGTCCGGTCACTCTACACCTCCATCCCCCACCAGGATGGCCTCAGAGCCCTCCGGTTCTTCCTCGACCAGAGGAGCAACCTATACCCAGCCACTGACACTCTCCTCCACTTAGCGGAGTTGGTCCTCACCCTCAATAACTTTACATTTGACTCCTCCCATTTCCTCCAAACACAAGGCGTAGCTATGGGCACACGCATGGGCCCCAGCTACGCCTGCCTCTTTGTCGGGCACGTTGAACAATCCTTGTTTGAGACGTACCAGGGCCCCATCCCCGACCTCTACCTCCGCTACATTGACGACTGCTTTGGTGCCACCTCCTGCACCCACACACAACTGACTGACTTCATCCACTTCACCACCAACTTCCATCCGGCACTCCAATACACCTGGACGATTTCCGACACTTCCCTACCATTCCTTGACCTCACCATCTCCATCGCAGGGGACAGACTCCTGACCGACATACATTACAAACCCACTGACTCACATGGCTATCTGGACTACACGTCTTCCCACCCTGCCCCCTTTAAAGACTCCATCCCCTACTCCCAATTCCTCCGCCTACGCCGCATCTGTTCCCAGGATGAGACATTTCATACCAGGGCATCGGAAATGTCCTCGTTCTTCAGGGAACGGGGATTCCCCTCCGCCACCATAGATGATGCTCACACCAGGGTCTCATCCATACCCCGTAACACTGCTCTCTCTCCCCATCCCCGCACACGCAACAAGGGCAGAGTCCCTCTGGTCCTCACCTTTCACCCCACCAGCCGGCAAATACAACACATAATCCTCCGCCATTTCCGCCACCTCCAACGTGACCCCACCACTCGCCACATCTTCCCATCTCCCCCCATGTCTGCCTTCCGCAAAGACCGCTCCCTCCGCAACTCCCTCGTCAATTCTTCCCTTCCCTCCCGCACCACCCCCTCCCCGGGCACTTTCCGTTGCAACCGCAAGAAATGCAACACCTGTCCCTTCACCTCCCCCCTCGACTCCATTCAAGGTCGCAAGCAGTCGTTCCAGGTGCGACAAAGGTTCACCTGTATCTCCTCCAACCTCATCTACTGCATCCGCTGCTCTAGATGTCAGCTGATTTACATCGGTGAGACCAAGCGTAGGTTGGGCGATCGTTTCGCCGAACACCTCCGCTCAGTCCGCAATAACCTACCTGACCTCCCGGTGGCTCAGCACTTCAACTCCCCCTCCCATTCCCAATCCGACCTCTCTGTCCTGGGTCTCCTCCATTGCCAGAGTGAGCAACAGCGGAAATTGGAGGAACAGCACCTCATATTCCGTCTGGGGTCCTTGCGTCCTTATGGCATTAACATTGAATTCTCCCAATTTGGCTAGCCCGTGCTGTCTCCTCCCCTTCCTTAACCCTCTAGCTGTCTCCTCCCACCCTCCCACCCGCCCGCCCTCGGGCTCCTCCTCCTCCTCCCCTTTTCCTTCTTTCTTTCCCCACCCCCCATCAGTCTGAAGAAGGGTTTCGGCCCGAAACGTCGCCTATTTCCTTCGCTCCATAGATGCTGCTGCACCCGCTGAGTTTCCCCAGCAATTGTGTGTACCTTCAGCATTCTAACTCGACTGATCAAGACAGTCGCATGGATTTGGAGAGCAGCGAAGAGGTTTCTTGGCAAGAACAAAGCCCTAAACAATCCAAAGTGGGAGGCCATCTCTCTGACAGGAGTCATTACAGTAAGAGAACGAGAACATGCTCTAAAAGACATTTTTTGTGCTGCGAAATTGGGCACAACTTTCCCAAGCACCACAACAGTTCGACTGGTAGCCTATAAAGACCAAGTTCAAACCTAGACTTCAAAGTTTGACTTTAAAGCGTCGATCTCCCAAGTGGTTCCATTGGAAGATCGAGTGGGAGGTGTCAAGTCAAACTGAAATGAAAGAACAGGTGCAGAGAAATGCTACATTGAAATCACGAGACAGTGATTAAAGTGGGCGGAACCCCAGCCTGCCGAGTTCTGCCTGGGGGTCAAAAGGGCACACAGCACCAGAAGCCAGTGAAGAAGATACAAGAGACTTGCGGGCGGTAGAACTTGGACAGTAAATCAAAAGGACTGTCCAAAAAGACTGCCGCGATAGCCAGAAAAGGCAAGCAGGACTGATTTTCTACAGACCCGATTGGCAGCCGGTTTTTCACCTGATAAAGACCAAAACTGATAAAGACCAAAACTGATAAAGACCAAAACTGATAAAGACCAAAACTGGTAAAGACTAAAACTGCTAAAAACTGTTAAAGACTAATCTGCCAAAATAAAAGGAGGAGAAAATAAAAGGTGGAAAAGAAGTGTTTGGTCTGAGTGAATCCAGTTCATCATTTCGGGGTAGATAAATCAAATCCCTTTCAAGCGGGGAATCTGCAAAAACATTAGAAGACTTGACAATGTTGGAGAAGTCAAGTCAAGGGGTCACAGTTTAAGGATAAGGGGAAAGTCTTTTAGGATCGAGATGAGAAAAACATTTTTCACACAGAGAGTGGTGAGTCTCTGGAATTCTCTGCCACAGAAGGTAGTTGAGGCCAGTTCATTGGCTATATTTAAGAGGGAGTTAGATGTGGCCCTTGTGGCTAAAGGGATCAGGGGGTATGGAGAGAAGGCAGGTGCAGGATACTGAGGTGGGTGATCAGCCATGATCATATTGAATGGCAGTGCAGGCTCGAAGGACCAAATGGCCTACTCCTGCACCTATTTTCTATGTTTCTATGGTTTTTACTGTGTTTGTCATTTTTTCTGGAAAGTAAGCTTTATTGTCCTTGGCCGTCTTCCTTCCTGCAAAGTTTGCACAACTTGGTGATTACAGCGCTCCAAAGAGATGTACCTTCATCATCCAACGGGTCCCACTGTCTAGTCTGTTTCTAAATGGATTCTGGCATTTTCCTAAAGGCAAGTGTTATGTTACCTGCATCTGCCCCGACCTCGGATAATTCATAGAGGAAGAGGACTTAATTTTTTGATGCCTTTCCTCACAGTGGAAAATTTTGATTCTGTTGTGGGGGGACGTTCATGTTGAATTCTATAATGTGTTGTGTCATTTTTATTTTTTTTATTTTTCGATGGATGTACGGAAACTTAATTATTTATTTTATGGAAAGCACTTTGGTTTCAACGCGAGTTGATTTAAAGACGCTATGTACATAATATTTACTTACTTACCATCTTTCCTTTCTTGAATAAGGGTGTTGTGTTTCCAATTTGCTGGGGCCCTACCAGTGTTCAGAGAACTCTGGAAGATCACAAGCATTTAATTCACCATCTTAGAAGTCACTTCCTTTAAGACCCTCAACTTTAGTTTTCAGGTCCAGGGGACTTGTCAGCCTTTAATTCCATCACTTTCTTTCTATTTAATCGTAACTGTGTTAAATTCCTCCCTCCTTGACACTCCGCATTTTATACTTATCATGTTTTGTCTTTCCGCTGACTAGTTAACAAGCAACAAAAGCAACAAAAGCTTTTCACTGTATCTCTGTACACATGACAATAAACCAAACTAAATTAACAAAACAATTGAATGTTTTTTTAGTTTCACCTGCTGTGAAGAAGTGCAAAATGTTTAGTTCATGTCTTAGGAGCAGAATTATGCCATTCAGCCGATCAGGTCTATTCCACCATTCAATCATGGCTGATATATATTTCCCTCTCGTTTAAGAAGGAACTACAGATGATGGAAAATCGAAGGTAGACAAAAATGCTGGAGAAACTCAGCGGGTGAGGCAGCATCTATGGAGCGAAGGAAGTAGACAACGTTTTGGGTCGAAACACTTCTTCAGACCTCTGTTCTCATTGCTTGAGGTCTGAAGAAGGGTTTTGACCCGAAACGTTGCCTATTTATTCGCTCCATAGATGCTGCCTCATCTGCTGAGTTTCTCCAGCATTTGTGTCTATCTTTCCCTCTCAACCCAATTCTCCTACCCATAACCTTTGTCACCCTTACTAATCAATAACCTGACTATCTCCCCTTTAAAAATACCTCTAAATGACCTTCACAGCTGTGTGACAATGAATTCCACATATCCACCACCCTCAGGCGAAATAAATTCCTCATCTCCTTTCTACAGGTACGTCCATTTATTCTTGCCCTCTGGTCCGAGACTCTTCCACTAGTGGAAACATCCTCTCCACATTCACTCTATCCAGGCCTTTCATTGTTTAAATGTTCATTTAGACAATTAATGTTTGAGGTCTCTGTCATTACCAGTATTTCGCACCATCTCAGCCTCTAAAGGAGCAGCATGTGGGGTTCTGGATGTTGACAACTTACCATCTGATTGCTGCCAAACTGAGAATAGCTCAGTGTGTGAATGGTGGGTGGGAACTGTTCTCATTGCTTGAGGTCCGACAAGGTGAAACTCCCACAATTCCATTGTCTGTTTCTCCCCAGTCTGCCGCCGATGGACACGTGGGTGAAAGTGACGAGAACGTGGAGCGAAGCAACTGGTCCTCGAAGACCGACTACCTGCTCTCAGTGATCGGCTGTGCTGTGGGTCTGGGCAACGTCTGGAGATTCCCTTACCTGGCATACAGGAACAGAGGAGGTACTGTAGAGGTTTCACAATACTCAAGATGGAAGGGCAGAAATCAGGTCAATAATTAATTGATTTAGAAATAGCATTAAATTCAAACATAAATTTATTATGCAGGGTAAAAGTGTGGTTTCAATAAAGTTGATAAAAATCTTACAACTTTAAACCGTACATATTTACATTGTCGAGTTACATGTTGAGTTCCAAACATTTCAACGATTGACTATAGGGCCTGGCAGCTCGATCCCTGAGGCATACTGGGTGTGTCCGGGGTGAGAAAGATGTCGTTGTGAGTCTGGAACCAGAATGAATTAACCATCACAGCCTCCTTCCCTGCACTACCGATCTCTGTTAGTGAACATTTTGTGGCCTTAAACCAACCTGCCCCACTCCCAACAATCCTCTGCCCTCCCTCCCCCCCTCTGCCAGATCTCCCTCAACTAGACACCTCATTTCCCCTTCCACCCACCAACACCCTCCCATCTATCTTTCAAGCAACATTATGAACCTGTATCTGAGACACCTCACACACTCTTCAACAGTCCAATAACTTCCAAACCCTCGGCCTCATCTTTTCCATGGACTTCCAGTCCCGTTACAGCTCATTCCCCACCAGGAATGTCACAAGGCACTCCAGTTCTTCCTTGAATGGGAAGTTAAGAGAGGAGAAGTTGGCGCAGAGACAACGGAGACGCCGGTCAATTCAGCATGGGGTTGAGGTGCAGGGAAGCTGTCTGGGCATTGGTGGCACTTTGGTGCGATGCTCTGCGGAATTCTACAGGCAGTTTTTGTCTCTAAATCTGAAGAAGGATACATTGCCTGGTTCAGTGACTCGATCACCCAGAAACCAAGGAGATTGCAAAATGTGCTGCCCAGTCCATCACAGGCACTGACCTTCCCATCATGGAAGGGATCTACAGAAGGTGCGGCCTCAACAAGCCAGCATCATCAAAGACCTACACCACTCTGGCCACAATCTCACGGGCCGGGGTGGAGCCTCACGGGCCGGGCCTCCTGGGTTGGAGGTGTAGCCTCGCGGGTCGACGAAGCCCGCGGCCATCGGTGGCCTAGGTCGGCGCCATGGAGGCATCCGGAGAGGAACCGGCAGCGTTAGTGGACAAGTTGGTGCAGCTGTCGATGATGGCGACGGCGGACGAACACTCGGAAGTGAGGATGCCACTAGGAAGGAACAATGGAGGACCCGGCGTGGGGGGGGGGGGTGTATGCAAGCAAAGAATATTACTGTGACAATAAAGTATCCTATTCAACTCAATTCAATTGTTCTTTGTTTTGGGGAGAGGAGCGTTGTGGTACAACAATAAACATCACCCATTCCTTCTCTCCAGAGATGCTGCCTGTCCGTCTGAGTTACTCCAGCTTTTTGTGTGTCTCATTGTGTAATAAATACCGGCTTTGCTGGAACATGTTAAAAAATGTCGTTGGTGCGCTGGGGAAAATCACCAAACAAATTGCAAAAGAGACATTGCAAAAAGAACTGCAGATGATGGTTCAAACAAAACACACACACAAAGTGCTGGAGCAACTTTAAGTGTTTTTTATAATCCAGTCCAGCACCTGCAGTTCCTTGTGCCTCTAGGGAGTTTGTTTTGTTCTGTTTGGACTTGTCCGGTCATACGGCTTGCAATAGGAAGTTTTGACTTGCAGATTATTTAATGAAGACCTCGGGGACGTCGTAACTAAAGCAAGATGCCCCACTTCCCCACAGGCTGAGCGGATGATCGCGGATGATGTGGGTGTGACGCTGGATGCAGTCCATGCCCGGAAGCAGTAGAACCTACTGGCCTTATTTTTAATGGGGCAGGCGTGGCTTGCTAAAGATTACGATTCAGCCATCCTGAAATGCATGTACTTGCTGCGACCACGTTGACAAACACAAGCCACTCTCCAGAATGGACAGGTTCGACTTGGGCTTGACACAGTGCGAGCGCCCACCACGCTCGGCTGAGAACGCAGTGAGTACCTAATCCGAGGATCAGCCACAATTTGGAGACCCGTGAACGTGATGGACAGACCACGTTTCGTGTCGGCACCTTTCTTTAGGCTCTCACACCCGCTGTGTTCCTCCAGCATCTGCAGTTCCCGGTGTCCCCAACTTGTCTGCGAAAAAACAGGGTGGACCTGGCCTCCTCCTTCCCAGCTCCCCCCCCCCCCCCCCCCCCCCATCCCTCCCCACCGCAAACAGTCTGTAGAAGGGGCCCGACCCGAAAGTCACCCATCTATGTTCTCCAGGGATGCTGCCTGACCCTCCAGTACTTTGTGTCTATCATTGGTGTAATCTGGTACTTTGGTGCATCTGCAGTTCCTTGTTTCTTTGTTGCTGTTCCTTGGTTGGGAGTTTTCCAACAGCGAACCGAGCGGTGGGTGGAAACTGTCCGATAATCTCCCTCCTTCTCCCCCAGGCCGCCACTGATGGAGATGTGGGTGAAAGTGACGAGAATGTGGAGCGAGGCAACTGGTCCTCGAAGACCGACTACCTGCTCTCAGTGATCGGCTGTGCGGTGGGTCTGGGCAACGTCTGGAGATTCCCTTACCTGGCGTACAGGAACGGAGGAGGTACTGTAGATAGTCCACGGGTCTAACGCACGGACGCGGAGTTCAATAGGTTTGGTTAGTTGAGCTTTCATCGTCGGCAGTTAGTGTCAGGAGCCCAGCAGATCGCGTGTCACCAGAATACATCATTCCTCTGACTTCACCCGCTTTAGGGCATTTGACCACATTGACCTAGGAGAGATCAATGGATTCCAATGAGATACGCATTCCCGGGATAACATGGCCATTAAAACCAGTGATCCTCGTCCAGAACCGTCAGTCCCTCGACAGGAAGCAAATTCACCCCGAAACGCCGTCGGTCCATTTCCCTCCATAGATGCTGCCCGAGTCGCTGAGTTCGTCCAGCGGGTTGGGTTTTAAGGATTCCAGTAGCTGCCGTCTCGTGTGTCTCGCTTCTCCCGCCCACCATCCCCAACCTGTCGCCCCTCCCGGAATCCCCATCTCCCCTGGAGGAACATCCCCGTCCAAGCGGCAAATCGATGACACGCGGCGCCGGTGCCCATCCTCACCAGAGTGTCTACCTCCCCTCTGTCCATCCACTTTCACAACATTGCTCCCATGTGTCCCTCCCCTTCTCACGGCGGCGCAGCGCCAGAGACCCGGCTTCCTTCGGACAACAAGGGGGCTATTTCCGGCTGGCTGCCAGTGACTAGCGGAGTTCCGCAGGGGTCGGTGCTGACTGGGTCTAAAAATATTGGTTGCCAGGAGACAATGAGGGCCCACTTCATCAGGGGCCCACTTGCCATCGGGCAAGCTGACACCCTGGCCAGTCCGCCACTGGGTGCTGGGGCTGCTACCCTTCACGTTGTATATTCATGATTTGGACGAGGGGATTGAAGGCTCTGTGGCAAAGTTTGCAGATGATACGAAAATAGGTGGAGGGAAGGTAGTGTAGAGAAAGCAGGGACTCTGCAGAAGGACATGGACAGGCTGGGAGAGTGGGCAGAGATGTGGCAAGTGGAATATAGTGTAGCAAAGTGTGGAGCGATGCATTTTGGTAGTTGGAATAAAGACGTAGACTATTTTCGAAATGGGGAGAGAATCCAGAAATCGGATGTGCAAAGGGACTTGGGAGTGCTGGTGAAGGATTTCCAAAAAGTAAATCTGCAAGTCCAATTGGTAGTAAAGAAGGCAAATGCAATGCGAGCATTTATTTCAAGAGGATTAGAATACAAAAACAGGGATGTAATGCCGAGGCTCTATAAGGTGCTGGTAAGGCCACATTTAGAGTATTGTGAGCACCATATCCAAGGAAGGGTGTGCTGGCTCTGGAGAGGGTCCAGAGGAGGTTTACAAGCATTATCCAAGGAATGAATAGGTTAATATATGATGAGCATTTGACGGCACTGGGCCTGTGCTCGCTGGAGTTTAGAAGAATGAGGGGGGACCTCATTGAAATGTACTGGATAGTGAAAGGCTTGGATAAAGTGGATGTGCAGAGGATATTTCCATTAGTGCGAGAGTCTAGTATTAGAGGTCACAGCCTCAGAATTAAAGGACATTCCTTTAGGAGGGAGAGATAAATCAGTCATGAATGAATGGTGGAGTAGACTTGATGGACCAAATGGCCTAATTCTGCTTCTATCTCTTATGACCTTGTTGCTTAATCCAATCACAACTCAGCACGAACGATCCTGGTCTCATGAATGTGCAGACATAGTTTCCAAGCTTTGTTTTATCACTTACAGGTGCGTTTCTTATTCCTTATGGAGTCATGTTGGCACTTGCGGGAATGCCCATGTTTTTCTTAGATTCTTCCTTTGGGCAGTTTGCCAGCATGGGACCTGTTGGAGTGTGGAAAGCCGTGCCAATTCTACAAGGTGAGTGGTGATTTACTGGCACAATCTAAGCAGTCATTTTAAAATTATGCACCGCTCTCTATCTCTGTCACAACTCCGTCTCCGCCCGCCATCCGTATCCGTGTCCGACCCGCCGGTTCTCCGCCCTCTGCTCGCTCCTCATCGGCCGGCACGGCCGGCCGCCTTGCACATGCGCACGGATACGGCCAGCACACCCTCCCCCTGCACATGCGCACAACCACGGCCAGCATTCATCGGCCGCCCTGCACATGCGCACTGCCACGGCAACTGGTCGGCGCTGGGCACTTTCTCCTTCGCTTTGAATTGTGGGAGATCTGGCCGCCATTGCTGTCCGGTTTCGACCTCGCCGCGACCGCTGAAAACCAACGCACAATCACTTACAGAAAAAAAGCTACCTTAATTTTAGTTATGTCTGGTTGGGTAACTATGGTAGGATGAAGACTATTCCATGTTTTAATTGTGCGGGGGAACTCCAATGGGAAGCCAGCAACTCTGGATAGAAGAAATTGGGTGACATTTCGGGTAGAGACCCTTCTTTTGACACCCTCTGGTTTTAGTGTTTTTAGTTTAATTTAAAGATACAGCGTGGAAACAGGCCCTTCGGCCAACCGGGTCCACGCCGACCACTGATCACCCGTACACTAGTTCTATCCCACACATTAGCAATGTAAGTCAAGAGTGTTTTATTCTCTCACGTCCCAGTTAGAACAATGAAATCCTTACTTGCAGCAGCACAACAGAATATGTAAATATAGTACTCTGTAAACAATGGTATAAACGAGAAAACAAAACGGTGTATATGGATATATAACTATATAAATATATATATTATTTGTGTGTGTGTGTGTGTGTGTGTGTGTGTGTGTGTGTGTGTGTGTGTGTGTGTGTGTGTGTGTGTGTGTGTGTGTGTGTGTGTGTGTATATATATAATATATATACCCACACACGCACAATTTCCCTCCTGGGATTAATAAAGTTCTAACGAAGAGTATTGTGTGTGTAGGAAGGAACTGCAGATGCTGGTTCAAACTGAAGATAGACACAAAAAGCTGGAGTAATTCAACAGGTCAGACAGAATCTCTGGACAAAAGGAAAATATTATGTTTTGGGTTGGGTCTGAAATAGGTTCCTGCACACCTTTGAAATGTGGAAGGAAACAAGAGCAACCGGAGAAAACCCATGCGATCAAAGGGAAAAGGAGCAAACTACATCCATACAGATAGCACCCATATTCAGGATCAATTCCGGGTTTCTGGCAATTTTAGGCAGCAACTTTATGGCCAATGTACTGCCCCATAGTCTTGAACTGAATTAAAACATATGGTAGCTGTAAAGGGGGACATAGCATCACTTGGAGATTTAAGACTGAAAATGGATATTTTCATTTTTTTAGTAACCAAAGTTATCAACGTATAATTTTTTGTGTGTTGGAAAACAAAATATTGTGGCAGAGCTCGGGCACTGTCTGTGTTGAATTTGCAAATTTTCCCTGCGGGGTGTGGTTTCCTCCCACATCCCAAAGACACATTGGCTTTGTAGGTTAACTTGTCTCTGTAAATTTGCCCCTAATGTGTAGGGAGTGGGTGAGGAAAGTTGGATAACAAAACTTGTGTGAATGCGTGGAAAAGAATGCTGGAGAAACTCAGCGGGTGAGGCGGCATCTATGGAGCGAAGGAAATAGGCGACGTTTCGGCTCGAGAGCCTTCTTCAGACTGATGTGAGGGGGGGGGGGGACGGGAAGAAGAAAGGAAGAGGCGGAGACAGTGGGCTGAGGGAGAGCTGGGAAGGGGAGGAGAAAGCAGGGACTACCTGATATTGGACACGTCAATGTCCATACCGCTGGGGTGTAAACTGCCCAAGCGAAATATGAGATGCTGCTCCTCCAATTTACGGTGGGCCTCACTCTGGCCATGGAAGAGGCCCAGGATAGAAAGGTCGGATTCGGAATGGGGGGGGAGTTGAAGTGCTGAGCCACCGGGAGATTAGGTTGGTTATTGCGAACCGAGCGGAGGTGTTGAGCGAAGCGATCGGCAAGCCTACGCTTGGTCTCACCGATGTAGAGCAGTTGACACTTAGAGCAGTGGATGTAATAGATGAGGTTCACCAAGCCTGCGCTTGATCTCACCGAGGTTGATCATACGCTGAATAATCCAACCACATTTTTGTTTGGAAGTGGAAAGAAATAATAGAAATTGCATTCATTGCAACATGTAAAAAGAGTTAAGATACTGTATTATAATTTTGCTGCATGTCATTGTGGTATATATGATGTCTTGATTGGTGAATATGTTTAGTTTGTGACTTTATTTGAAGCAAAAATAATATGTGAATGCTTCATTAAGCATAATTCCGACTGGTAACTACACACTTCGTCCGAGCACATTATCGCACGCGTCATGCAAGCCATCGTAAATGACCACCTAAACTGTCATTTGGCAACCTAAAAAGCTGCCAAGGTTGCCCGGCTGACAACAGAGAGCCCTGCAAGGTGTATAATATTATTGACACTGTCATTGGCCTTTCTTACATATGCTTGTGGTCTCTAAACAACTTTTCAGTAATTTTCCTTGCCCTCCAGTTCAGAATAACAGTGTTTTAAGCTGATAACTTGACACGAGCACTGGCAATAAATAAATAGACACGTATGATAGACATCCAACACAGGCACAGCCCTCCCCACCATCGAAAGCATCTACTTGAGGAACAGCATCTATCATCAAGGTTCCTACCATCCAGGCCATGCCCTCTTCTTGCTTTAACGTCGGGCTTTAACATATAGTAGCCTGAAGTTCCACACCATCAGGTTCAGGAACAGCCACTTTCCGACAACTATCAGGCATTGAACCGACCCGCACGACCTTAATCCTACCTCAGCTGCGGAACACTACGCACCACTTCTTTCACTGTACCTGCACCTCTCTGTACTCTAGCTTGACAACATCTTTCCTATAACATGGTGACCAAAACTGAACACAATACTCTAAATGCGGCCTCACCATATATAACTGCAACCGAGCTTTCATATTCAATACTCAGACTGATGAAGGCCAATGTGCCGAAAGCCTTTTTGACCCCCATCTACATGTGATGCTACTTTCAAGGAACTATGTACCCGCACTGCCAGATCCCTCTGTTCTACCCAGAGCCTGAGCATTCACTGTGTAGGTCCTGCCCATGTTAGCCAATCATCTTTTGAAACTTCAAAGATGAACATAGAATTTATACATTTAGATATACCGATGGGACTTTTTGGATTATGGAATGTAATTGAATAATGTTAAAGTCATTTGGGAGATGTCGTGTTTTAGTTTAGAGATACAGCCGAGTAAGTGGCCCTAATCCCTCTTTGTATCCACACCATAAACACGAGGGGGCAATTTACAGAGGCCAGTTAACTTACAAACCTGCATGTCTTTGAAATGTGGGAGTAAGCCAGTGCAGCCAGAGGAATCTCACATGGTCACAGGGAAAACGTGCAAGCTCCACACAGACAGCACCAGAGGTCAGGCTCGAACTCGGATTCTCTGGCGTTGTGTAGCATAAGCTCTACCAGCTGGCTCACTGCAGATGAGTGAATTCAGTTTTAATTATGAGTAAAACACAAAGTGCTGGAGGAACTCAGACGGTCAGACAGCATCTATGGAGGGAATGGACAGACTATGTTTCCGGTCCGGTTCTGACCCACTGAGTTCCTCCAGCACTTTGTGTTTTACTTAGGAATGCAGCGTTTGCAGTTCCTTGTGTTTCTTTAGTTTTAAGTTTACTCTTCATTTCTGAGAATTGGTAGATGTTGGGTAGAAAGAATATAACTGACACAAAATGCAAAGCTGCAACTCAACACAAATCAAAAGCAGAAGGGTGTTAAATGAGGACTGGAGGGAGATGTTTCTCGCTCATGGATGCATAGAAGTTCATGGAATCATGAAACACAGCCTCACTCGCATCAAGCAGCCAATTACACAAATCCCTTTTTTATTTTCCCATCAGCCTATTCCACACACTATGGCCTCTCTGCAGCTGCCAATTAACTCTCCAACCCACACATCTTTGGGATGTGGGAGGAAACCAAAGCACTTGGAGAAAACCTACACGATTATTGGTACGTTCTTCCCGTGACCTCCATGGGTTTTCTATGAGATCTTTGGTTTCCTCCCACACTCCAATTATGTACAGGTTTATAGATTAATTGGCTTGGTATAAATGTAATAAAAATTGTCTCTAGAGTGTGTAGGATAGAGCTAGTGTATGGTAATCGCTGGTCGGCGCGGGCTCGGTGGGCCAAGAAATCGTGTATCTCTAAACTAAACTAAATCACAAGTAGAAATGCAAACTTCAGAGACTTCACTTGAGGACAGGATCAAGCCCATGTTACTGGGGCTGTGAAGTAGCAGCAATACTAGATGTACCACTGTGCATTATTAATCAAGTAGTAATAATGGTGAATAATGTAGACGATACAAAGAGAGTTTAGTTTAGTGATACAGCGCGGAAACAGGCACTTCGGCCCACTGAATCTGCACCGACCAGCGATCCCCACACATGAACACGATCATACACATACTAGGACAATTTACATTTATACCAAGCCAATTAACCTACATATCCGTACGTCATTGGAGTGTGGAAGTAAACCGAAGATATTTGTTAAACCCCACACGGTCACGGGGAGAACGTATAAACTCCGTGCAGACAGCGCCCGTAGTCGAGATCGAACCCGGGTCACCGGCGCTGTCAGGCAGCGCTGCAAGGCAACTACACCGCTGCACCACCGTGGCCGCCCCACGCTCTCCTCAAAAGGTGGGGTGGGAAGTTGTGAAGGAAGTATTCTTGCCATAGAGGGAGTGCAGAGAAGGTTCACCAGACTGATTCCTGGGATGTCAGGACTTTCATATGAAGAAAGACTGGATAGACTCGGCTTGTACTCGCTAGAATTTAGAAGATTAAGGGGGGATCTTATAGAAACTTACAAAGTTCTTAAGGGGTTGGACAGGCTAGAAGCAGGAAGATTGTTCCCGATGTTGGGGATGTCCAGAACAAGGGGTCACAGCTTAAGGATAAGGGGGAAATCTTTTAGGACCGAGATGAGAAAAACATTTTTCACACAGAGAGTGGTGAATCTCTGGAATTCTTTGCCACAGAAGGTAGTTGAGGCCAGTTCATTGGCTATATTTAAGAGGGAGTTAGATGTGGCCCTTGTGGCTAAAGGTATCAGGAGAGAAGGCAGGTACAGGATACTGAGTTGGATGATCAGCCATGATCATATTAAATGGCGGTGCAGGCTCGAAGGGCCTAATGGCCTACTCCTGCACCTATTTTCTATGTTTCTAAGTACAAAAATAATATGTTAAGTGAGTGGCTAAAAATGAGGCAGATGTAGCTTAATGCAGGGAAATGTGAGGTAATCCATAAAATATATTTAAAATGAGAGAAACTACAAAATATTTATTTCAGCACAAGGGATATTCCAGGCAGTAGGAGCATGTGCTGTGGGATGCACTGAAGGTTGATACATTTTTACATAGAATAATGTGAGATATATTGTTTGTGCTCACAATCACAACTCAGAGACTAAATCGTGGAAACAAGAAATGCTTTATTTGCGAGTCTGCAGAATTGGGTGCCTCTCCAAGTTGAGCTAAGGAAAAACGTCTATTTTTATACAATTCAGTATACAGTCTTTATTGATCGGACGCCTCCCCTTCTGACCCCTTCCAATCAGGGTACCGAGGTTCACAATCTTCCAACCCTCCCCTCCGTGCGTCATCAATCATTCCCTCTCCTCCCACATCATACATCGCATGTACATTTAAATTAGGTTCTTTGTCATGAGGGGCGTAAAGTTAATATTCATTTAACCTTTTAAGCATGCGCAGTATCTGTTGGCCTAACCTACTTAATTGCCTTTGACCTAAAGAATAGCTTCTGTGTTGTCAGCTACATTCCTTACCTCATCTTGTTATGGAACAATGTTATCAACAGCTCTGAAGATCTGACTGTTTGTTCGAATCACAAGGTTGGTGATTCCAACCATTCGGCCCATCACAAGGTCGGTGACTACAATCACTCAGCCCCTCACAATGGTGGTGGTTTAATCATCTTATCCCTCACAATCCTCCCTTTTTCTTTTGCTACGCATCCTGTATTAAACCCCATTCCTAGACTTCCTGCTGTTCCAAAGCTAATAACATTCTTCTTATCTCTCTTTCCTCTGGGTCCTCTCTCGGCCTCATTATCATTATCTTCTGGACGCCCCCTTTCTCTCCCATGGGGACTACAACTGCCTGCATTTGGCTTATACTTCTAGTTATAAGAACCCTGAGACATGGTATACAACAGGGGATAATGATCAATGCAGCTAATGCCCATAAAATCACCAGTCCCACCGCTTTCCACCAGGCTCCTCCTAAGATGTAATCCCACCATCCTGCTCCCATGATTGTGTTCCATCTCTGTACCGGGACATGTGCTATTTTTCTGATTCCTTCTGATATATCCATTACTGCTTGCCCGTTGTCATCTATGTTTAGGCAGCAATTAGAGAGGTTGAATTTTCCGCATACTCCTCCCTCTTCGGCTAGTAAGTAGTCTAAGGCCAAACGGTTTTGGTATATCGCTGTTCTCATCTGTGTCTGCTGCTTTGCCAACATCTCTAGTGCAGATGCAGTCTGGTTAGTCATTACTTCCAGCACTGCCTGTAGTCTTATGATCCGATTTAACATATACACTGGGGTCCGGTAGCCCCAGGATCCGTCCTGTGACCAAGTGGCTGGTCCATAATATGAGATGATTCTTGCAGGTGGCCACTCATCATTTTCCCATTTTCCGATGTCCATTCCTCTCTTCGTTCGGTGTAGATCGTCAAAGATGGGTGTTCCTAGCGACCGCCCCTCCTCAGTGGTCAACAGAAAAAAACCCTGGTTGTACCAGTCCAATTAAACAAGTCCCACTCCATTTTTCTGGCAATACCGAGTATGCCTTGTGTCCGCATATCCATAGCAGTCCTTCAGGGGCCGGTCCACTAGAGGTAACATTGTCCCATATGTCCTGCAACACTGGGATTCCCTGGTAAGGGTTGTTCCCGGTGCAATTCCATAATCCAGTCGATTCGCTTCCATCAGTCTTCATCCAGATAGTACAGTTTCCTTCATCCTTTACAGTGGGATACCATTGAGGTTCCTCTGGCCACCACACTCGGGATTGATTTGGCCACTGGGTGATGATGCGCTGGCAGGGGCTGCTGCCTACTAGGATGGCATCCTTTGCCCAGGGCCTGGCGATACACTCAGTTCCAACCAGGGTGTGTGTCAGGACCCATTCCTGGGGACTTCGATCTCTTCCCACCGTCAAATTCCACTTTATCAGGTCCCATACCTCAATGATAGATCCTCTCCATGGCCAACGTTAGCTCATCATCGGTCCTCCACAAACCCAACAGTTAGTCACATTCAGGGTTCTGGCTATCCGGAGGGCCAAGTCCACAAACAGGTTTCTCCCCACTTCCGGGATCTCAATCTGCTGCTTTATTTCATCATACATAGTCTGGTGCAGTTGAGGAGAAGGCTGGGAAGGTGGGGGAGGTTTGTTGACTACTGCTTCTGCTAACTTCCCTATCACTACCTCCTTAATTTTGTCTAATGTTTCCTCCCTGGCTCGGGAAGGGATGCCTAACTGTCCTCCCTTGGTCATGCAGACCCATTTCTCCCCTTTTGGGCAGGTAATGTGCCCAACACTTCCTACATGTCCCTTATTTTCTACTACATAATACCCCCTCCCTCCGTCCTGACAAACAGCTCTAGTCCTTAGGTCGTAGCAATCATCACTTACATGGGAATGATAGGTAAATGCTCTGGTTGTTCGCCCTCCATATCTGATAGGATGGTAGCATTTATCACAGTTATTAACACTTCTTATAATGGTTACATACATAGTTAGTAATACTACAACTGCTCCTTTCATGCTGTTAGTTTCATACACTTATTTCTTACTGAAAGTTAATGCCAGGGGCTTATTCCCTGGTTTTACCGTCCACTGATCGTCTTTCTCAGGAACTGACGGCGGGTCAACGGGTCCTTTAACCCGGGTCGCATGTGTCCACCCTTTTTCTTTTGTTCGTACTGCTGTCTCCGTTGTCAGCAATGCCAGGTATGGGCCAGTCCAACGGGGCTGCAGTTTCTCCTCCTTCCAACTTTTAATCAGTACCCAGTCACCGGCCTTTATAGCGTGTATTGGAAAGTCGAGTGGTGGACTTTGTGCCAACAGTCCTTTTATTTTTAATTCTGCAAGGGAACGAGACACTGCCAGTAATTAGTTCCTCAGGAACACATCGCTGCCTTCGAAGGTCGACGTGCCCTCTACCTTTCCAAGATAGGGCAGCCCAAACAACATTTCGTAGGGAGACACCGCAATATCTTTACGGGGTGCCGTTCGTATTCTTAATAATGCAATTGGTAAACACTTAGTCCAGGGTAGTCTGGTTTCCTCCATTAACTTAGTTATCTGTGTTTTAAGGGTTGCATTCATCCTTTCCACTCGCCCAGAACTCTGGGGGTGCCAGGGTGTATGCAATTTCCAATTTATTCCCAAGGTACTGCAAACCAACAGGTGAACCTTAGAGGCAAAATGTGTTCCTCGGTCGGAATCTATGGATTCGATGACCCCGTATCGGGGAATGATTTGTTCCAATAATATCCGGGTTACTGCCTGAGCGGTGGCATTTATCGTGGGAAATGCATCCACCCACCTGGTGAAATGGTCTACAACTACTAGGAGGTACTTCCACCTTTGTATTCTTGGAAGTTCTGTAAAATCTACCTGTATTCTCTGGAAGGGTCTTATAGCCAATTGTTGTCCTCCACCAGGGACAGCTCTCATTACCTTCTTGTTAACCCTCTGACATAACACACAACCGGAGACTGTCTGCTTAGCCAAAGTATAGATACCTCGGCAAGCGTAGGTCCGTAGTAGTGTGTCACACAGGGCCTGCGCTCCCCAATGTGACTGGGAGTGCAGTTGTGTCATCAAATCCCGAGTTAATCCTTTGGTTAACATTTGTTTCCCATCCGGCATCCACCACCTCCCGTCAGTGGAACGCCGAGCCCCTAACTCATTCATTTTATCCTCCTCCTCCTGTGAGAATACAGGTATCTTTCCTACTCCTTCCCTTAATGGTATTAAAGACAACATCCTCACTGTTCCTTCTGTCGCTGCCTTTTTGGCGGCTCCGTCTGCCGCTTCATTTCCCCTTGCTTCTAATGAGTTCCCCTTTTGGTGTCCCGCCACATGGACCACCGCTATCCTTTCTGGCAAATGTAATGCTTCCAGCGCCTTCTCAATTAATTGCTCATGTGCCAACTCCTTTCCTCTTGCTGTAATCATCCCCCTTTCTTTCCATATTCTCCCAAACGTGTGCACTACTCCAAATGCATATTTGGAGTCGGTGTACACCGTTCCTTCCTTCCCCTCCAACAATTCTAACGCCCGTATTAAGGCATACAATTCACATGACTGAGCCGACCAACTACCTGGCAACCTGCCCGCTTCCACTCCTTCAAATCCTTCTCCTCCTATTATGGCATACCCACTATATCTTTTTCCATTTATACAGCTGGAAGAACCGTCTATAAACCACCTTTCTCCCTCTACCAGAGGCTGCTCCTCCAAATCCTCCCTGCTCTTGGTCTGTAGTTCTATAACTTCGCTACAGTAGTGTTCAGGTCTCTGCCCTTCCTGCTCGTCGTCCGCCGAGTATAAAAACCGGGAAGGGTTTAAATTCTGTGTTCAAAAGGGAACTGCAGATGCTGGAATATCGAAGGTACACAAAATTGCTGGGGAAACTCAGCGGGTGCAGCAGCATCTATGGAGCGAAGGAAATAGGCGACGTTTCGGGCCGAAACGTCGCCTATTTCCTTCGCTCCATAGATGCTGCTGCACCCGCTGAGTTTCCCCAGCAATTTTGTGTACCTAGGGTTTAAATTCTTATTGGTCAGAATGGTCAAATCGTCTTTTTCCATAAGTATCACTTCGTACTTTAGGATCCTGGAGTCAGTCAACCACCGGTTGGACTTCTGAGTTAGTATTGTCCGGACCGTGTGGGGAGTAGATACTACCAGGTCACCTCCAAATGTCAAATTTCTACTTTCTTCCACTAATATTGCTGTTGCTGCGACCGCTTGAATACATACAGGCCACCCTCGTGATACCGGATCCAAGAGTTTAGAAAGGAATGCGACTGACTGTCGCTTCCCTCCTCTCTTTTGTGTCAGTACCCCCAACGCAATTCCATTCTCCGCATTAACAAAGAGATGGAATGGTTGATCGATGGACGGGAGGGTCAGTACCGGTGCGGTGATCAGGCTATTCTTTATTTCTCCAAATCTCTGTTCGTCCTCAGAATCCCATTGTACTTTATCAGTCTCCTCACACAATTTATCATACAAGAACTTGACTTGTCGGGTGTAATTGTCTATCCATAATCTACAGTATCCAATTAACCCGAGAAACTTCCTGATTTTTTTTTTGTTCCTTGGCATCGGCAGCCCGGTGATCCCAGCAATTCTTTCGGGGTTTATTCTCCTTTTCCCGTCACTAATCAGGTGTCCTAGATATTTAACCTCCTGTTCTACAAATTGTAGTTTATTTTTGGACACTCTCAATCCCTTTTCCCCTAAAAAGTTTAAGAGGGTTATGGTTGCATCCCTTACTGGCTCTTCTTCTCCGCCTGAGAGTAACAAATCATCTACGTACTGCAATAATTGTGTCCCATAGGTCCTGGGAACATCCTCTAATACTTGTTCTAATATTTCCCGAACAGGTTCAGGGATTCAGTAAATCCCTGAGGGAGCACAGTCCATCGATACTGTTGCTTCCTCAGTGTGTCTGGGTTTTCCCACGCGAATGCAAAGAGGTCTCTACTTTCCTCAGCCAGGGGGCAGCTCCAAAAGGCGTCTTTCAGATCTACCACACTGAACCACCTATAGTTAGGGGGTATATGTCCCATTATGGTATAAGGATTTGGGACTACCGGGTGTCGAGCCCTAACTACCCTATTCAATTCTCTTAGGTCCTGGACCAGTCGGAACGTTCCGTCAGTCTTTCTTACAGGGAGTATTGGCGTGTTGTAGGGGGACATACAACTCTCCAATACTCCATCCTTCAGTAAGTTTTCTATAATTGGCTGCTGCCCTTTCCTTCCTTCCATTGAAATCGGATACTGTCTTACTTGTACTACTTCACTTCCTTCTCGCAAGGCTATCCTCAGAGGTGGTATTCTTAGCCCTCCCCTATTTCCCTCTCTTGCCCACACCTGTGAGACTATTCTTTCTTCATCTTCGGTCGTCAATTTATATAGTTGTACTATAATCTGTCCACCTACGGGAGCTGTGCCCATTCCTAATTGAACTTGTAAGTCCCTTCCCATCAGATTTATTCCTGCCTGGGGCACCAGGATTAAGTCTTCCATGGCCTCTCGATTTTCATATCTTACCATTACTCCTTCTATCTCGGGAGCTGTCATTACCTTTCCCCCTACTCCAGAGATTTTGACTTGCTTTTCCCCTAATCCCATTCCCTCCGGTATCCTGGTTACACTTGATCTTTCCGCCCCTTAGTCCACCATAAATACCAACAGGCCAACAGATACTGCGCATGCTTAAAAGGTTAAATGAATATTAACTTTACGCCCCTCATGACAAAGAACCTAATTTAAATGTACATGCGATGTATGATGTGGGAGGAGAGGGAATGATTGATGAAGCACGGAGGGGAGGGTTGGAAGATTGTGAACCTCGGTACCCTGATTGGAAGGGGTCAGAAGGGGAGGCGTCCGATCAATAAAGACTGTATACTGAATTGTATAAAAATAGACGTTTTTCCTTAGCTCGGTGTGTCTCAACTTGGAGAGGCACCCGATTCTGCAGACTCGCAAATAAAGCATTTCTTGTTTCCACGAATTAGTCTCTGAGTAGTGATTGTGAGCACAAACAATATATCTCACAATAATACAGCCAAGAAAAATTAATCTCTGCCTGCAGGTGATCCATATCCTCCAAATCCATTATCGTGTCAACCACCTCAACCACCTCCTTAGCTGCACGTTCCAGACACTCTCCACCCTTTATGTTAATTCTTGCCCTGCACACCATCTTTAAAATTTGGTACTCTCACCTTAAAGGAATGCGCTGTGTCTTTAATATTTCTATTCCGAGAAAATGGTTCTGATTGCCAACCCTATTTGAGCCTCGTAATTTTATCTCCTTCTCAACCTCTGACATTCCAGAGAAAACAATCCAAGTTTGTCCAACCTCTCCTTCTAGTTAATACCGTATAATCAAGGCAGCGTTGTGGGAAAGGACTGCTGTCCATGGTCCCTCTGCCACTGGACATTGAGTGGCTAAACCCTGTGTAAAAAACCCTCAAATGCTAGAAATTTTGAAATGCCTAAGGGGGGGCTTACAGAGTATACCACTTGCTCACAATACCAATGTATAGAATCTAGAGCAGCCACAATGAAGCGCAGAGGTAGAGTTGCTGCTTTGCATCGCATGCAGCTCCAGGGACCCGGGTTCGATCCCGACTGCGGGTACTGTCTGTACGGAGTTTGTACGTTCTCCCTGTGACCGCGTGGCTTTTCTCCGAGATCTTCGGTTTCCTCCCGTACTCCAAAGACGTACAGGTTTGTAGGTTAACCGGCTTGGTGTAAATGTAAATTGTCCCTAGTGTGTGCAGGTTTGTGCTAATGTGCAGGGATCGTTGGTCAGTGTAGAATCGGTGGGACTAAGGGCCTGTTTCCATGCTGTATCTCTAAACTAAACCATTACAATATGAATATCTATATTACTAAAAGTCTGTTCTTGACCGGTTTTGGCCATCTGTGCTGCGATTTCCGAGAGAACGCCGCAACCTAAGGCCGTCATTTTTGGCCACCTTGCTCAGAGCCCCGCTCCGCCGCATGTGTGCCGAGAATTTTTCCCGTCGATGAAAAATGACAGATATATTAATGTTTTTACAAAATTCCCCATTCTCTCTGCTGCCCCCGCTGGCGGCAGGGGGGGAGGGACTATAAAACCAGGAAGTGGTGTGCCACACAGTCTCTTCAAGATGGAGGAAGGCAGAGGGTCACGTTTCTCTGAGCTGTGAATAACACTGAACACATGTCTACTCAAATGTAGGTGCTCTTAGTGGTTCTAAAATGCTTGCAGAATATGTCTATTTGTTCGAAAGCTTGCAAAAAAATGTCTATTGGTTCTAAAGCTTGCAAAAAAAATGTCTATTGGTTCTAAATCTTGCAAAAAAATGTCTATTGGTTCTAAAGCTTGCAAAAAGTGTCTATTGGTTCTAAAGCTTGCAAAACAGGTCTATTGGTTCAAATGCTTGCAAAAAAGTCTATTGGTTCTAAAGCTTGCACAAAAATGTCTATTGGCTCTAAAGCTTGCAAAAAAAATGTATATTGGTTCTAAAGCTTGCAAAAAATGTCTATTGGTTCTAAAGCTTTCAAAAAGTCTATTGGTTCTAAAGCTCCGAAAGGTAGTGAAAAAAAGAAGAGGGCAATAGTAATTGGGGACTCTATTGTCAGGGGGTCGGATAGGCGTTTCTGTGGTCACAATCGGGAGACCAGGATGGTGGTCTGCCTCCCTGGTGCCAAGGTCTCGGACGTGTCTCAACGCATCCAAGATATCCTGAAATCAGAGGGAGAGGAGCCTGAGGTCGTGGTACATATAGGTACCAATGACATAGGTAAAAAAAGGGAAGAGGTCCTGAAGGGAGGATTTAGGGAGTTGGGAGGAGAGTTAAGGAAAAGGACCAAAAAGGTAACAATCTCAGGATTACTGCCTGTGCCACGCGACAGTGAGAGTAGGAATGGAGCGAGGTGGAGGATAAATGCGTGGCTGAAAGACTGGTGCAGAGGGCAGGGATTCAAGTTTCTGGATCATTGGGACTTATTTTGGGGAAGGTGGGACCTGTGCAGAAAGGATGGGTTGCACTTGAACCCGAGGAGGACCAATATCCCGGCGGGGAAATTTGCAAAGGCCACTGGGGAGACTTTAAACTAGATTGGTTGGGGCGAGGGACTCAAATAGAGAAAGCTAGTAGACAGAATGGGAGGCAGGAAGCAGAAAAGGGAAACACTCAGACACAAGAGGAGAAAGAAAAAAAATGAAATAAACAGAGAATAAGAGACAGGGGGTTTCTTAAATGTGCATATTTTAATGCTAGGAGCATTGTAAGAAAGGTGGATGAGCTTAGAGTCTGGATAGACACCTGGAAGTATGATGTTGTGGCGATCAGTGAAACATGGTTGCTGGAGGGCTGTGATTGGAAACTAAATATTCCAGGGTTCCGTTGCTTCAGGTGTGATAGAATTGGAGGGGCAAGAGGTGGAGGTGTTGCATTGCTTGTTAGGGAAGATATTACAGTAGTGCCTTGGCAGGATAGATTGGAGGGCTCATCTAGGGAGGCTATTTGGGTGGAACTGAGAAGTGGGAAAGGTGTAGCAACATTTATAGGGGTGTATTATAGACCGCCAAATGGGGAACGAGAATTGGAAGAGCAAATATGTAAGGAGATAGCAGATATTAGTAGTAAGCTCAAGGTAGTGATTGTGGGAGATTTCAACTTTCCACACATAGACTGGGAAACACATTCTGTAAATGGGCTGGATGGTTTGGAGTTTGTAAAATGTGTGCAGGATAGTTTTTTGCAGCAATACATAGAGGTACCTACTAGAGGAGGGGCAGTGCTGGACCTCCTGTTAGGAAATGAGACGGGACAGGTGGCGGAGGTATGCGTTGGGGAGCACTTCGGGTCCAGTGATCACAATACCATTAGTTTCAATATAATTATGGAGAAGGTCAGAACTGGACCTAGGGTTGAGATTTTTGATTGGAGAAAGGCTAACTTTGATGAGATGCGAGATGATTTAAATGAAGTGAACTGGGACATTTTGTTTTATGGGAAAGATGTAGAAGAGAAATGGAGGACATTTAAAGGGGAAATTTTAAGAGTACAGAATCTTTATGTTCCTGTTCGGTTGAAAGGAAACTGTAAAAATTGGAAAGAGCCCTGGTTTTCAAGGAAAATTGGACATCTTGTTCGGAAAAAGAGGGAGATCTACAATAATTATAGGCAGCATGAAGTAAATTAGGTGCTTGAGGAGTATAAAGAATGTAAAAAGAATCTTAAGAAAGAAATTAGAAAAGCTAAAAGAAGATATGAGGTTGCTTTGGCAAGTAAGGTGAAAGTAAATCCAAAGGGTTTCTACAGCTATATTAATAGCAAAAGGATAACGAGGGATAACATTGGTCCATTCGAGAGACAGAGTGGACAGCTATCTGCAGAGCCAAAAGAGATGGGGGAGATATTGAACAATTTCTTTTCTTCGGTATTCACCAAGGAGAAGGATATTGATTTATGTGAGGTAAGGGAAACTAGTAGAGTAGCTATGGATACTATGAGTTTCAAAGTAAAAGAAGTACTGACACTTTTGAAAAATTTAAAAGTGGATAAGTCTCCAGGTCCTGACAGGATATTCCCCAGGACATTGAGGGAAGTTAGCGTAGAAATAGCTGGGGCTATGACAGAAATATTTCAAATGTCATTAAAAACGGGAATAGTCCCCGAGGATTGGCGTACTGCGCATGTTGTTCCATTGTTTAAAAAGGGTTCTAAGAGTAAACCTAGCAATTATAGACCTGTTAGTTTGACTTCAGTGGTGGGCAAATTAATGGAAAATATACTTAGAGAAAATATATATAAGCATCTGGATAAACAGGGTCTGATTAGGAACAGTCAACATGGATTTGTGCCTGGAAGGTCATGTTTGACTAATCTTCTTGAATTTTTTGAAGAGGTTACCAGGGAAATTGACGAGGGTAAAGCAGATATGGACTTTAGTAAGGCCTTTGACAAGGTTCCTCATGGAAGGTTGGTTAAGAAGGTTCAACTGTTGGGTATAAATGCAGGAATAGCAAGATGGATTCAACAGTGGCTGAATGGGAGAAGCCAGAGGGTAATGGTGGATGGCTGTTTGTCGGGTTGGAGGCAGGTGACTACTGGGGTGCCTCAGGGATCTGTGTTGGGTCCTTTGTTGTTTGTCATGTACATCAATGATCTGGATGAAGGGGTGGTAAATTGGATTAGTAAGTATGCAGATGATACCAAGACAGGGGGTGTTGTGGATAATGAAGAGGATTTCCAAAGTCTACAGAGTGATTTAGGCCATTTGGAAAAATGGGCTGAAAGATGGCAGATGGAGTTTAATGCTGATAAATGTGAGGTGCTACACCTTGGCAGGACAAATCAAAATAGGACGTACATGGTAAATGGTAGGGAATTGAAGAATACAGTTGAACAGAGGGATCTGGGAATAACCGTGCATAATTCCTTCAAGGTGGGATCTCATATAGATAGGGTGGTAAAGAAAGCTTTTGGTATGCTAGCCTTTATAAATCAGAGCATTGAGTATAGAAGCTGGGATGTAATGTTAAAATTGTACAAGGCATTGGTGAGACCAAATATGGAGTATGGTGTACAATTTTGGTCGCCCAATTATAGGAAGGATGTCAACAAAATAGAGAGAGTACAGAGGAGATTTACTAGAATGTTGCCTGGGTTTCAACAACTAAGTTACAGAGATAGGTTGAATAAGTTAGGTCTTTATTCTCTGGAGCGCAGAAGGTTAAGGGGGGACTTGATAGAGGTCTTTAAAATGATGAGAGGGATAGGCCGAGTTGATGTGGACAAGCTTTTCCCTTTGAGAATAGGGAAGATTCAAACAAGAGGACATGACTTCAGAATTAAGGGACAGAAGTTTAGGGGTAACATGAGGGGGAACTTCTTTACTCAGAGAGTGGTAGCGGTGTGCAATGAGCTTCCAGTGGAAGTGGTGGCGGCAGGTTCCTTGGTATCATTTAAAAATAAATTGGATAGGCATATGGATGAGAAGGGAATGGAGGGTTATGGTATGAGTGCAGGCAGGTGGGACTAAGGGAAAAAAGTTGTTCGGCACGGACTTGCATGGCCGAGATGGCCTGTTTCCGTGCTGTAATTGTTATATGGTTATATGGTTATATGGTTATAAAAAATGTCTATTGGTTCTAAAGCTTGCAAAAAATGTCTATTGGTTCTAAAGCTTGCAAAAAAAGTGTCTATTGGTTCTAAAGCTTGCAAAACAATGTCTCTATTGGTTCTAAAGCTTGCAAAAATGTCTATTGGTTCTAAAGCTTGCAAAAAAATGTCTATTGGTTCTAAATCTTGCAAAAAAAATGTCTATTGGTTCTAAAGCTGGCAGAAAATGTCTATTGGTTCTAAAGCTGGCAAAAATGTCTATTGGTTCTAAAGCTTACAAAAAAAATGTCTATTGGTTTTTAAATGGTTCATACTAGCACTTCCAGAAAGCGCTCCTGCCCCCCCCCCTCCCGCCCCCCCCAGCCCCCCCTCCTCCCCCTCCGCCCCCTCCCCTGGTTGGCTTGGCTGTGTCTTGAAATTGAAAGTCACTACTTACTGCAAATGGTGGCATGAAGTTGAAAGGCACTACTTACTGCAAATGGTGGCTTGGGAGCTTTGGCTTGAAGTTGAAAGGCACTATTACTGCAAATGGTGGCTTGGTTGCTTTGGCTTGAAGTTGAAAGGCACTTCTTACTGCAAATGGTGGCTTGGTTGCTTTGGCTTGAAGTTGAAAGGCACTACTTACTGCAAATGGTGGCTTGGGTGTGGCTTGGGTGTGGCTTGAAGTTGAAAGACACCACTTACTGCAAATGGTGGCATGAAGTTGAAAGGCATTACTTACTGCAAATGGTGGATTGGTTGCTTTGGCTTGAAGTTGAAAGGCACTACTTCCTGCAAATGATGGCTTGGGCGTGGCTTGAAGTTGAAAAGCACTACTTACCGTAAATGGGGGGCGTGGGTGCATTGGCTTGAAGTTGAAAGGCACTACTTACTGCAAATGGTGGCATGGAGTTGAAAGGCACTACTTACTGCAAATGGTGGCTTGGGTGTGGCTTGAAGTTGAAAGACACCACTTACTGCAAATGGTGGCATGAAGTTGAAAGGCACTACTTACTGCAAATAGTGGCTTGGGAGCTTTGACTTGGAAGTTGAAAGGCACTATTACTGTGAATGGTGGCTTGGTTGCTTTGGCTTGAAGTTGAAAGGCACTACTTACTGCAAATGGTGGCTTGGTTGCTTTGGCTTGAAGTTAAAAGGCACTACTGTAAATGCACTTACTTCCTGTTTGCACTGTATATTGATTTTAGATAAAGCGCTACCACTTACGGCTGTGATTTTTGGCCATCTTACTCAGTCCCCCCTCCGCTGAGCAGATGCAGAGAATCCTTCCCATCAATGAAAAATAAAAATGTTATTAGTTTTATTATTAAATGTTGAGAATCTCTCTCCTGTCAATCACTCCATGAAAGCCACACCTTTTCCGGTGGGGGGGGGAGGGGTTATAAAACCCGGAAATGTGGGTGTGTCTCAGTCTCTGCAAGATGGAGGAGGGAGAGGTCACGACTCGCTGTCTTTAGTGGCTTTGCACCCTAATTCAAATGGTATGAATCTGCACTTGAATTTGGTGGGCTTGCACGCTGCTAGAAGTGGTAAGAAACTGCACTTGAATTTGGTGGCCTTATACCCTGCTTGAAATAGAATTTCAAGGATTAGCCGTGAGTCAACTACCAGCCCACCAGCCGTGAGTGAGTGAGATGCCAGCACAACAGGCTTGATTGACTGATACGCCAGCTCAAGAATCCATTTGGCGCACAATTTGCATACTAGTCCTCTGGAAACCAGTCCCTTCAGCCCACAACACCCATACTAGCGCTCCAGAAAGCCTCCCCTCCCAACTGGCCACCAATATTAGAATTTGTGGAGAGGTGGAATATTGCGTTGGATGACCAGCCCTCCTGTGTGATGCTGGGACCCAACGGGTCCCACTTAGTCTAGTATAAACTATAAATAGAAAATCTATTTTTATAAATTAAGTTTTTTTCCCCAAGTTAAAAAAACAAAGCTTTAATACAGAGGGACCAAGATGTCCTTAGACATGACACGATAAAGGTAGCATACTGGTTTGGCAATTGAGGAGGAAGGCATGGAGAATGTTACTCCTGCAATGATGTGGGGTAGGGAAACTGGTAAGGTACATGTACATGGATAGGACAGGTTTGGAGGGATATGGACCAAGCGCAGGCAAGTGGGATTAGCGTAGCTGGGACATTGTTGGTTGGTATGGCTGCGTTGGGCGGACGGGCCTGTTTCCACACTGCATCACTCTATGACTCTATAACATGTAGGGTTACTGCTCTCCAAACAAAGTTGTACATTTTAAATGTAAGATTGTACATTACACTGATATGTAATGTACAGTCTGTATCACATGCACACAGAGAAGCCAATCTGCGCGCCACCTTGGATCACAAGACTACTTATTCCCATGTCCTAAGTTGCTGCTGTTTTATTTCTCTGCATAATTTATCTGATTTTCCTTACTCCACATCCGTGTCGTAGCCACCAATCAAAATATGTTTAGTCAGTGGAATCTGCGTGAAATACTTTCTACAATAATCGCTTGTCTGTTCCGTTTCTAGGTGTGGGGATCACCATGGTCCTTTATGCGGCAATTAGTGAAATTTACTACTGCTGCATCAACGCCTACAGCCTGTTCTACCTGTTTGCTTCCTTCCAATCCCCGCTGCCGTGGTCAGACTGCTTCAGCTGGTGGGGTGCGGATGAAACCTGCAGCCGGACACCCAGAGGTACTGAGCGAACTCTGTTGGGTAAAGTGTCAGATCTTTCTTTGTCAGTCTAGGAATGGTTTTACTGTGGGATTGACGGTTTAAGGCATTGATATTATATTAACATCAAAAAGAAGGCTGCAGATGCTGGCAATTTGAAATAAACAGCTTCTTCCCCTCCATGTCACTAGGCTTCTGAATGGTCCTTCCACAAGCTAGGGTACTGTCCAATTCACCTCTACCCCATTGCAGACATTGACTGTCTCTGGAAGAAAGCTTATCACTGTACCTCAGTACAAGTGACAATAATAAACCTAAACCTAAAAACAAAGCCAGAAAATAAACTCAGCAGTTCAGGCTGCATTTGTGGAGAGAGAAACAGAGTTAATGTTTCAGGTTTATCAGAACTGGTGTTAAATGTTGAACAGTGAATTTTTAAAAATAAATTGGTTGATGGTATTGCTCACAGCAAAAGAACAGATTACAGCTTGTTTTTCTAGTCATTCTTAACTATTTTTTAGAAAATAGTTAAGAATGACTAGAAAAACAAGCTGTAATCTGTTCTTAATAATATAATATATATAATAATATAGTTCTTTTTTGTTTCCATGTTACAGTTAAGTGTAAATGTCATCACTCAAGAAGGTGTGTACTTTTAAACCCCACTTCGTATTTTCCAGATCCCCTCTGCAACCTCACTCTGGACGGCGAGTATTCTGGAATCGTTAATACAACTTGGCTGGAGGCAAACAACAAAACCTGTTCCAATGGATCAGTAATCCATGTTCCTCACCAGAGTCCAAGTGAACAATACTGGGAGTAAGTAACTTGCTGTACAGAGCACACACGGTACACTTTGTAGGGGAAAATGATTAGAAATGACCCTTGATTAGTACGGGTGTCAGAGGTTATGGGGAGAAGGCAGGAGAATGGGGTTAGGAGGGAGAGATGGATCAGCCATGATTGAATGGCGGAGTAGACTTGATGGGCCAAATGGCCTACTTCTGCTCCCATCACTTATGATGTTATAAAAGGTGAATGTCTAGTTTAACAAGTAAAATGGTGTAGGGTGCGAGTGGCGCTGCTTGTGGAGCTACAGACTTTCAGCGCTGGTGACCAGGGTTCAGACCTGACTTGGCTGTTGTCACTGTGGAGTTTGCAAGTTCTACCCGTGACCACATGGCTGTTCCCAGGGTGCTCTGGTTTCCTCCCACATCCCAAAGACGTGTGGGTCTGTACGTTAATTTAGTTTACTTTGGAGATACAGCTAGGAAACAGGTCCTTAGGCCCATCGAATCTGCACTGAGCAGCAATCCCCGCACACTAACACTATCCTGCACACATTTGGGATAGCTTACAATTTTACCAAGTTAATTAACCTACAAACCTGTACGTCTTTGAAGTGTGGGAGGAAACCGAAGCTCCCGGGGAAAACCGCCGCAGGTCATGGGAAGAGCGTACAAACTACGTACAGACAGCACCAGTAATCAGGATCAAATCTGGGTCTCTGGCGCTTTCCCGGAGGTTGCAGGTGGTTGCCGGAGGTTGCAGGTAGTGGAAACAGGTAGGGAGACTGACAAAAACCTCCGGGAACTGCACGGAAACCTTAGGTGGGGCACAAAGTCTCCAGAGGTTTCTGTCCGGTTTCCTAAGTGGGACAGGGGCATTAGACACTTCTCTCTGGTTGTGGTAGGAAGATTCAGTTGCCTGATAACAGCTAGGAAGGAACTCCCTGAATCTGGAGGTGTGCGTTTTCACACTTCTACATCTGGGAGAGGGGAGAAGAGGGAGTGGCCAGGGTGCAACTCGTCCTTGATTGTGCTGCTGGCCTTGCTGAGATAGCGTGGGGTATAAATGGAGTAAATAGAAGGAAAGTTCATTTGTGTGATGGTCTGTGCTGCATCCACAATTTGCTGCAATTTCTTGGATGTAACTGTTTCTAACCAAGCTGTGACGCATCCTGATAAAATGCTTTCTATTGTGCACCTGTAGAAAATGGAGAGAGTTGCAGGAGGCATGCCAAACTTCCTACGTCTTCTAATGAAGTAGAGGCGTTGGTATGCTTTCTTGGTCGTTGCTTCAATATAGGTGGTCCAGGAGAAGTTGTTGGTGATATTGACTCCTAGGAATTTGAAGTTTTCAACCATCTCTAGTTTAACGCCGTCAGATTCAAAGATTCAGATTAAAAATGTTATTGTCATTGTCAGTGTACAGTACAGAGATAACGAAATGCAGTTAGCATCTCCCTAGAAGAGCGACATAGAATATGAGCAATAAATAAATATATTTACGTGCATACAGACATAGTAGTGCAATTATTTTTTTCCTAGTGGAAGGAGTGTCTGGTGGGGGGGGGGGGGGGGTGGTTGGCAATCACCGAGCTACAGTGTTGAGTAGTGTAACAGCCACAGTGAGGAAGCTGTTCCTGGACCTGCTGGTCCAGCAACGGAGAGACCTGTAGCACCTCCCGGATAGTAAGAGGGTAAACAGTCTATGGTTGGGGTGAGAGCAGTCCTTGACGAAGCTGGTTGGTATGGATGCTCTCGATGGTGCAGCGGTAGAAGTTCACCAGAATCTGAGGAGACAGGTGGACCTTCTTTAGTCTCCTCGGGAAGAAGAGACGCTGGTGAGCATTCTTGACCAGAGTTGCGGTATTGTGGGTCCAAGAGAGGACATCGGAGATGTTGACCCCCAGAAACCTGAAGCTGGAAACACGTTCCACCTCCGTCCCGTTAATGTGGATGGGGGTGTGCGTGCCGCCCCTAGACTTTCTGAAGTCTACAATGTAAACTGGGGTATGTGTAACGTTTGCTTCCTGGTCGATCATTATCTCCTTTGTCTTTCTCTTGTCATTCAGTAAGGGGGTTCTACATCGGTCAACGTCAATAGATGAGATGGGAGAGATTGTTTGGAACCTGGCTCTCTGTCTACTTCTAGCCTGGTTCATCATCGGGGCCGCTCTATCTCGAGGAATCAAATCTTCAGGAAAGGTAAACTAACCAGCAACAGAAAGAGCTGAAGCAGCATTGAAAAAATGCTAAGTAGTACAACAATTCCACGAGAATGTACCTGGCGGCACAGTGGTGTTGGTAGTAGAGCTGCTGCCCCATAGCGCCAGAAATCCAGGCTCGATCCTGACTTCAGGTGCTGTGTGTGGAGTTTAAATATATTTTATTATATTAAATATAGGATGAAATCTTAATGTGCCTGTCCCACTTAGGCAATTTTTCAGCGGACTCCCGGTGACTGACAAGTTGCCGGCAGTCGCCTGAAACACCGGCAACTGGAATGGCGACTGCCAGAGTGGAACACACTCACACACAAACACATCGCTTCCTTCACCGCCCCGTTATGCAGGCGGGGAACAGGGCAAGCAGGGGGAGCGCTGTCTAAAAGGTTCACACGGGTGAAGCCAAGATGAAACGGACACACACCGCGATGAACAGGAAGGTTGGCGCTGTAAAAAGACAGCTAAAGCACAGTGTACAGTAAATCCTTTCAAAGCAGGGGGGAGGGGGGGAGAAGGAATGGAGACAACTTTTAAGAAGCCAGAGATACACGGCTGTGAAGCTCGGCGGACATTTAACATTCCCGGTCGGTTATCCTTCGTTCTGAAAAATACTGCTTACCTTTTTTTCCCAATCAGCCAATTAAATTCACCGGTCAGCACTGGCTAAAACCTACAAAAACCCTCGACATCCTGGCAATCCACCTATGGTTCGAGAATTCTCGCTACTTGCCATGGCGGCTCCATTCTAGTCGCCGCTAATTTTTCAACATGTTGAAAAATTCATGGCGACCATATGAGCCCGTGACTAGTTCCCAGAATGCAGGAACTCCTCACGACCATGAAGGCGACTCTCCGGCAACCACCCGCGAACATGTGGCGACCATGTGGCGACTGCACTCGCCTAAAAGTCGCCTAAGTGGAATAGGCCCATAAGTGAACCTTAACCTGATGAACCTGCATGGAGGAGAAAAATATGTAAACATTTAAGTGCTGGTACATAGCGTTTTGACGAAGGTCAAAAAACACATACCGAAACAAGCACACACATACACACATACGCATACATACAAGATGAGACTTTTAATAAGTACAGACTCCCCAATAATGTGCGTTGGGGAGATGATGAAGCTGTTTTTGAAATGAGGCCCTCCCCCTGACGTTACTGGAAGGTAGGGGGGGAGAGGAGAGGGGGGGAAGGAGAGGGGTCGAGAGGATGGAGGGGGAGAGGAGAGGGGGGGGGAGAGGAGAGGGGGAGGAGAGAGGGGGGGAGAGGAGAGGAGAGGGGGGGGAGAGGAGAGAGGAAAGGGGGGGAGAGGAGAGGGGGGAGAGGAGAGGGGGGAGGAGGAGGGGGGGAAGAGGAGGGGGGGAAGAGGAGGGGGGGGAGAGGAGAGGGGGGGGAGAGGAAAGGGGGGGAACCTAAAAAAACATTTTAGAACCAAAAAAGACACATTCTGCAAGCATTGTAGAACCAAAAGAGACACTTTTTGCAAACATTTTAGAACCAATAAACACTTTTTGCAAACATTTTAGAACCGATAGACACATTCTGCAAGCATTTTAGAACCACTAAGGACACTTACATTTGAGTAGACATGTGTTCAGTGTTATTCACAGCTCAGAGAAACGTGACCCTCTGCCTTCCTCCAGCTTGCAGACATTGATTGAGGCACACCACTTCCTGGTTTTATAGTCCCCCCCCCCCCTGCCGCCAGCAGGGGCAGCAGAGAGAATGGGGAATTTTGTAAAATCATTAATATCTCTGTCATTTTTCATCGACGGGAAAAATCCTCGGCACACATATGGCGGAGCGGGGCTCTGAGCAAGGTGGCCAAAAATGACGGCTGTAGGTGGCGGCGCTCTCTCGGAAATCGCAGCACAGATCGCCAAAACCGGTCAAGAACAGACTTTTAGTAATATAGAAAGATATAGATAGATAGATATAAAATTCTTAGAGGATTTGACAGGGTTGATGCAGGAAAATTGTTCCCGATGTTGGGGGAGTTCAGGACCAGGGGTCACAGTTTAAGAATAAGGGATCTGCCATTTAGGGCTGAGATGAGGAAAAAACATTTTCATCCAGAGAGTTGTGAATCTGTGGAATTCTCTGCTACAGAAGGCAGTGGAGGCCTACTCACTACATGTGTTCAAGAGTGAATTGGATTTAGCTCTTAGAGCTAAGGGAATCAAGGGATATTGGGAAAAAGCTGGAACGAGGTACTGATTTTTGATGATCTGCCATGATCATATTGAATGGCACAAATGGCCGACTCCTGCACTATTTTCTATAGTTCTTGCTTTCTCCACATTTCCCTTGATTTCATTAGTCCTATGAGATAAATCTGAAGAAGGGTCTCGATCGGAAACGTCACCCATTCCTTCTCTCCAGAGATGTTGCCTGTCCTACAGAGTCAGTCCAGCATTTCGTGTCTACCTTGAATTTAAACTAGCATCTGCAGTTCTTTCCTTCGCACCATACTCCAGGTGCGGTCTCACCAAGGCCCTGTACAAGTGCAGTAGGACCTCCTTGCTCCTAAACTCAAATCCTCTCGCAATGAAGGCCAACATGCCATTAGCTTTCTTCACTGCCTGCTGTACCTGCATGCTTACTTTCAGTGACTGATGTACAAGCTCACTCACATTTTGGTGCATCTCCTCTTTTCCAAATCTGACACCATTCAGATAATCTGCCTTCCTGTTCTTGCCACCAAAGTGGATGACCTCACATTATACTGCATCTGCCCACTCACCCAACCTATCCAAGTCACCCTGCAGCCTCATAGTATCCTCTTCGCAGCTCACACTGCCACCCAGGTTTGTGTCATCCGCAAACTTGGAGATGTTACATTTAATTCCCTCGTCTAAATTGTTAATATATATTGTAAATAACTGGATTCCCAGCACTGAACCTTGCAGCACCCCATTAACCACTGCCTGCCATTCTGAAGGGGACCTGTTAATCCATATTTGCTTCCTGTCTGCCAACCAGTCTATCCAACCCCCAATACCATGCACTCTAATTTTGCACACTAATCTCTTTAGTGGGACCTTGTCAAAGGCTTTTTGAAAGTGCACACCACATTCACTGGCTCTCCCTCATCCATTCTACTTTGTAACCAGTGATGGAAATAGGTTTTTAGGAACTAGGGGTACTTTAAGGTCCGTGAGGCTGAGGATGGGAAGGAAGTGGGGGGGGGGGGGGAATTTTTTTATGTGCGGTCATACACATGTAAGAGTACAAGAATGCATAACTTGTTCATTGTGTATTTATAATATCGTTTATTGTGTATTATATGTCATAGCTGCTTTTTTGCATCTCTCTCTCTCTCTGTGTTGGTTGCTGCCATCGTCTGCTTCGGTGAGGGAAGCAGGTCGGTGATTGATCAAAAGGCCCCCTGACTCACATGGCTATCTGGACTACACGTCTTCCCACCCTGCCCCCTGTAAAGACTCCATCCCCTACTCCCAATTCCTCCGCCTACGCCGCATCTGTTCCCAGGATGAGACATTTCATACCAGGGCATCGGAAATGTCCTCGTTCTTCAGGGAACGGGGATTCCCCTCCGCCACCATAGATGAGGCTCACACCAGGGTCTCATCCATACCCCGTAACACTGCTCTCTCTCCCCATCCCCGCACACGCAACAAGGGCAGAGTCCCTCTGGTCCTCACCTTTCACCCCACCAGCCGGCAAATACAACACATAATCCTCCGCCATTTCCGCCACCTCCAACGTGACCCCACCACTCGCCACATCTTCCCATCTCCCCCCATGTCTGCCTTCCGCAAAGACCGTTCCTCCGCAACTCCCTCGTCAATTCTTCCCTTCCCTCCCGCACCACCCCCTACCCGGGCACTTTCCGTTGCAACCGCAAGAAATGCAACACCTGTCCCTTCACCTCCCCCCTCGACTCCATTCAAGGTCCCAAGCAGTCGTTCCAGGTGCGACAAAGGTTCACCTGTATCTCCTCCAACCTCATCTACTGCATCCGCTGCTCTAGATGTCAGCTGATTTACATCGGTGAGACCAAGCGTAGGTTGGGCGATCGTTTCGCCGAACACCTCCGCTCAGTCCGCAATAACCTACCTGACCTCCCGGTGGCTCAGCACTTCAACTCCCCCTCCCATTCCCAATCCGACCTCTCTGTCCTGGGTCTCCTCCATTGCCAGAGTGAGCAACAGCGGAAATTGGTGGAACAGCACCTCATATTCCGTCTGGGGACCTTGCGTCCTTATGGCATTAACATTGAATTCTCCCAATTTGGCTAGCCCTTGCTGTCTCCTCCCCTTCCTTAACCCTCTAGCTGTCTCCTCCCACCCTCCCATCCGCCCGCCCTCGGGCTCCTCCTCCTCCTCCCCTTTTCCTTCTTTCTTTCCCCCCCCCACCACCCATCAGTCTGAAGAAGGGTTTCGGCCCGAAACATCGCCTATTTCCTTCGCTCCATAGATGCTGCTGCACCCGCTGAGTTTCCCCAGCAATTTTGTGTACCCTAGGAGACTGTCTGGTTGGCCGCCAAGTGACCAGTGTATTATGTGATTGGACACAATGTCCCTGGAGACAGCGGTTGATTGGACGGGAGTAGACCGATTTGTTGATTGTACGGGAATTTTAAGGGAAGCTGGTCGATGATTAGACGCAATTCCCTTAGACACAGCGGTTGATTGGCCGCCAAATAATCAGGCACAAGGAAAACAATAAAATCGGAATTCTGATTTAAATTGGAAGAATATCATGCCTGATTCGCAGCAAAGATACTAGTATCCGCACTAGCATCTTTGATCTGCACTTCCTTCCTATTGAAGAAGAACCCTGGCCCGAAACAACTCCTAATCCATTCCCTCCACAGATGCTGCCTAGCCCTCTGAGTTCCTCCAGCGCTCTGTTTTTTATTTAACTCGTGAAATTGAAGTTAGACATAAAGCTGGAGTAACTCTGTGGGACAGGCAGCGACTGGAGAGCAGACCCTTCTTCAGACTGAACTGAACTCTCGTCGGTGAGAATACTTGTGATTGTCTGCAGAAGACTCGACCCGAAACCTCACTAGAATTTAGGAGATTGAGGGGGGATCTTATAGAAACTTACAAAATTCTTAAGGGGTTGGACAGGCTAGATGTAGGAAGATTGTTCTCGATGTTGGGGAAGTCCAGGACAAGGGGTCACAGCTTAAGGATAGAGGGGAAACCCTTTAAGACCGAGATGTGAAAAACATTTTTCACACAGAGAGTGGTGAATCTCTGGAACTCTCTGCCACAGAAGGTAGTTGAGGCCAGTTCATTGGCTATATTTAAGAGGGAGTTAGATGTGGCCCTTGTGGCTAAAGGGATCAGGTGGCATGGAGAGAAGGCAGGTACGGGATACTGAGTTGGATGATCAGCCATGATCATATTGAATGGCGGTGCAGGCTCGAAGGGCCCAGGAAGGAACCGCAGATGCAGCCGTACCCACAAAACGCCAAATTATTCCGGGAATGCCGAGGCGAGAGGGTGAGAGCGAGAGAGATCCAAAGGACAGATTCGGATCACAACTACGCCTCGCTGAGACCTCGCGAGAAGTTTCAAACCTACGGCCCCCTTCCAGTTCGAGCCACGTGGACCAAGATACCATGTTGTAAACAACCACGTTCGCTACTTTGACTGGGAGTTTGCGTTCCGCCACAGTCACGCCAGCAATTTACAGCTGTTCGATATCCGCTTCAGGAAGGAGTGGGTGGTCTACGAGTTGAGCATCCAGGAGGTGAACTCGCTTTATGGCGGAGAGACGCCAGGTCTGATGAGGGCCAAGTTCTTAGACAGTCATTATGGAATTGGGAAAAGTTCCAATGAGCTGGTGAAAGACGTGGACTGCTCTTACAGCGCCACTTTCCTCCACACTGTCCATCTCATGGAGACTGGAAACCAAAGATCCCATAGCGGCGGAGCCAGATAGTCCACTCGACAAAAAAGCCGTAGTAGGGTCAGGGTAAACTTCAGCACCATTTCCATAACCTCTTCCATCTCTGCTCTAGTATCTTTGTTTTAGTCATGACTTCTTCATGCACAAATCATCTTTTTTTTCTCAGCTGCAGGTGATCATTTTGATATTCCTGACTAGTCCTTCTTATTAACTTTGAACATACAAAATATTGCTATTTGGAAGGAGCTCCAGAAAATCCTGCTCCCACTCAAGCCATCCTCCCCCCTCCCTCCCTTTCCTCCGACGTGCACACGGAGCGATCGCTGGCCCCCTTTTTTTTGTTAAACATCTATTTCCCCTTTACCATTTCCATACTTTTTCGATAGCTACCATGACCCGTTTGATGTCATCCTTCGCCCTGCTCATGGTCTCGGCCCGCACCGATCTGCCGGACATGCTGTGTGTGTGTGTGTGTGTGTTTGTTTGGCAGAGTCTGAGGGGAGAAGCGCCGGCACCAAGAGCGAGCGAACGCGCGGTGAGACAGACGAAAGCAACGATCATAGAGCGGAATAGGTGACATTTCGGGTCGAGACCCTTCTTCAGACTGACAGTCAAGAGAAAGGGAAACGGGAGATATCGGCATATCTTCCATTCATTGGTCCTTAGTACCGTCCATATCTTTTGTTCCTCTTTCCCCTGACTCAGTCGGAAGAAGGCTCGACCCAAAATGGCATCTATTCCGCTCTATGATCGATGCTTTCGTCCGTCTGTCCGCTCGCCCTTGGATTAAGTAGTGCAGGATAAAGCTGCGAATTCACGCACAGGATGGAAACTGGAAACTAAAAAGTAGGGGAACGCCGTCTGTGTGATATATTATCTGTCTGAGATATTAATGATTTTACAAAATTCCCCAAATTTTAGTCAAGCATAATTTCCTTTCAGAAATCAATGCTGATTCTGACCGATCCTGTCACTGCCTTCCAAATGCACTGCTATTACATCTTTAATAATTGACTCAAGCATCTTCCTAACTACCGATGTAAGGCTAACTGGTCTATAATTTAATTTTCCCTCCCTCCTTCCTTAAAAAGTAGGGTTACATTAGCTACCCTCCAGTCCACAGGAACTGATTCAGAGTCTATAGAACATTGTCACCTATGCATCCACAATTTCTTGAGTACTCTGGGATGCAGACCGTCAGGCCCTGGGGATTTATCTGCCTTCACTCCCAACAGTTTACCTAACACCATTTCCTGATTAATGTAGATTCCCTTAGTTCCTCCCACTAGATCCTCGGTCACCTAGTATTTCTGGGAGATTGTTTGTGTCTTCCTTAGTGAAGACAGAACCAAAGTACTTATTTAACTGTTCTGCCATTTCCTTGCTTTCCATTATTAATTCACCTGTTTCAGATTGTAAGGGATCCACATTTGTCTTCACTCATCTTTTCCTTTTTACATATCTAAAGAAGCTTTTACGGTCAGTATTTATTTTATCCGCAAGCTTTCTTTCATGCTCTTTTTCCCCCTTCTTAGTTAACTCCTTTGTCCTCCTCTGTTGAGTTCTAAATTTCTCCCAGTCTTTGATTTGCTGCTTCTTCTGGCCAATTTAATTGCCTCTTCCTTGGATTTAACACTATCCTTGATTTCCTTTGTTAGCCACGGTTGAGCTGTTTTCCCCGTTTTATTTTTTCGCCAGACAGGGATGAACAATTTTTGGAGTTCATCCATGCGGTCTTTAAATCGGGTTCGGGATGTTGGGTGGTAGAGGCAAGACCAGTTAGTCTGACATCAGCAGTGGAAAATAATATTAAAGATGTAATAGCAGCGCATTTGGAAGGCAGTGACAGGACCGGTCCAAGTCAGCATGGATTTATGAAGAGGAAATCATGCTTGACTAATCTTCTGGAATTTATGGAGAATGTTACAAGTAGAATGTATAAGGGAGAGCCAGTGAATGTGGTGTATCTGGACGTTCAAAAAGACTTTGACCGTACTTCTGATCCCACACAAGAGATTAGTGTGCAAAATGAGAGCTCCCAGCCTTGGTCATCCTGGAGCCATGTCTCCGTAATCCGAACTATATCACATCCGTTAACTATAGATTATATAGTATAGGTTTAAGATGAGGGTAAAGTTTAAACGAGAAGTATGGGGCTAGATTTTTTAAGCAGAGCAAAGGAGGAAAATCGATCACATACAGACAGATGAGTTTATCTTGGCATCGTGTTCAGGTCTTTGGAAGGGGTAGGATGGGGACCCACAGTCCCGTTTATATCAATGGTCGATGGTGGAAAGCGTCAAGAGCTTCAAATTCCTGGGCGTGCATATTTCCGAAGATCTCTCCTGGTCCCAGAAATCTGATGCAATTATAAAGAAAGCACATCAGTGCCTCTACTTCCTGAGAAGGTTACGGAGAGTCGGTATGTCAAGGAGGACTCTCCCGAACTTCTGCAGATGCACAGTAGAGAGCATCGTAGCTTGGTTCGGCAACTTGTGCGCCCAGGAGTGGAAAAGACTGCAAAAGGTTGTAAACACTGCCCAGTCCATCATCGGCTCTGACCTCCCTGCCATCGAGGGGATCTACTACAGTCGCTTCCTCAAAAAAGGCTGGCAGCATCATCAAGGACTCACACCATCCTGCTCACACACTCATCTCTCCGCTGCCTTCAGGTAGAAGGTACAGGAGCCTGAAATCTGCAACATCCAGGTTCAGGAACAGCTACTTCCCCAAAGCCATCAGACTATTAAACTCAACTCAAACAAAAATCTGACTTTAATAGCCTATTGCACTTTATATGCTTATTTATGTGTGTATATCTATATTACTAAAAGTCTGTTCTTGACCGGTTTTGGCCATCTGTGCTGCGATTTCCGAGAGAACGCCACCACCTACGGCCGTCATTTTTGGCCACCTTGCTCAGAGCCCCGCTCCGCCGTATGTTGATGAAAAATGACAGAGATATTAATGATTTTACAAAATTCCCCATTCTCCCTGCCGGCGGCAGGGGGGAGGGACTATAAAACCAGGAAGTGGTGTGCCTCAATCAGTGTCTGCAAGCTGGAGGAAGGCAGAGGGTCACATTTCTCTGAGCTGTGAATAACACTGAACACATGTCTACTCAAATGTAAGTGTCCTTAGTGGTTCTAAAACGCTTGCAGAATGTGTCTATTGGTTCTAAAATGTTTGCAAAAAGTGTTTATTAGTTCTAAAATGTTTGCAAAAAGTGTTTATTAGTTCTAAAATGTTTGCAAAAAGTGTCTCTTTTGGTTCTACAATGCTTGCAGAAATGTGTCTTTTTTGGTTCTAAAATGTTTTTTTAGGTTCTCCCCCACTCACCTCTCCCCCCCCCGCTCTCCTCTCCCCCCTCACCTCCCCCCCCCGCTCTCCTCTCCCCCCCCTCTCCTCTCCCCCCCCTCTCCTCTCCCCCCTCTCCTTTCCCCCCTCTCCTCCTCTCCTCTCCTCCCGCCCTCCTCTTCCCCCCTCTTTTTCTCCCCACCCTCCCCTCCCCCACCATTCCTCCCCTAAACCCCCTCCCCTCCACACAACCCTACCCCTTTCCCTCCACCCTCCCCCTCCCTCCCTGCTCCTCACCTCACCCCCCTCTCAGCACCCCCTCTCTCTCCCCCTCACTCTCACCCTCTCTCGCTCCTCCCCACCTTTCCCCCCTCACCCACTCTCCCTCTTGTCCTCCTCTCCACCCCCCTGTCCCTCTTGCCCCTCTCTCTGTGGCTCTGTCTCTCACTCTGCCTCTGCCCCTTCTCTCTCTGCCCTCACTCTCTACCCCCGCCGCCCCCCCCCCCCCCCGCCTCTCTAGATGTGAGTGCAAGTTGGGGGCTATGCGTCAGTAGATAGGGTGGTTATAGGGTAAAATGAGCAAATTAATAATATTCATATAATATCAAGGGGGTAATTAGCGTGAGTGCGGGGCGGGGGGGGGGTAGTGAGTGTGTGTGACGCTGCGTGCCGCCTCCCTTCCCCCCACAACTGCACGCTGGGGGAACAGACCCAACGGGTCTGCACTTGGTCTAGTATATATATATATATTCAATAGTATATGGACACACTGATCTGCTCTGTATTTATTTATGCCTACAATATTCTGTTGTGCTGAAGCAAAGCAAGAATTTGATTGTCCTATCTGGGACACATGACAATAAACTATCTTGAATCCTGTACGGATGTTGTAGCCAACGAGCCCCATTCCTGTGTTATATTTTCTATATTCTATGTAATTTTTTATTCAATTGGATTCAGTGGTCCAACAACACAGGACAATCTAACAATCCCTCTCCCTGACCAGGTGGTTTATTTCACTGCCACATTCCCGTACGTGGTTCTGACCATACTTCTGATCCGAGGACTGACCCTTGAGGGAGCCCGGAAAGGGATTGAATTCTATATTGGAAACCAGTCGGACTTCTCAAAGCTGGCTGATGCTGAGGTAAATCACTGAATGACCCATCAAGTTCTAGATGTGCTTTTATTGTATGAACTATTTCTTTCTTCCCTTCATTGATTGTGCTGAACGTTATTTGGGAATTGGTGCTCATGTGTGAGATCTAATTCCGTGGTGTGCACGGCGACCAGTGATCACCACGTACACCAGCTGAAACCTACATACTAGGGACAATTTCCAATTGTACTGAAGAAAATTAATCTACAACCATTTTGTTCTTTGTGTGGTTGAATTTATTTGAGTAAAATTTTGCCATGCAGACTAATTTTACCATCTGTGCAACAGGTCTGGAAAGATGCAGCAACACAGATTTTTTATTCGCTTTCAGTGGGTTCCGGCAGTCTAATAACCCTATCATCCTACAACAAATTCCACAACAACTGTTACAGAGACACCATCATTGTCTGTGTAGTGAACTGTGCCACGAGTGTGTTTGCCGGATTTGTCATCTTCTCCGTCCTGGGACACATGGCTCACGTACAGGATAAGCCTGTTTCAGAAGTCGTTCAGTCAGGTAAAGCAAATTCAGCGAAGATCACCCAGGTATGGCCCTCTTTCTGAAACCAATCCTCCATCAGATGAGAAATTGTACAAAACTACACCATATTTCTTGTAAGAATTGATCTTAAGTCCCAAAGTAATACAACAATTGGTGATGTGCAGGGAAGTCTTTGTTTACATGGAGGGTGTGAGTGTGTGGAATGCATTGCCAGGGCTGGAGGTGGAGGCATTTATGAGATTTTCAATAGACACATGGATATGCAGCGAATGGAGAGATATGGATCACGTGCAGGCAGATGTGATTTGTTTAATTTGTCATCATGTTTGGCACACATATTGAGGGTCGAAGGGCCATGTTTTGTGCTGTACTGTTCTGTGTTAACACTGGTACTAGGTTACACTGACAGATTAAAGGTGAATCAGGAGTCGGAATGTCACCAAATTACTCATCATGCGTTCAGAACATGTTTTAAATTCCCTGGAAATGTATTTCATATTGATTAAAATTGACCAGTATACCCTCCTGTTGATCTAGTCTTGGACGGTTCCCAAAGGGCTAATGGGCCTGTCCCACTCAGGCGACTGCAGCAGACTATGCAGTCGCCACATGGTCGTCACATGTTCGTGGGTGGTTGCCGGGGAGTCGCTTTCATGGTGGTGAGGAGTTCCCGCATTCTGGGAACTAGTTGCGGCCTCATTATGTAGGGATGTTACAAAATTTTGAGATTTTAAAAATCGAGCCTGTAATTTATCTGATAAAGCATAAAAATAACCTTTTATATTTACCTAATTCACTTTCATATCTTCAGTATTAAAAAAGTTATGGTCAGTTTCATACTAGGAAATTAGCATCTTGTTCCCTATTGTTTTGTATTGACTTCTCAAAAGCTGTGATTGAGGACAAGGGCTGTTTTACACAGACACACATAGAGATCGGGGGGCCACAATCCGATCTGTATGTACTGTGGAAGTTTATCGTCAGATATTTAGCATGAAAATAGTGATCACGGATAGACAATTACACAATACGGATAATGATCATGTTACCGATATCGGGACCTAATTAACTTAGTTCGCATTATCAGATTAAAATTAAATGACACCAAAAACTAGATAAGATGCTAAATAAACGTCCCACATATATTTTGTTTTAACCTGAACTTGCAATCCGTGATTTTGAAGGCCTTGAATTTGAGCCCCGACTTTTAAATCCAGCGATTCAATAGACCAGCAACGTGTTGAAAAAACCCGCGAACAGATGAAAGAACGGGATTTCCTCTACATCATAAGATTGTTGCAAGAGGAAATCCCTCCCTGACAACAATGAAAAACATGCAGTTTACTAACCCCCCCCCCCACAGCCTCTTGAGTCCCGCGCACAGCAGTCGGCAGATCTGCAGCGCCACTAATGGCAGGGATTGTAACAACGCTACATTATGGTCGCCAAGATTTTTTCAACATGTTGAAAAATTAGCGGCGACTAGAATGAATCCGCCATGGAGAGTGGCGAGAATTCTAGTGCCATAGATGGGTCACAAGGAGGTCCTAGTGGGGTGCCAGGAGGTCGAAGGTTCTCGTGGGTTGTATCGGTGAATTTCAATGGCACATTGGGGAAAAGAAACGCAAGCAGTAGTTTTCAGAAGCATGGATAACCGACTGGTAATGTTAAATGTCCGCCGAACTTCACAGCTGTGTATCTCTGGCTTATTAAAAGTTGTCTGGCTTCTTAAAAGTTGTCTCCACTCCTTGTCCCTCTCCCCCCCCTCTTTTAAAGGACTTTCCGTACACTGTGCTAACCGTATTAATTACAGCGCCAACCTCCTTGTTCATTGTGGTGTTTGTCTATATCACCTTGGCTTTGCACTGTGTGAATTTCAGACAGCGCTCCCCCCGCTTGCCCTAGCCCCCGCCTTTGCAATGTGTTTGTGTGTGTGTCAAGCACGTGCTGTCAGGGTAGCCAAGGTAGGCAGTGCCTACCCTGACTAAAATTATAAAATGGTAACTATTAAATATAAATAGTAAAGGCACGGGACAATTATGCCTACCTAAGAGATCGATCTCTGAAGTAGGCATAATTATCCCATGCCTTTCATCCGCAGTACATATAATAGGCAAAAGTATGTGCAGCTCATGTGCCGTCGATCCTGCTTCAAGCCTTCAATGACAAGGGGAGCTGAAGGCAGCTGAGATTCTGCCTTTGCAACGTGGACTGCGTGCATGTGCTGCGCAGCAGCCTATTGCGCATGCGCAGTAAAAGTTTCTTGGCATGTTTTTCAAACATGGATTGTCATTATCTTAAGAGTTTCTTAAGAAACAAAGAGAGAAGAATGGAGTTTGTGTACAAATAATGTGGTAAGTAGATTTCTTTGAGCTATATGTTTTTAAATACCGTATTTCCCGGCAATGAAGATGCTATTTTTTACCCAAAATAAGGCACGAAAATTTACCTGCGTCTTGGAGGCCGAAGATTAGGTGGTTAGCCAAGAAAGATACTTGGCTATCCCTCAGTACAGCAACAACACAAACGATGTTGCTGTACTGAGGGATAGCCAAGTCAATCCCTCATTGCTGGCAACTGATGGGAAGCGGCTGTGAAAGGACAGCGCCGCTGGGGGGGTGGACAGAGTTCCTTACAGAGCGTGTGGGGAGTCTGGTCAGGGGTAAAGTTGCGGGGAGAGCAGGAACATTGAGAAGGAGGGGGTCGGGGATCATGCCAGCAACTCACTCACTCACCGCTGCCGCGGAGCTCCGGGCGTGGAGCCATCACATTGTGGCCGGGGAGGGAAGTAGCTCAGGTGGCTGCAAGTGGCCGCCGGGACCGGACAGCAGAACCCGCCTCCACCTCAGCGACTTCTGCCTGCCCACTCACCTCTGGCAGTGCTCTCCGTCTGAACACCTCTCTCCTGCCGTTTGCCAGCCTTGCTCATGTCAGCCACTTCCTGCAAATCCTTAAATTCCGACTGCAGGACATGGCCTCACTTGCTGCGCTGGGTGACATTGCATGGCATTCACTGCCCGGTCCATGTCTTTCAACGGATAGTGAGGGGACCAGCTCAAGAGCGGGTCAGCGGACGATGGATAACAGGACAGCCGGCGGTGGAGCTTACTCCTGTGTCAGCGCGAGCAACCTCAATTAGTCCCTTGATCGCGCTGACACAGGATTAGCTGCGGTCCCAGCACCGAGCCTTGCGGTACCCCACTAGTCATAGAAACATAGAAAATAGGTGCAGGAGTAGGCCATTCGGCCCTTCGAGCCTGCACCGCCATTCAATTTGATCATGGCTGATCATCCAACTCTGTATCCCGTACCTGCCTTCTCTCCATAACCCCTGATCCCTTTAGCCACAAGGGCCACATCTAACTCCCTCTTAAATATAGCCAATGAACTGGCCTCAACTACCTTCTGTGGCAGAGAGTTCCAGAGATTCACCACTCTCTGCGTGAAAAATGTTTTTCTCATCTCGGTCCTAAAGGATTTCCCCTCTATCCTTAAGCTGTGACCTCTTGTCCTGGACTTCCAGAACATCGGGAACAATCTTCCTGCATCTAGCCTGTCCAATTCCTTAAGAATTTTGTAAGTTTCTATAAGATCCCCCCTCAATCTCCTAAATTTTAGCGAGTACAATCCGAGTCGATCCAGTCTTTCTTCCAATGAAAGTCCTGACATCCCAGGAATCAGTCTGGTGAACCTTCTCTGCACTCCCTCTAAGGCAATAATGTCCTTCCTCAGATTTGGAGACCAAAACTGTACGCAATACTCCAGGTGTGGTCTCACCAAGACCCTGTACAACTGCAGTAGAACCTCCCTGCTCCTATACTCAAATCCTTTCGCTTTCTTCACTGCCTGCTGCACCTGCATGCCTACTTTCAATGACTGGCGTACCATGACACCCAGGTCTCGTTGCATCTCCCCTTTTCCTAATCGGCCACCATTTAGATAATAGTCAGCTTTCCTGTTTTCACTGCCTGCCATTCTGAAAGGGACCTGTTAATCCCTACACAGTTTAAATCACAGTTTGAGGATAACGGGGAAATATTTTAGGACCGAGATGAGAAAAACATTTTTCACACAGAGAGTGGTGAATCTCTGGAATTCTCTGCCACAGAAGGTAGTTGAGGCCAGTTCATTGGCTATATTTAAGAGGGAGTTAGATGTGGCCCTTGTGGCTAAAGGGATCAGGGGGTATGGAGAGAAGGCAGGTACAGGATACTGAGTTGGATGATCAGCCATGATAATATTGAATGGCGGTGCAGGCTCGAAGGGCTTACTCTTGCACCTATTTTCTATGTTTCTATGTCTACTCTTTGTTTCCTGTCTGCCAACCAATTTTCTATCCATGTTAGCACACTACCCCCAATACCATGTGCCAAAAATTTGCCCACTGATCTCCTAATTGGGACCTTATCAAATGCTTTCTGGAAGTCCAGGTACACTACATCCACTGGCTCTCCCTTGTCCATTTTTCTAGTTATGTCCTCCAAAAATTCAAGAAGATTGTCAAGCATGATTTCCCCTTCGTTAATTCATGCTGACTCAGACCAATCCGGTTACTGCTATCCAAATGTGCCGCTAGTTAATCTTTTATAATTGACTCCAGCAGCTTCCCCACCAACGATGTCAGGCCTATAATTCACTGTTTTCTCTCTCCCGCCTTTCTTAAAAAGTGCAATAACATTAGCTATCCTCCAATCCACAGGAACTGATCCTGAATCTATAGAACATTGGAAAATTATCACCAATGCATCCACGATTTCTATAGCCACTTCCTTAAGTACCCTGGGATGCAGACCATCAGGCCCTGGGGATTTATCAGCCTTCAGTCCCTTCGGTCAATTTTGGTCTCTTATTTTGATGAAATACATTATTGCTATTGATGGAGTGCAGTAGGTTCACCAGGTTAATTATCGGGATGGCGGGACTGATGTATGATGAAAGAATGGGTCGACTGGGCTCCCATTAGTCTACCCAACACCATTTCCTGTCTAATGTGGATTTCCATCAGTTCCTCCGTGATCCCAGATCCTCTGGCCACTACTATATCAGGAAGATTGTTTGTGTCCTCCTTAATGACGACGGATCCAAAGTACCTGTTCAACTCGTCTGTCATTTACTTGTTCTCCATAATAAATTCACCGTTTTCAGTCTTCAAGGGTCCAACTTTGGTCTTAACTAATTTTTTCCTCGCCATATATCTAAAGAAGCTTTTACTATCCTCCTTTATATTCTTGGCCAGCTTACCTTCGTACCTCATCTTTTCTCCCTGTATTGCCATTTTAGTTATCTTTTGTGGCTCTTTAAACATTACCTAATCCTCTTGCTTCCCGCTCATCTTTGCTACGTTGTATTTCTTCTCTTTTATTTTTATACTGTCCCTGACGTCCCTTGTCAGCCAAGGTCGCCTCTTTCTCCCCTTGGAATCTTTCTTCCTCTTTGGAATGAACTGATCCTGCACCTTCGGTATTATTCCCAGAAGTACCTGCCATTGTTGTTCCACGATCATCCCTGCCATGGTATCTTTCCAGTTAACTTTGGCCAGCTCCTCCCTTCATGGCTCCATAGTCCCCTTTATTCAACTGTAACACTGACACTCCAATCTACCCTTCTCCCTCTCCAATTGTAGATTAAACTTGACAATATTATGGTCACTACCTCCTATTGGCTCCTTAATCACAAGTTCCTTTATCAAATCCGGTTCATTACACAACACTAAATCCAGAATTGTCTTCTCCCTGGTAGACTCCAATACAAGCTGCTCTATGAATCCATCACGGAGGCATTCCACAAACTCCCTTTCTTGGGGTCAAGTACCAACCTGATTTTCCCAGTCTACCCGCATGTTGAAATCTCCCATAACAACCACAGCATTACCCTTACTACATGCCAATTGTGACTCCTGATTCAACTTGCACCCTATATCCAGGCTACTGTTTGGGGGCCTGCTGATGTCCCATTAGGGTCTTTTTACCCTTGCAATTCCTTAGTTCTACCCAAACTGACTCCACATCTCCTGTTTCAATGTCACCCCTAGCAAGGGACTGAATTTAATTCCTCACCAACAGAGCTACCCCACCTCCTCTGCCCACCTGTCTGTCCTTTCGATAGGAGGTATACCCTTGAATATTCAGTTCCCAGCCCTGGCCCTCATGCAGCCATGTCTCTGTAATTCCCACAACATCATACTTGCCAATTTCTAACTGAGCCTTAAGCTCATCCACTTTATTTCTTATACTTCGCGCATTCATATACAACACTTTGACCTCCGTATTCACCTCCCCCCTCGCAATTGGCCGTGACCTTACTCTTTTATCCCTTCTCGAACTTTCCTTCCCATTAATTTGAGAATCTTTTGTACTTTTTCCTGTACTCACTTCCCCTTCAACTCCATCTTTATACTCTCAGTTTGTCAATCCCTCCCCCCCCACTATTTAGTTTAAACCCACACGTGTAGCCCTAGGAAAACTGCCTGGCAGAACGTCAGTCCCCCTCCAGTTAAAGGTGTAACCCGTCCCTTTTGTACAGGTGACGCCAGAGGAGATCCCAGTGGTCTATAAATCTAAAGCCTTGCTCCCTGCACCAGCCCCTCAGCCACACATTCAGATCCCCTATCTTTATGTCCCTGTCCTCACTAGCACGAGGTGCTGGAAGCAATCCAGAGATAACCACCTTAGAAGTCCTGCTTTTCAGTCTTCTTCCCAACTCTCTGAACTCACATTGCAGAACCTCCTTCCTCTTATTCCCGATGTCGTTTGTGCCTATGTGCACAACTACTGCCAGCTGTTCACCTTCCCTCTCGAGGATGTTCTGAATTCGGCTTGTGACATCTTGAACCCTGGCACCAGGGAGGCAACAGACCGTCCTCGCGTCTCGTAATACCCCCACATTCTCAAGCAAGTAATTTATATTGATAGCAAACAACAAAGGTCCCAGTGGAGATCTCAGCTGTATGCCACTTGGTTCACACCTCTGGGCCGAAAAACACCCATCCACCACTATCCTCTGCCTACCATCACCGAGCCAATATTGGATCCAGTTTGTCAAGAGACCTCGGATCCCAAGAGCACCTCACCTTCTGCAGAAGCCTGCCATGTGGGACTTTGGGAGTTAATGGGAACGTAGAGCTACAATTATAATCATATCAGCCATGATCTTCTTAAAGGCGAGATGACTGAAAGGGGGTCAGAACTATTCCTGCTACTAATCTGCTCATTGCAAGTGCTTAAGGAGTTGGCTCAAGGGCAGTAACAGTTCCAAGCTGTGTTGAATTTCTCTGTCAAATCTAAAGAAAGAAAACTCAGTCATGTAGTAACAAAATAATGTGACAGGGAACATAAAAGCATTGATGTATACAGAGACCTTGCAGTGCATCCATAGCACCCTGAATTGGCATCATGGGTGGATAGGATGGAGAGTGACATTGTTAATTTAGAAACAAGGGTCCTGAACTTAAAGAAAGGTAACTTTGAGGGTATGAGACGTGAATTGGCCAAGATAGACTGGCAATTGATTCTTAATGGGTTGACGGTGGATATGCAATGGAAGGCATTTAAAGACTGCATGGATGAACTACAGCAATTGTTCATCCCAGTTTGGCAAAAGAATAAATCAGGGAAGGTAGTGCATCCGTGGATAACAAGGGAAATCAGGGATTGTATCAAAACAAAAGATGAAGCGTACAAATTAGTCAGAAAAAGCAGCCTGCCAGAGGACTGGGAGAAATCCAGTCCAGCAGATGAGAACAAAGGGCTTAATTAGGAAAGGGAAAATAGATTATGAAAGAAAACTGGCAGGGAACATAAAAACTGACTGCAAAAGTTTTTATAGATATGTGAAGAGAAAAAGATTAGTTGAAACAAATGTAGGTCCATTGCAGTCAGAAACCGGTGAATTGATCATGGGGAACAAAGACATGGCAGACCACTCCGCTCAGTCCGCAATAACCTACCTGAACTCCCGGTGGCTCAGCACTTCAACTCCCCCTCCCATTCCCAATCCGACCTCTCTGTCCTGGGTCTCCTCCATTGCCAGAGTGAGCAAAACCGGAAATTGGAGGAACAGCACCTCATTTTCCGCCTGGGCAGCTTGCATCCTGATGGCATGAATGTTGAATTCTCCCAATTTTGCTAGCCCTTGCTGTCGCCTCCCCTTCCTTAACCCTCGAGCTGTCTCCTCCCATCCCCCCGCCCTCGGGCTCCTCCTCCTCCCCTTTTCCTTCCTTCACCCCTCCCACCCCCCATCAGTCTGAAGAAGGGTTTCGGCCCGAAACGTCGCCTATTTTCTTCGCTCCATAGATGCTGCTGCACCCGTTGAGTTTCTCCAGCAATTTTGTGTACCCGCAATTGAATAACTACTTTGGTTCTGTCTTCACTAAGGAAGACATAAATAATCTGCCGGAAATAGCAGGGGACCGGGGGTCAAATGAGATGGAGGAACTGAGTGAAATCCAGGTTAGCCGGGAAGTGGTGTTAGGTAAATTGAATGGATTAAAGGCCGATAAATCCCCAGGACCAGATAGGCTGCATCCCAGAGTACTTAAGGAAGTAGCCCCAGAAATAGTGGATGTATTAGTGATAATTTTTCAAAACTCTTTAGATTCTGGAGTAGTTCCTGAGGATAAGAGGGTAGCTAATGTAACCCCACTTTTTAAAAAGGGGGGGAGAGAGAAAACGGGGAATTACAGACCAGTTAGTCTAACATCGGTAGTGGTGAAACTGCTAGAGTCAGTTATTAAAGATGGGATAGCAGCACATTTGGAAAGTGGTGAAATCATTGGACAAAGTCAGCATGGATTTATGAAAGGTCTGACGAATCTTATAGAATTTTTCGAGGATGTAACTAGTAGAGTGGATAAGGGAGAACTAGTGGATGTGTAATATCTGGACTTTCAGAAAGCTTTCAACAAGGTCCCACATAAGAGATTAGTGTACAAACTTAAAGCACACGGTATTGGGGGTTCAGTATTGATGTGGATAGAGAACTGGCTGGCAGACAGGAAGCAAAGAGTAGGAGTAAACGGGTCCTTTTCACAATGGCAGGCAGTGACTAGTGGGGTACCGCAAGGCGCAGTGCTGGGACCCCAGCTATTTACAAAATATATTAATGATTTGGACGAGGGAATTGAATGCAACATCTCCAAGTTTGCGGATGACACGAAGCTGGGGGGCAGTGTTAGCTTTGAGGACGATGCTAGGAGGCTGCAAGGAAAGTAGACTATTATCTGAATGGTGGCCGATTAGGAAAAGGGGACATGCAACGAGACCTGGGTGTCATGGTACACTAGTCATTGAAAGTAGGCATGCAAGTGCAGCAGGCAGTGAAGAAAGCAAATGGTATGTTAGCATTCATAGCAAAATAATTTGAGTATAGCAGCAGGGAGGTTCTACTGTAGTTGTACAGGGCCTTGGTGAGACCACACCTGGAGTATTGCGTACAGTTTTGGACCTAATCTGAGGAAAGACATTCCCTGCCATAGAGGGAGTACAGAGAAGGTTCATCAGACTGATTCCTGGGATGTCAGGACTTTCATATGAAGAAAGACTGGATAGACTCGGCTTGTACTCGCTAGAATTTAGACGAATGAGGGGGGAACTTATAGAAATCTTATAGAAGTCCAGAACAAGGGGTCACAGTTTAAGGATAAGATTCAGATTCAGATTCAGATTCAATTTTAATTGTCATTGTCAGTGTACAGTACAGAGACAACGAAATGCATTTAGCATCTCCCTGGAAGAGCGACATAGCAAATGATTTAAATAAATAATAATAAGTGATAATAAGTGTCCGGGGGGGGGGGGGGTGATTGGCAGTCACCGAGGTACGTTGTTGAGTAGAGTGACAGCCGCCGGGAAGAAGCTGTTCCTGGACCTGCTGGTTCGGCAACGGAGAGACCTGTAGCGCCTCCCGGATGGTAGGAGGGTAAACAGTCCATGGTTGGGGTGAGAGCAGTCCTTGGCGATGCTGAGCGCCCTCCGCAGATAACGCTTGCTTTGGACAGACTCAATGGAGGGGAGCGAGGAACCGGTGATGCGTTGGGCAATTTTCACCACCCTCTGCAATGCCTTCCGGTCGGAGACAGAGCAGTTGCCATACCATACTGTGATGCAGTTGGTAAGGATGCTCTCGATGGTGCAGCGGTAGAAGTTCACCAGGATCTGAGGAGACAGATGGACCTTCTTCAGTCTCCTCAGGAAGAAGAGACGCTGGTGAGCCTTCTTGATCAGAGTTGAGGTATTGTGGGTCCAAGAGAGGTCATCGGAGATGTTGACTCCCAGGAACCTGAAGCTAGAAACACGTTCCACCTCCGTCCCGTTAATGTGGATGGGGGTGTGCGTGCCGCCCCTGGACTTCCTGAAGTCTACAATGAGCTCCTTGGTCTTCTTGGAGTTAAGGGCCAGGTTGTTGTCAGCGCACCATGCTGCTAAGTGCTGGACCTCCTCCCTGTAGGCCGACTCATCGTTGTTGCTGATGAGGCCAATCACCGTTGTATCATCTGCATACTTGATGATGGTGTTAGTACCATGTACAGGTGTGCAGTCATAGGTGAAGAGGGAGTAGAGGAGGGGGCTCAGCACACAGCCCTGTGGAACGCCGGTGTTCAGGGTGAGGGTTGAAGAGGTGTGCTTGTCTAACCTAACAGACTGGGGTCTGTTGGTTAGAAAGTCCAGTATCCAGTTGCAGAGGGAGGGGTCGATGCCCAGGTTACCGAGTTTGGTGATCAGTTTTGATGGTATAATGGTGTTGAATGCTGAGCTGTAATCGATGAACAGCATTCTTACGTAAGTGTCTCTGTTGTCGAGGTGGGAGAGGGCGGAGTGAAGTGCCGTTGAGATGGCATCCTCCGTACTCCTGTTCTTGCGGTAGGCAAACTGATAGGGATCCAGTGTGGGGGGTAGGCAGCTTTTGAGGTGTGCCAGGACCAGCCTCTCGAAGCACTTGGTGATGATGGGGGTAAGTGCAACTGGGCGGAAGTCGTTGAGGCTTGCCGCAGTGGAGTTATTGTTGGTACAAGGGGAAATCTTTTACGACCGAGATGAGAAAAATATTTTTCACACAGAGAGTGGTGAATCTCTGGAATTCTCTGCCACAGAGGTAGTTGAGGCCAGTTCATTGGCTATATTTAAGAGGGAGTTAGATGTGGCACTTGTGGCTAAAGGGATCAGGGGGTATGGAGAGAAGGCAGGTACAGGATACTGAGTTGGATGATCAGCCATGATCATATTGAATGGCGGTGCAGGCTCAAAGGGCCGAATGGTCTACTCCTGCACCTATTTTCTATGTTTCTATAGGGTTGAGAAGAAAGCATTTGGCATGCTTGCCTTCATAGACTGAGGGCTTGAGTAAAAGAGTTGGGACGTTCTAAAATTATGCTTTAAGTATCAGTCAGAGAGAGATTCTCTCAATCTTTAATGCACCATTTCCTTTGTTCCACTGTTCAGGTTTCGGTTTGGTTTTCATTGCCTACCCAGAGGCTCTTGCACAGTTACCATTGGCTCCTCTATGGTCCGTTTTATTTTTCTTCATGCTGCTCATGCTGGGACTCGACAGTCTGTTTGCCACTCTGGGTAAGAGCCATGTTACTTCACTGAGCCAGTGGTTTTCCAGCTTTCTTGATTGATAGCAGAAAAGTGAAGAGTTACTGTGAATGATGCTGGTGGATGAATGATTGGCCAATAATCTTGAGTGCTAACACCACACCATGACCCTCTTTTGCCCACTAGCATCAAGACACAAACCCATTTAAGACTTTAACAGCCACTCCTACCTGAGAATCAGTCATAATGATATTGGGCTTATAAAATCAAATAATGAGTATAGTGTTTCGGGCCGAGCCACCTTGGTCTTGAACCATTGTTGGTTGAACTCGAGAAATCGCGTGGACCTGGCGTGATCTGGGCCGACCAATCAACGCCGACCTGGGTGGTCAGCTTACCGACCACAATAAAGTTAACAATAAAGTCCATTACCGACACAATAAAGTTAACACCCCCCCTCCCAGTCAACGCCTCCCTTCCTGACGAGCTAAACTACTTCTATGCTTGTTTTGATCGGGACAATAAAACACCAGCCATCAAAGCTGCCCCACACCCGAATGAACAACCCCTCAGTCTCTCCACCTCTGCTGTACAAGGCGCACTAAGCAAAGTGAATGAGCACAAAGCTGCCGGCCCTGATGGCATCCCCGGGTGTGTGCTCAGGGCATGTGCTGGACAACTATACCTGGTCTTCACTGACATTTTCAATCTGTCACTGGCCCAGGGTGTCGTCCCTACTTGCCTCAAGATCTCAACCATTGTGCCAGTGCCCAAACAGTCAGCTTCAGGGAGTCTCAATGACTTTCGCCCAGTGGCACTCACCCCCGTCATCGCGAAGTGCTTTGAGCGACTGATCTTGGCTCACCTCAAATCCAGCCTCCCTCCCACACGGACCCCCATCAGTTTGCCTACCGGCCCAACAGGTCTACAGGGGACGCCATATCTGCGGCCCTACACTCTGCCCTGACCCACCTGGACAATAACAACTCCTACATCAGGTTGTTGTTCATCGACTTCAGCTCCGCATTTAATACTGTCATCCCCGCCAGTTTGATCACCAAACTCAGCAGACTTGGCATCACCACCTCCCTCTGCAATTGGACTGGATTTCCTCACTAACAGACCCCACAGTCTGTTAGGATCAACAACATCACCTCCTCCACTCTGACACTGAACACCGGCGTGCCACAGGGCTGTGTGCTCTGCCCTCTCTACTCCCTCTTTACCCATGACTGCGTCCCTATGTATGGCTCCAACGCCATCATAAAATTCGCCGATGACACCACGATGGTAGGACTGATCAGGGACAATAACGAATCAACCTACAGGGAGGAGGTCCAACACCTGGCAGCTTGGTGTACCAACAATAACCTCGTCCTCAACTCAAAGAAGACGAAGGAAAGCATCGTAGACTTCAGGAAGATCAGAGGTGGCAGACATACCCCCATCCACATAAACGGGACTGAGGTGGAGCGCGTCTCCAACTACAAATTCCTCGGGGTACATATCTCAGAGGATCTGTCCTGGTCCCTCAATACCACCAAACTGATCAAAAAGGCGCAGCAGCGCCTCTACTTTCTGAGGAGGCTTAAGAAAGTTCACCTGTCCCCCCAGATCCTGTCTTCTACAGCTGTACCATTGAAAGCATCCTGACCACCTGCTCCATGGTATGGTACAGCAGCTGCACAACAGCTGACAGGGAGGCACTGCAATGGGTGGTGAAAACCGCTCATCACATCATCGATGCCCCGTCATGGAGGCGGTACAGGAGCCTCAGGTCTCGCACAAGCAGGCTGAGGAACAGCTTTTTCCAAAATACCATTACCCTGCTGAACTCACAGGCCCGACGCTAGCTATCTTTTATACTCTTTTATCTGTATATATTTATTTGCCTATGTACTTGTTTAATTCATCCACATTGTACATATTATTTTAACCAGTATTTTTACTACTTTGCACTCTGATTAGATGCTAAACTGCATTTCGTTGTACCTGTACTCGTATTTGTGCAATGACAATAAAGTTGAATCTAATCTAATCTAATCTAATCTAATCTAGCTAACGGGGTGCAGCAGATGACGGAGTTAGTCTTCACTTCGCAGTCAACACGTTAATCAATCACAATCATAATCACAATAATAGTTTATTAGCCAAGTATGTTTTGCAACATACAAGGAATGTCATTTGCCAAGTCAGTCATACACACACACCTTGCCCTTTTGTACTAATTGTTGAGCTGTATCGTTTAAATATTAAACTGAGTATTTATACAACACGCGAACCTGTTCAGTGGTGACGCCGATGATCCAATACGGCCTCTTTTGGATTTCATCATGCCTGGAGGAGACAACCCAGATCAGCAGAATGCAGTTTCAGTCAAACTGCCCACCTTCTGTGGCCCCGTGTGGTTTGAACAAGCCAAAGCCCAATTCCACATCTGCCAGATAACTGCTGATGTCACCAAGTACTACTACGTGGTCAATGCACTGGGCCAGGAAACCCCGGGCGCCTCCTCGATCACCTTCGCCAGCCACCAGCTGACAACAAGTACGAAGGGATCGAGATGCGCTTCAAGGATACATTCGGTCTCAGCCGCTGACACAAGACCTGCCTCCTTTTTGACAAGGTCTTCCTCGAGCAGATTCCTGAGGACATTTGCCTGCCTCTCGCGGATGACGATTTCACCGACTCCTGGCGGTTGGCATCCCGTGCGGACATGTTGCGGCAGGCCAAACAGTAGGGTGGGCCACCATCAATCAGGTGGCGGCTGTGCCTCGGCAGGTCATACGGGCGGCCCCAGCCTCCACGGAAGGAGCGGCAGTGATGTCGGCCTCGAACGGCGCCAGCAAATACAAGTGGTGCTACTACCACCAAAGGTGGGGCTCTGAGGCCCGCCGATTGGGACCACCCTGCACGCATCAGAGAAACGCCCCGGCCGGCCGTCAGTAGTGGCAGCTGTGGCCGGCCAAAAACATTGCCTCCTCTACACCTGGGATCGTCATTCAGTGCGGCTTTTTATCGTTGACCAGGCCAGTGTTTTTCCCCCCTCGGGCACTGACATTTGTTCCGGAAAGAAGGCGCCTCCCCTGACTGCCGCCAACAGCAGCAACATCAGAACATACGGGGTCCGCACGATCCCACTCAACTTCAACTCTTGTCGATTCAAGTGGACATTTACCAATGCCGATGTCTCACTACTGCTGCTGGGCTCCGACTTCCTCTGGGCGCACTCCCTGCTGCTTGACATGAAAGGACAATGTCTCGTTAATTCTGAGACATCTGAGTCGATCGCCTTGCGCCACGACGAATTGACTGTGCCCCACCTCGGCTCGGTGACCTTCTCCGACAACGAGTACGCCAGGATCTTGGCCGATTTCCCTGACATCATATCTCCCCAATTCATAACGGCCAGCCCCAAGCATGGTGTGAAGCACCATATCCCCACCAATGGACCGCCATTCCACGCAGGCTCCGACAAGCTCCAACTGGTCAAAGATGAGTTCCGCAAGATGGTGGAAATGGGCATAATGCGCCACTCAGACAGCCCGTGGGCATCCCCGCTTCACATGGTCCCCAAAGCGTCTGGGGGCTGGAGACCCTGTGGGGACTACCACCATCTCAGTGCTCCCGTGGATTTTGAAGCAACAGCAACAAAGAGAAGCAGGAGAAAGCACTGATTGGCTCTAGCCCGAGTGGGAGGAGAGTTAGAAGTGAGTCAGAGGGGGAAAACAGTTTAAAACTGAGGAATTTGGTTTGTAAATTGGTAAATTAGGCAATTTAGCAGTCAATATTAGCAAGACGGCTCTTAGGGAGCGGCAGTGAGGGAAGTGCCCTGCGAGAAAAGTGTGAGTCTTTGGCTCGAGAGTCTTCGGCGAGGAGGCTGAGGAAAGGAGGATACGCAAAACGCTGGAGAGGGAGAGACGAAAGAAGGAGATGTCAGGCAAGCTGATTCAGTGTGATGCTTGCAGTATGTGGGAGGTCAAGGACACTGCTGGTGCCTCGGACTGCTACAAATGTGAGAAGTGCATCCAGGTACAGCTCCTGAAGGACCGTGTTTGGGAACTGGAGAAGCAAGTGAATGTCCTCAGGTTTGTCCAGGAAACTGAGTCGTTCCTCGACAAGTCCTACAGTAAGATTGTTACACCTAAGGTACTGGAAGAGAGAAGGTGGGTGACGGTGAGAAAGGGAGGGAAACATGGAATGCAAAGGTCCCCGGGGATTGAACCTCTTGTGAACAGGTTCACCCACTTAGAAGCTGTTGGGACAGAAGACGTTATCACACTGAGCGGCGGTCTGGCTTGTGAAGCAAAAAGGGCTGTTGAGCCAAAACCAAAGAGGCCAACGTCAGGCAACGCCATTGTAGTTGGAGACTCCATTGTGAGAGATACGGACAGGGGTTTCTGCGGCAACAGACGGGATTCGAGGATGGTGTGCTGCCTTCCTGGTGCCAGAATCCAGGATGTCACGGATAGAGTGCAGAAAATCCTCAAGGGCGAAGGTGACCATCCGGAAGTGGTAGTGCATGTCAGTACAAACGATGTCGGAAAGAAGGGGATGAATATTCTGCAGCGTGACTTTAGAGAGCTCGGAAAAATGCTGAAAAGCAGGACCTCCAGTGTTGTTATCTCTGGTTTGCTTCCAGTTCCTCATGCTGGCGAGAGCAGGAACAGGGAGTATACGGGACCTGAATGTGTGGCTGAGGAACTGGTGCAGGAGGCAGGGATTTAGATGCTTCGATCACTGGGATCTGTTTTGGAGTAAGGGGGAACTGTATAAAAGGGACGGATTGCATCTTAAAAGGTGGGGAACCAGCATTCTGGCAGGCAGGTTTGCCACTGCTACATGGGTGGTTTTAAACTGAATAAGGGGGGTGGAGTGTCAAGTGGTATAGTTGAGGACGGAGTTAAAGGGAAAGAGAGTAAACAGATGGTTAATGACCCCAGAATTAACGGGAAAGGAAGCTCACAAAGGGATAGGAGAGTATGGCCAAGTGTAATAGGGATTGATGTGAAAGGTGAGATGCGTAAGGAATTAAAAGTATTGTATATGAATGCGCGAAGTATAAGAAGTAAAGTAGATGAGCTTGAGGCTCAGTTAGAGGTTGGTAGATATGACATTGTGTGGATTACTGAGACGTGGCTGCAGGGGGATCGGGCCTGGGAAATTAATATTCAGGGTTATACATCCTATAGACAGGACAGGCAGGTGGGCAGAGGAGGGGGGGTAGCACTGCTGGTGAGGGATGGAATTCAGTCCCTTGCGAGGGAAGACATAAGGACTGACGAGGTAGAATCACTGTGGATTGATTTGAGGAATAGTAAATGCAAGAAGACACTAATTGGTGTTATGTACAGACCCCCAAATAGTAGCCCGGATGTAGGGTGTAAGTTGCAGCAGGAGTTAAAACTGGCATGTAACAAAGGTAATGCCACTGTGGTGATGGGGGATTTCAATATGCAGGTAGACTGGGAAAATTAGGTTGGTTCAGGACCCCAAGATTCGAACAAGAGGACATGACTTCAGAATTAAGGGACAGAAGCTTAGGGGTAACATGAGGGGGAACTTCTTTACTCAGAGAGTGGTAGCGGTGTGGAATGAGCTTCCAGTGGAAGTGGTGGCGGCAGGTTCGTTGGTATCATTTAAAAATAAATTGGATAGGCATATGGATGAGAAGGGAATGGAGGGTTATGGTATGAGTGCAGGCAGGTGGGACTAAGGGAAAAAAGTTGTTCGGCACGGACTTGTAGGGCCGAGATGGCCTGTTTCCGTGCTGTAATTGTTATATGGTTATATGTTATAAGAAAGAGAGTTTGTAGAATGCCTCCGAGATGGATTCTTAGAGCAGCTTGTAATGGAGCTGACCAGAGAAAAGGCAATTCTGGATTTAGTGTTGTCCAATGAACCAGATATGCTAAGAGAACTCGAGGTAAAGGAACCGCTTGGAGGTAGTGATCATAATATGATTAGTTTTAATCTGCAATTTGAGAAGGAGAACGTTAAATCGGAATTGGCAGTGATGCAGTTGAACAAAGGGGATTATGAAGGTATGAGAGGGGAGCTGGCCAAGGTAGACTGGAAAGGGATCCTAGCAGGAATGACGGTGGAGTAGCAATGGCAGGAATTTATCGGCATAAGCCGGAAGACGCAGGATCATTTTCTTCCAAAAAGGAAGAAAGATTCTAAGGGGAGTAGGAGGCAACCGTGGCTGATAAGAGAAGTTAGGGATAGAATAAAACTAAAAGAAAAGATGTATAACACAGCAAAGAGTAGCCGGAAGCCAGAGGATTGGGAAACTTTCATAGGACAACAGAAGGAAACAAGACGGGCAATACGTGTCGAAAAGATGAAGTACGAAGGGAAGCTGGCCAGGAATACAAAGAAGGACAGTAAAAGCTTCTTTCAATATGTTAAGGGTAAAAGAGTAGCAAAGCCAAATGTGGATCCCTTGAAGGCAGACGGGTGAAATTATTATTGGCAACAAGGAAATGGCAGAAGAGTTGAATAGGTACTTCGGATCTGTCCACTAAGGAAGACACAAACAATCTCCCAGATGTACTGGAGGACAGAGGATCTAATGGGGTAGAGGAACTGAAAGAAATTTTCATTAGGCAAGAAATAGTATTCGGTAGACTAATGGGACTGAAGGATGATAAATCCCCTGGGCCTGATGGTCTGCATCCCAGGGTCCTCAGGGAGGCGGCTCTAGAAATAGTGAACGCATCGGTGATCATTTTCCAATGTTCAATAGATTCAGGGTCAGTTCCTGTGGATTGGAGGATAGCTAACGTTATCCCACTTTTCAAGAAAGGAGCGAGAGAGAAAACGGGGAATTACAGACCAGTTATCCTGACTTCGGTGGTGGGAAAGATGCTGGAGTCAAATAATAAAGAGGTAATAATGGGGCATTTGGATAGCAGTAAAATGATTAGTCCAAGTCGACATCGATTTATGAAAGTGAAATCATGCTTGACTAATCTTTTGGAATTTTTTGAGGATGTGTCAAGTAAAATGGATGAAGGGGTGCCAGTGGATGTGTGTATCTAGACTTTCAGAAAGCCTTTGATAAGGTCTCGCACGGGAGACTGGTGACTAAAATTAGAGCACATGGTATTGAGGGTTGCGTGTTGACATGGATAGAAAATTGGTTGGCAGACCGGAAGCAAAGAGTAGGAGTGAACAGGTCCATATTCAGAATGGCAGGCAGTGGCGAGTGGAGTACCGCAAGGCTCGGTGTTGGGGCCGCAACTGTTTACCATATATATTAATGATTTGGAAGAGGGAATTGGGAGCAACACTAGCAAGTTTGTGGATGACACAAAGCTGGGTGGCAGTGTGAACTGTGAAGAGGATGTTAGGAGGTTGCAGGGTGACCTGGACAGGTTGAGTGAGTGGGCAGATGCGTGGCAGATGCAGTATAATATAGATAAATATGAGGTTATCCACTTTAGCGGCAAAAACAAGGGGGCAGATTTTTATCTCAATGGGGTTAGGTTAGGTAAGGGGGAGGTGCAGCGAGACCTGGGCGTCCTTGTACACCGGTCACTGTAAATTGGCTTACTGGTACAGCAGGCAGTGAAGAAAGCTAATGGAATATTGGCCTTCATAACAAGAGGATTTCAGTATTAGAGTAAAGAGGTTCTTCTGCAGTTGTATAGGGCTCTGGTGAGACCACATCTAGAGAATTGTGTACAGTTTAGGTCTCCTAATTTGAAGAAGGACATCCTTGTGATTGAGGCAGTGCAGCGTAGATTCACGAGATTGATCCCTGGGATGGCGGGACTGTCATATGAGGAAAGATTGAAAAGACTAGGCTTGTATTCACTGGAGTTTAGAAGGATGAGGGGATATCTTATAGAAACATATAAAATTATAAAAGGACTGGACAAACTAGATGCAGAAAAAATGTTCCCAATGTTGGGCGAGTCCAGAACCAGGGGCCACAGTCTTAGAATAAAGGGGAAGTCATTTAAGACTGAGGTGAGAAAAAACGTTTTCACCCAGAGAGTTGTGAATTTATGGAATTCCCTGCCACAGAGGGCAGTGGAGGCCACATCACTGGATGGATTTAAGAGAGAGTTAGATAGAGCTCTAGAGGTTAGTGGAGTCAAGGGATATGGGGAGAAGGCAGGCACGGGTTATTGATAGGGGACGATCAGCCATGATCACAATGAATGGCAGTGCTGGCTCAAAGGGCCGAATGGCCTCCTCCTGCACCTATTTTCTATGTTTCTCTGTCTCAAGAGGTCACAACAGCCAACCGGTACCCTGTCCCCCACATCCAGGACCACGGCAAGGTGACAAGGTCTTTTCGAAGATCGACCAGGTACGCGGCTACCATCAGATTCCGGTCCACCCAGACGACATCCCCAAGACGGGCCTCATTATCCTGTTCGGGCTTTTTGAGTTCCTTAGCATCACTTTCGGCCTCAAAAATGCCGCCCAAGCTTTCCAACGGCTCATGGACATGGTGGGCTGCGGGCTGGACTTCGTGTTCATTTATCTCGATTACATCCTCGTCGCCAACTGTTCTCGCCAGGAACTGCACATAATTCCGGCAGCTCTGCCAGAGGCTCAACGAGCATGGCCTGGCCATCAATCTTGCCAAGTGTCAGTTTGGCCTCACTTCCATCAACTTCCTTGGCCGCCACATCAACCAGCATGGAGCGGTCCCGCTCCCGACCATGGTCGAGGCCATTCACAAGTTTGCCAAATCCTCTACTGTGAAGAGTTTGTCAATGAGCATGGTCAACTTCTACCACCGCTTCGTGCCAGCAGCCGCCAGGATCATGCAATCGCTGTTCAAGGCCCTGGCCAACAAGCCGAAAGAGCTCGTTTGGGACAACACAGCCATGACCACGTTTAACAACTCCAAGGAGGCGCTGGTAAAGGCAAAGATGCTAGTACATCCACGGCCAAACAGCTCTCACGGTTGATGCAACTGGCACAGTCGTGGGTGGAGTGCTGGAACTGATCGATGGAAGCTGGCAGCCCCTCGACTTTTTCAGTCGTCATCTGAGACCCCACAAGCAGAAGTACAGTGTTTTCGACCGGGAGCTCCTTGCTCTCTAACTGGCCATCCGGCATTTCCGCTACTTCGTCGAGGGCAGGGATTTCACAGCTTTCACTGATCACAAGCCTCTCATGTTTGCCTTTGCCAAAGTGTCTGATCCTTGGTCAGCCCGACATCAGCGCCACCTGACCTACAACTTGCGTCCAGCACATCGCAGGCAAGAGCAACCAGGTCGCAGATGCGTTGTGCTTCACCGCCATCAATGCCATCCACGCTCTGGCCCCAGGTGTTGACTACACGGTCGTGTTGGCCGCCCTGCGAGAGGATGAAGAGATGCCCGCCTACCGCACCACCATCTCAGGGCTGCTGTTGGAGGATGTGCGATTCGGGCCCGCTGACACCACACTCCTCTGCGACGTGCCCACGGGATAGCCACGACCCATCATCCCCGCTGCCTGGCGTTGCCGGATTTTCGACATGATTCACGGCCTTGCTCACCCTTCCATCCGGACAACAAAGGCACTGATGGCAGCCAAGTTCATGTAGCACGGGTTGCGCAATCAAGTCGGCAACTGGGCCAGAGCGTGAATCTCATGTCAAACCTCCAAGATTCAGCGACACATCAAGGCGGCGCTGCAGAACTTTGCCCTGCGCACCGGCGTTCCAACCGCATCCACATCAACATTGTTGGACCGCTGCCCCCCATCCAGAGGTGTCACCCACTTCTTCATCATCGTGGACAAGTTCACGAGATGGCCGGAAGCCGTCCCACTCTCGGATACCTCCACTGCGACCTGTGCACATGCCCTCACTGCCCACTGGATCGCCCGCTTTGGCGTGCCGGCAGACATCTTCTCCGACAGAGGTGCGCAGTTAAGCTCCGAGCTGTGGTCAGCAATGGCCCGGCTGCTTGGCACCAAGTTGCACCACACCACGGCCTCCCACCTGCAAGCAAACGGCCTAGTGGATCGTTTTCACCGGCACATGAAGGCATCCCTCAAGGCACGGCTCACGGGCCCAGACTGGATGGACGAATTGCCGTGAGTCATGCTAGGTATACGCACTCTCCCAAAGGAGGACCTGGCAACTTCCTCGGCCGAGCTAGTGTACGGCTCCTCGCTTACGCTCAGGGGACTTAATCCCGGCGGCGCGTGGACATCAGGAACAACCCACGACCATGCTGACGTGCCTATGTGAGAATGTGGGCACGCTTTCTCACGTCCCAACGCCCCGACACGTTCTCACAATCACGTACGTCCCACCGATCTCCAGGACTGCCAGTACGTCTTCCTTCGCCGAGATTCCCACCGTACACCACTGCAAAAGTCTTACAAGGGACCCTTCAGAGTACTGCAAAACGACACCACGGCTTTCATCATCAACATGGGCGGCAGACACGAGTGTCTCCATGGGCACTTGAACATTGACCAACCAGTGCAGGTGGCATAACCCCGCCGCAGAGGGCGTCCACCATCACGACCAAAGCCACCCTCAACTCAACCAACTGCAACCCCGAACACAGGGGACACATACACAAGATCAGGCCGCCTCACTCGACAGCCTAACCGCCTCCAATACTCCAGTTCTGGGGGGGAGTCATGAGGCGGGCTGAGCCACTTTAGTCACGAACCTTCGTTCAAGCACTCACGTGGACCAGGTGTGATCTGGGCCGACAAATCAACACCCCACCTGGGTGGTCGGATGACGGAGTACAGCGGATGACGGAGCTAGTCTTCACTTTGCAGTGAACACATTAACACACACCTTGCCCTTTTGTACTAATTGTCGAGCTGTATCGTTTAAATATTAAATTGTTTATACGACACGTGAACCTCTTCAATATAAACTCCCTTGAAGACAGGAAAGTCAGTGACAGAAATGCAAACATCTTCACAAGTTTATGGAATAGGAGTAGCAGCTGGTCCATTTAACAGATAACTTGTCTTCAAAATAAAACTATACATAGCAAGCAAGTGGACGTGGCACATTCTGGTTCTGTACCATTGTACAGGGGAAGACAATAAATAATGTTAATCAATCATTGAAACTGCTGGTTTCAGATTTTCAGAAAATTCAGTTAATGGAAGTTCTCAAGAACAGATCCTTTAAATAACACTTACTTAAGAATAGAAACCTCATGACAGCTGCCTTTGGTTTGTGACACCTTTAGTAATGCAGTGGGCACAGGATGAATGAAACCAGGAGTAGTTGGAGGTATCATTATATGAATTAAGGAAGAGAAGAAATATGCTCGGATAAAACCCGGATTCTTGGACTCAAAACCACAGTTTTGTGGAGTGAGCAAGACTGATGCATGAAGATCCAGTGTTAAAGCAGGAATCTGAGTACATTAAGTGGCTAGACTGGTTTGGAAGCATGCTTAGACCATATGTTTTAGATCAATTTTTAATAGTTGATTAGGGAACACTATTTATATTTGGAAGGCCACAGGTAGCACTGTGAGATCAGTTTTTCTAGTTCCCAAACAAAATTGCATTAGAACCAATTTGGCCCTCATAATACAAATAATGTGCCTTAATACACCAAACCCAAACCTATTAGGAGCAGACGAGGGCATTCAATCCAATTTGAGATACCAGCTACCAAGACAGATGTATCCGCAATTAATTCTTCCCCCGCACAATTAAAGCATGCAATAGTCTTCACCTTACCATAGTTACTCAACCAGACGCAACTAAATTTAAGGTAGCTCTATTTCTCCAAGAACCCTTTTTTGTTTAAGTCCACCCTCCGCCACCTCCAGTTTAAATTCCATTTGGAATATTTTTGGAGGTCCAGGAAACCAAGAACCAAGAATTAATCGATCACATTCTATCCAATTTGTGTTATGTGTTACAAACAATTAATCAGTCTTCTCATTTTATACTTTCTTTCATCAGAAACAATCGTAACAATTCTGCTGGACCTGTTCCCTTCATTTCTTCGGACAAAGCGCCTTCCTTTGACGATTGCCATTTGTTTGTCATTCTATGTCCTTGGCCTTATATATGTGACACAGGTATGTTTTCTCCATGATCATTTAAATGCTAAAGGACAAGTAGCCAAAACTGAGTGGGTTTGGATTTGATGGGTTGGATTTTAAAGACGAGCCCCATAGAATTTTACCCCACCACCATTGTGACACGTTGAGTGGGGACAGGGAATCCATGAAGTGATCCACTTTACACCACTCAATCTGTCAATGCATCGTGATGTGTCCAACCATCCCCATAATTTACCCCAAGCCCAGCTCTGACAATCCCTCCGGATGCATCCATCCAAACTCCTAGTGTCAGCTCCCTGATTCCCTTCAGGAACCCCTGAGTCTTTGTTCAATCCCTCACCTCCACTGTCAGCCCACATCTCTCCTGTGATCTCACCATGCAATTTACTTGCATTTGGCCCATAGCCCTCCGGACCCTTCCTATCCATACATCTGTTTTCATGCTCTGATCATCTCCTAGCCCTTCACATGGTCTGTGGGATCCAGTCAGAAACATAGACCACCCTGTATTCTATTTCCCGTCCTAACAACTCTGTTCCATCACACTTCAACCAGCTTTCCTCCAATCCCAGAACTCGACATGGCATGGCACCTCCATCCAATCCTCCCCAATCCCAGCCACCGTCCCCCAGATCCGAGTGCTGATCCTTCAATCACACTGACATTATGACCTCCAAACCCTATCCACCAGGGGCGGAAAACCCGGGGGGGCCAGAGGGGACACGTCCCCCCCATGTTTTGAGAGGTGGGCGACATCCCCTCCAGGTTAACCTGCCTGGGCTTGCGGGAAATATGGCCAGCGCGGAGAAGCAGCGCTGGTATCCCGTCAGTCTAGACAGGGCTGTTGGTTAGCCCGGTGAGACAGGCAGTTGAGCTGCATTTGGCGCTGGATTGAGCCTCCGAAGCCTCGCGCGCGTGTGAGTGGGTGTATGCTCACGCGGCCACCAAAAAATTGTGTCCCCCGTCCCCTTCATGTTTTGATAGTGAGTTCCGCTCTTTGTCTCCACCCACGGTGCCAGCCAGTTTCATACTGACTGGTTGTGCCCAGAAGAAGCAATGTAAAATGGACATACCTGGACAGGTATATGGATAGAAAAGGTTTAGAGAGATATGGACCAAATGCAGGCAAATGTGACTAGGTTAGATGGAGCAACATGGTTGGCACAGATGAAATATAGAAACATTCAAAAATAGGTGCAGGAGTTGGCCATTCGGCCCTTCGAGCCAGCACCGCCATTCAATATGACCATGGCTGATCATCTAAAATCAGTACCCCATTCCTGCTTTTACCCCATATCCCTTGATTCCTTTAGACCTAAAAGCTAAATCTAACTCTCTCTTGAAAACATTCAGTGAATTGGCCTCCACTGCGTTCTGTGGCAGAGAATTCAACAGATTCACAACTCTCTGGGTGAAATAGTTTTTCCTCATCTCAGTCCTAAATGGCCGACCCCTTTTTCTTAAACCATGACCCCTGGTTCTGGACACTCCCATCATCATGGTTTTTTCCTGCATCTAGCCAGCCCAATCCTTTAAGAATTTTATATGTTTCTATAAAATTCCCTTTCATCTTTCTAAATTCCAGTGAATACAAGCCCAGTCGACCCATTCGTTCACAATATGTCAGTCCCGTTGTGAAAGTTAGCTTCTTAAAAAGCAGATAGCAACAACCGTTGAAGGTAGACCATGGCAATCTTTAATTGATTCGTGAGACGGAAGTGGCGAGATTACAATGAGCACAAACATTGCTCAGTGCTTCTCGTGCTCCCACTCACAGAACAAAGGAGAGTTAGCACAATTATACATTATTCTTATCAGTAAAACAATCCTACCAAGTCTGAATATGGCATGACTGAAAGATTCTGTAGCATTTCAGAATATAAGAAAGCTGGGTCCAAATCGAGCTCATCCAATGACAAACCCTCTCCATACTTATCTCTGGAGATTCAGCTATTTTTTTCAATCTTGGCTTCTTTATGGCCTTGGAGAAGCACATGTTATTACTGCAGGCTGCCATCTTAACGTCTTTATTGAAAAGACAACCTGTCCTCCATATTGTTTCATATAATTTACAAAGTCATTCAGACTTGGCACCGAGCCATTCTTTTGTTCTATTAGTCCATGCTTTTGTAGAAGAACGACTCCATTTTAGATTTAACTATTAGCTCTTTCACCGTCATCCTGGGAACTAACCTGGTGAACCTACGCTGTACTCCCTCAATAGCAATATTGTCCTTCCTCAAATTAGGAAACCAAAATTGCACACAATACTCCAGGTGCGGTCTCACCAGTGCCAGTCTGAAGAAGGGTCTTCCCCGAAACGTCATACATTCCTTCTCTCCAGAGATGCTGCCTGTCCTGCTGAGTTACTCCAGCATTATCCACTGTGTGTCCCTTCAATTTAAACTCGCATCTGCAGTTCTTTTCTACGTACAATACTCCAGGTGCGATCTCATCAGGGCACTGAACAACAGCAGTAAGACCTCCTTGCTCCTAAACTCACATCCTCTCGCAATGAAGGCCAACATGCCATTAGCTTTCTTCACTGCCTGCTGTACCTGCATGCTTACTTTCAGTGACTGATATACAAGCACACCCAGGTCTTGTTGCACCCTCCCCTTTTCCTAATTTGACAGCATTCAGGTAATAATCTGCCTTCCTGTTCTTACTACTAAAGTAGATAATCTCACATTTATCCACATTGTACTTCATCTGCCATGCTTCTGCCCACTCACCCAACCTATCCAAGTCACCCTGCAGCCTCATAGCATCCTGCTCACAGCTCACACTGCCACCCAACATTGTGTCATCCGTAAACGTAATTCCCTCGTCTAAATCATTTATATTGTAAATAACTGGTGTTCCAGCACTGAGCCTTGCGGCACCCCACTAGTGACTGCTGAGTAGGGTTGAAGGGCCTTTATCTGTATTTATGTCTCTATTCCTCTATCCCACTGATAAGACAATTTATTTGAGCAATGGGGACCATTTCAAAAGCAGAGCAATGGTTGGCAGTGATGCAGCTGGTAGAGCCGTTGCCTCATGTCATCAGTGGTGCCTGTTCAATGTTGAACTTCAGAACTGTCTGTGTCGAGTTTGCACACTCTCCCTGTAACTACAATGCTTTTCTCTGGGTGCTCCAGTTTCCACCTACATGCAGGTCTCCGAAAGACGTGTTGGTTATTGAGTTTATTGATGGTAATGTGGAGAGAATAAGTTAAGGGGAAAGCTAATGGAGGCATAGATTGACTGAGATGCCCCCTTCTATGCTTTGTAGAAATAATGGAATCAACAAAAACTGAAGTAGTATTTCATGATAACACAGGATAATATACCTGGGTGAGTGATTTGCCATGTGTAAAATCGATCTTGTCTCTCTGAGCAGTACAGCCACCAAGCTGGACCCCAGCTCATCATGCCTGTCGCTGTGCGTATCCCACAAAGCTTCAGACAACACACAGGGATGCCATTTTAACTCCATATCAACACATTAAGTAATTTGCTAAGGATGAAATTGAGTTACTGGGTATGTTTCGGAGAGGTTGCAGAAGAGGTTTACCAGAATTCTGCCTGGATTAGAGGGTTTCAGCTGCATGGAGTTGTATAGACTTGGATTGCGTTCCCTGGAACTCAGAGGTTAAGGGAAGACTTGATAAAATTATGAGAAGCACAGATCAGAATCTTTCTCCCATGATGGAAATCTCCAACACTGGAGGGCATAGCTATATGTTTAATGGGAATGTGCAGAGCAAGTTTTTTTTCCCCCAGAGCGTGGTGGGGCCCAGAACGAATTCTCAGGGGTGACAGTGGAGACAGATGATAGTGGTGTTTAAGAGGCTTTTAGATAGTCACAGGGAATAGAGAAATATGGATCATATGCAGGCAGATGAGGTCAGTCCAGCTAGGCATCATGTTCAGCACAAATATAGTGGGCCAAAGTGCCCGTTCCTGTACTGTACTTGCCTATCTATGTATCAAATTTCATGTTTAATTTTAGGCTGGGATTTACTGGATCAACTTACTTGATCATTTCTGTGCCGGGTGGATTCTCATTACAGTGGCTCTTCTGGAACTCATCGGCCTGGGCTGGATCTATGGTAGGTGCCGAGACAACATGGGAAGCGACAAAACAAAAACAAATTAATTTGTCTGAAAAAAAACCAAGAAGAACATCTTTGAGTTTCTTCAAAGTTACTAGGGTGATGTTGAATGGTTCAGTGCTACTTTATTGTGGGGAAAAAAGATAGAATGTACTGGAGTAATTTAGCGGGTCAGGCAGCATCCCTGGAGAACATGGACATTTCGGGTTGGGACACTTCCTCTGACTGATTATAGGGGCAAGGGGGGAAAGCTGGAAGAGAGGGGGGGGGGGAAAGGTGGAAGAAAGGAGGGGCAGGTCATCCATTATTGAGACATACACCTCGGTACAGTGAAATTCCTTGTTTTGCTTACAATTCAATAAAAATCTTACTATACATAGCACAATCATACTTAATTAAAAATAATGTGAATAGTAGATTACACAGAGACAGTACACGCGATGTGAATCAACTTAACTTCATCTACAGAATAATAGTATTGTCCTCAACCGCAAAGGCCTTTTGCCATTTCATTCCATATTCACAAGACACAATAACCTTCTGTGTGCTTTGCTCATGACCCCTTGTATTGCTGAGGTACTGGATATTTTAACTGAAGTATTTGCTGCAAATTAATTTTTGGTCACATATAGTGCATTCAGAAAGTATTCAGACCTCTTCACTTTGTCCACATTTTGTTACGTTACAGCCTTATTTTAAAATTGATTAAATTCATTTTTTTTAAATCATCAATCTACGCACAATACCCTAGAATGAAGAAACAAAAATAGGTATTTAGAAATTTTTGCTATGTAATTAAAAATAAATAACTGAAATATCACATTTACATAAATATTCAGACCCTTTGCTATGACACTCAAAACTGAGCTTAAGTTCATCCTGTTTCCATTGATTATTCTTGAGATGTTTCTACAACTTGATTGGAGTCCACCAGTGGTAAATTAAATTGATTGGACATGATTTGGAAAGGCACACACCTGTCTATGTAAGATCCCACGGTTGACAGTGCATGTCAGAGCAAAAACCAAGCCATGAAGGCGAAGGAATTGTCCGTAGACCTCCGAGACAGGATTGTGTCGAGACACAGATATGGGGAAGGGTATAAAACCATTTCTGCAGCATTGCAGGTCCCGAAGATCACAGTGGCCTCTGTCGTTCTTAAATGGAAGAGCTTTGGAACACCAGGACTCTTCATACAGCTGGCCGTCCGGTAAAACTGAGCAATCGGGGAGAAGGGCCTTGGTCAGGGAGGTAACCAAGAACCCGATGGTCACTTTGTCAGAGCTCCAGTGTTCCTCTGTGGAGATGGGATAAGCTTCACTAAGGACTACTATATCTGGAGCACTCCACCAATCAGACATTTATGGTTGATTGGCCAGATGGAAGGGACTCCTCAGTAAAAGGCACATGACAGCCTGCTTGGAGTTTGCCAAAAGGCATAAGAAACAAGATTCTCTTGTCTGATGAAACCAAGATTGAACTCTTTCGCCTGAATGCTAAGTTTTACGTCTGGAGAAAACCAGGCACCGCTCTTCACCTGGCCAATACCATACCTACGGTGAAGCATGGTGGTGGCAGCATCAAGGTGTGGGGATAGAAACATAGAAAATAGGTGCAGGAGTTGGCCATTCAGCCCTTCGAGCCTGCACCGCCATTTAATAATATCATGGCTGATCATCCAACTCAGTATCCTGTACCTGCCTTCTCTCCATACCCCCTGATACCTGTCTCCACAAGGGCCACATCTAACTCCTTCTTAAATATAGCCAATGAACTGGCCTCAACTACCTTCTGTGGCAGAGAATTCCAGAGATTCACCACTCTCTGTGTGAAAAAAGTTTTCCTCATCTTGGTCCTAAAAGATTTCCCCCTTATCCTTAAACTGTGACCCCTTGTTCTGGCCTTCCCCAACATCGGGAACAATCTTCCTGCATCTAGCCTGTCCAACCCCTTAAGAATTTTGTAAGTTTCTATAAGATCCTCCCTCAATCTTCTAAATTCTAGCGAGTACAAGCCGCGTTTATCCAGTCTTTCTTCATATGAAAGTCCTGACATCCCAGGAATCAGTCTGGTGAACCTTCTCTGTACTCCCTCTATGGCAAGAATGTCTTTCCTCAGATTAGGAGACCAAAACTGCATGCAATACTCCAGGTGTGGTCTCACCAAGACCCTGTACAACTGCAGTAGAACTTCCCTGCTCCTATACTCAAATCCTTTTGCTATGAATGCTAACATACCATTCGCTTTCTTCACTGCCTGCTGCACCTGCATGCCAACTTTCAATGACTGGTGTACCATGACACCCAGGTCTCGTTGCATCTCCCCTTTTCCTAATCGGCCACCATTCAGATAATAGTCTACTTTCCTGTTTTTGCCACCAAAGTGGATAACCTCACATTTATCCACATTATACTGCATCTGCCATGCATTTGCCCACTCATCCAGCCCTACCAAGTCACCTTGCAGCCTCCTAGCATCCTCCCCACAGCTAACACTGCCCCCCAGCTTCGTGTCGTCCGCAAACTTGGAGATGTTGCATTCAATTCCCTCGTCCAAATCATTAATATATATTGTAAATAGCTGGGGTCCCAGCACTGAGCCTTGCAGTACCCCACTAGTCACTGCCTGCCATTGTGAAAAGGACCTGTTTACTCCTACTCTTTGCTTCCTGTCTGACAGCCAGTTCTCTATCCACATCAATACTGAACCCCCAATACCGTGTGCTTTAAGTTTGTATACTAATCTCTTAGGTGGGACCTTGTCGAAAGCCTTCTGAAAGTCCAGATATAACACATCCACTGGTTCTCCCTTATCCACTCTACTAGTTACATCCTCGAAAAATTGTTTTTCGGGGATGTTTTTCAGCGGCAGGAACTGGGAGACTAGTCAGGATTGAGCTAAGATGAACGGAGCAAAATACAGAGAGATCCTTGATGAAAACCTGCTCCAGAGCGTTCTGGACCTCAGACTGGGGCAGAGGTTCACCTTCCAACAGGACAACGACTCTAAGCACACAGCTAAGATAATGCAGGAGTGGCTTTGTGACAATGAGCTTTAGTGCTCCAGCTAGAGCTTGAACCTGATCGAACATCTCTGGAGGGACCTGAAAATAGCTGGGCATTGATGCTCCCCATCCAACCTGACAGAGCTTGAGAGGATCTGCAGAGTAGTATGGGAAAAATTACCCAAATACAGGTGTGCCAAGCCTTTAGTGTCATACCCAAGAAGACTTGAGGCTGTAATTGCTGCCAAAGGTGCTTCAACAAAGTACTGAGTAAAGGGTCTGAATACTTATGTAAATGTGATATTTCAGTTATTTATTTTTAATTACTTGTGAAAATTTCAAAGCACCTGTTTTCATTTTTTAATTATGGGGTAATTGTGTGTAAATTGATAATAAAAAAAAAAGAATTTAACCCATTTTAGAATAATGCTGTAACGTAACAAAATGTGGAAAAGTGAAGAGGTCTAAATACTTCCTGAATGCACTCTAGACCAAATGAAGATATGGTGAATACGGAGTCTTTTACCTAGAGTAGACAAATCAAGAATCAGAAGACTTAAGTTTATGGTGAAAGGGTAAGATTAAGACAGGTACTATAACAAGTTTAAAAGACACTTGGACAAATATATGGTGAGGAAAGGTTTAGAAAATAGGCTAAACATGGGCAAATGGAACTTCTTAAATAGGAATTCTTGGCTGGCGTGGATGAGTTGGGCTGATGGTCTGTTTCCTTTCCATGCTGTACGACTCAATGACTCTAAACTTCCCCTAAAGACAAGATGATACGTTATTGAGTATCTCTATATTCCTGCTGTCCACAGGGGTGAACAGATTCATCAGGGACATTGAGACGATGATTGGGGAGAAGGATTGGATGTTCTGGCTGTGGTGGAGAGTGTGCTGGTGTTTTATCTCACCGTGCTTGTTGGTGGTAAGAGTTTAATTATTTTATTAATGAAAATCACCAATTGTCTAACTCATTGCATCTCTGACATCTTTCTGTGCAATTATTTGAAACAGGTGGTCTTGGTCTGGTCTTTGGTCACATTCACCCCACCAACATACGGACTCATCGAGTACCCCACCTGGGCAATAGCTCTCGGCTGGTGTACGATCATCTGCTGCATTATGTGGATCCCCATCATTGCCATTGTGAAAGTTGTCCAAGCTGAGGGCTCCACATTATACGAGGTGAGGACACAACTTGGTAAACAGAATGTGAAGTATCCTCACTCCTTAACATATCATGTCTCCAAGATTCCTGGAAAGTTAGAGATCATAATTGAGAGGTTTAGGTTTATTATTGTCACGTATAAAGAGAAAAGCTTTGTTTTGCATCCAATCAAATCAGATGTACCAGACACAAATACAATCAAGTCAAGATCGTACAATAGGTAGAATGAAGGGAAGGATACAGAGTGCAGAATATTTCTCAGCATTGTAACTCATCAGTTCAACAGACAAAGCCACAACAGGGTAGAGGTGAATTTGACAGTACCCTAGTTTATGGAAGGACCGTTCAGAAGCGTGATAACAGAGGGATAGAAGCTGTCACTGAGAGTATCATATCATATCATCATCGAAATCGCAGCACAGAAGGCCAAAAGCGGTCAAGAACTGAGATTTAGTAATATAGATAGATTTCAGGAAATAATTGAACAAATTTATAGGGGAGTGGATTTTGGGCTTTGAGGGCGGGACACAGAGAGGGACACAGAGAAATAATAAAATTCAATGCTATGAAAAAAAAAGAAATAAACAATGCTTTAATCCCCCCCCTCCTCTCCCCCCCCTCCTCTCCTCTCCTCCCTCCTCTATCCCCCCTCTCTCCTCTTCCCCCCCTCCCTCCTCTCCCCCCCCTCCCTCTCCTCTCTCCCCATCTCCCCCCCTCTCCTCTCCCCCTCTCCTCTCCCCCCTCTCCTCTCCCCCCTCTCCTCTCCCCCCTCTCCTCTCCCCCCCTCTCCTCTCCCCCCTCCCCTCCCCCCCTCTCCTCCTCCCCCCTCCCCCCCTCTCCTCTCCTCTCCACCCCCCTCCCCCCCTCTCTCTCTCCCCTCTTTTTCTCCCTCTCCTCCCCTCCATCCCCTCCCCCACCGTCCCTCCCCTAAACCCCCCTCCCCTCCACACACCCCTACCCCCTTCCCTCCACCCTCCCTCCCCCTCCCTGCTCCCCACCTCTCCCCCTCCCCTCACCTCACCCCCCCTCTCAGCACACCCTCTCTCTCCCCCCTCCCCTCTCTCCTCCCCATCTCTCCTCTCCCTCTCTCCTCCCCCCTCCCCTCTCTCCCCCCTCTCTCTCCCCTCCATCCCCTTCATCCCCTCCCCCACCCTCCCCTAAACCCCTTTCCCTCCACACCCCCCTCTCAGCACCCCCTCTCTCTCCCCCTCACTCTCACCCTCTCTCTCTCCTCCCCTCCTCCCCCACCTTTCCCCCCTCACCCACCATTCCTCTTCTCCTCCTCTCCACCCCCATCCCTCTTGCCCCTCTCTGTGTCTCTAACCCCCCCCCCCCCCCCCCATCCTCTCTAGATGTGACTGCAAGTTGGGGGCCATGCGTCAGTGGTTATGGGGTAAAAAGAGCAAATTAATAATATTAATATAATATCAAGGGGGGTAATTAGCGTGAGTGCGGGGGGGGGGGGATAGTTAGTGTGTGTGACGCTGCATGCCGCCTCCCCCCCCCCCCCCACAACCGCACATTGGGGGAACAGTCCCAATGGGTCTGCACTTGGTCTAGTATTACTTAAAGTCTGATCTTGACCGCTTTTGGCTCGCTGTGCTGTGATTTCCGAGAGAACGCCGCCATCTACGGCCGTCATTTTTGACCACCTCGCTCAGAGCCCCATTCCGCCTTCCAGGACCGGAGGAATTTTTCCATCGATGAAAAATCAGAGAGATATTAATGTTTAAAATAAATTCCCCATTCTCTCTGCTGCCCCCGCTGGCGGCAGGGGAGAGGGACTATAAAACCCGGAAGTGCAGTCCCTCACTCAGTCTCTGCCAGACCCAAGAAGCGAGAGAGGCACGGCTTTCTGAGCTGCGAATAACACTGAACGCACGTCTACTCCAGGGTGAGTCCCCTCGATGCGGCTGTAAGGTGGCTGCTGCCCAATTGTTTGCCTCATCTTTTTAACAAGTTTGTGTTCACAAAATGAATTTTGGTTGTCGGGTGGCTGCTGCCCAATTGTTTGCCTTGGCCTGGCTTTTAAAATCACTGCAACAGTTGGCTGCCAGCCAAAAAATCCATTCGGCCCACAATGTCTATACTAGCCCTCTGGAAACCAGTACTTGGGGCATGCAACACCCATACTAGCACAACAGAAAGCCCCCCACTCACCCACTGGCGAGCAATATTGGAATTGGTGGAGAGGTGTAATATTGCGTTGGTCACCAGCCCTCCCGTGTGATGCTTAGTCCCATACAGATGGAGTTCCCTGGTCTTCACTTCTCACCCCACCAGACTTAGTATCCAATGCATCATACTCTGACAGCTCTGCCATGTTCAACATGATCCCATCACCAGTCACATTGTACTCCCACCTTTTTCTTTCTTCTGCAGAGAACACTCCCTCCTTGGTTCTTCCTTTCGGGGGGTAAATTTTACCCAGAGTAGAGGAATCAAGAACCAGAGGAAATAGGTTTAAGAGGAGAGAGGAAAGATTTAATAAGAACCTGAGGAGCAACCTTTTCACTCAAAGATAGTGTTTGTATGGAATGAGCTTCCAAAGGAGGTATAAGAACAATATTAAAAAAAACATTTGGACAGGTTCATGGATGAGGTTAAGAATGATATTGGCCAAACGCAGGGAAATGGGACTAGTATGGATAGGGTATATCGGTTGGCATGGACAAGTTGAGCAGAAGGGCCTGTTTCTGTGCTGTATGAGTCTATAACTATAACTTACTGATCACACAAATTACCCAAACATCTCCTCAATCTGAACCCATCCTCTCTCCATGCCTCAGTGACTTGTTAAAGCAATGAAATAGTTCTCAACATCTTTTGAGTTCTAAATGTAGTTTAATGATTTTCCATTGACTGTCCAGGTCTCTGGGTAACACAAACTCGCATGGATCTTATGTCTTCCACCTCCAAACTTTCAACTCTGCGACCCTCAGCAGATAGTTCCTTGAGCTAAATTTGCTTCACATATTGAGCCTCCTGAACCCATTTAAAGAATGAATTAATTAATTGTTTTATTTTTCCTTTCCACAGAAGATTTCTGCTGCTTGTGTGTCAGCACCTGATTGGGGTCCATACTTGGAACAGCACAGAGTGGAAAGATACAGAAATAATCCAGATTTGCAGAAGTTCTAACAATGTTGTACCTCTTGCTGCATTTAAGACATGAAAATTTAAGGCAAATTTTCTGTTTGCATTGACCTTGAAATTCACATCATAAATTAAGTGGAAGGTCTTCACAACAGATTATTATTCTACTGGTTATACTGTTTCCTGAGTTTAAAAAGCACCAAAGTGGGATACTTTAATATAGTTCAGAGATACAGCATGGAAGCAGGCCCTTCTTCACACCACCGACCACAGATCACCCATTCACATTAGTTTTATAGTATCCCATTGTCCCATCCCTCTACACGGGACAATTTACAGAGGCCAATTAACCTACAAACCCACATGACTTTGAGCCATGGGAGGAAACCCATGCAGTCACATGGAGAACGTGCATCTTCACACAAACAGCACCCGAGGTCAGGGTTGAACCAGGTTTCTGATGCTGTGAGGCATCAGCTCTGCCAGCTGCGCCACTGTGCTGCCCAGGGTTGATAGATTGAGTGTTGTTGCTCTGAGTACCAAGGATCAGAATGATGAGAAAAATTGTGCTTTCAGAAGAGTTTATTGCATTTACAGGTCTTTTATGTACAGCAAGTAAGAATTTCAAATATTAACTCCACCAGAATTTCCATTGGTTAACTATGCCTAATTCAGTAACTTTCTGTGAATCTCTGCACAGCAGAATAATTTTGTACATTCATTTCTATAGTTGCTTGATTTTGGAAAACTATTAAAACTGCGTGGCTCTTTCTACCAGTTCTGCTCTAACTGATAAAACTTCTCTTTTGATAAGTAAGGAGAGGGAAGAATTACATTTCATGTTTTTCGTCACTCCTTACAATGCTATGTACGACAGTGATCGCAATTTCAACTGAAGTGTGGATGGCTGTTGGCTCACTAGAAGCTCATCCGTCCTTTGACAAGTCTTGTTTTTGGTCCTGCTGGGGTCCACAGCCCCCTCCTAGCAAACCAGATGTGGGAGACTGTTTAGTCGCCGACTATCCGACCATGGAGCAGGTAGCACGGGATTACATAGTACCCGTGGCGGGGAGAACTTCCCCCGACCTGACCAGTTCTGCTCTACTGAGTGAGCAAACTCTGAGACACAATGAGACACAATGAACTGCAGATACTGGAATCCTGCATAGAACACAATGTGCTGGAGTATCACAGTGGGACAGGCAGCATCTCGGGGGGACATCAATAGGCAAAGTTTTGGGTGGGAACCCTTCAGTCTCATCCCAACACGTGGCCTATTAATGTTCTCCAGAGATGATGCTTGACCCACTGAGATATTCCAACACTTTGCATTCTGAGTGACCTCTGAACAGGGTTGTCCTGTACATGAGCCAGGTGTCCCAGTGCGAAGAAGATGCCAAAATTAGGAAACGCACTTGTGGCACAGTTCATAACACAGACAGTACTGGTATCCCTGTAGCATTTGTTGGAGAGTTTGCTGTATGATTTCAGTATATATATCAGCATAACTCACTATGAGAGAATAAAGTGAGTGAAGCAGAGCTTTCCAGGCCAGGTGAATAGAAGATAGATCCAAATAAAAATGCCAGATGTTGGAAATAAAAACAGAAAACGATGGAAACACTCAGTAGGTCACGCAGATTGTATGGAAAGAGAAATAGTCAACTAACCTTCAACACCAGTGCTTCTCAGGCTTGTGTGCTCAGTCTACTTGGACACCTATGTCTGTGTGGCCAAAAACATCGGCAACTCCATCTTGAAGCTCGCCGATGAAACCACTGTCCTCAGTAGGATCAACAAAAACAAAGATATGAAGTACAGAATAAAGATTGTAAAAACCTGTGTCATTAGATTAGATTAGATTAGATTAGATTAGATAGCCTTTATTGTCATTCAGACCGAAGTCTGAACGAAATTGCAGCAGTCATACATATAATACAATAAAAACAACAATAAACACATATTAACATGATTCAAGACACAACCTAGTACTTATTGTGAGCAATACAAAAGAGTTGATTGTCGTCCTAAGGAAGTGAGGTAGTAAACACAACCCTCCAGCTGCTGCAGAGATGGTTAACAACTTTATGTTTCTTGGCCTCATCTCAACGTCCACATCTCAAGCAACCTAATCTGTTCACTTCACATTGATGTGATCAAGGAAGTGGACCAATACTTCAACGTCAAACAGATGGTTGATATAATTTACTTGGACTTTGATCTTGGATACAACATTTTACTTGGATACAACTTTTGACAAAATCCCATAAGGAAGACTGATCCAAAAGATTCGAACCCTTGGGATCTAGTGTAAGTTAGCTAAATGGACCTAAAATTGGTCTAGCAATAGGTGGTGTAGAGCAATGGTTTTAGTCATTCGAAGTGGTGCCTCACAGGAATCTGTTCTGGAAGCTAAATGTTTGTTATATTCAGTGACAATTTGGAAATTAATTTAGGTCAAAAAATAGTGGTGTTCATAGGTGCAATGACAGTATAATGAGATTAGCAGGCTGTTGCAGAAGGTCACCAGGATGTTGTCTGAGATGGAGCACTTCATATTAATGATCTGTATGAGGGAATTGAATGCAACATCTCCAAGTTCGCGGATGACACGAAGCTGGGGGCAGTGTTAGCTGTGAGGAGGATGCTAGGAGGCTGCAAGGTGACTTGGATAGGTTGGGTGAGTGGGAAAATGCATGGCAGATGCAGTATAATGTGGATAAATGTGAGGTTATCCACTTTGGTGGCAAAAACAGGAAAGTAGACTATTATCTGAATGGTGGCCGATTAGGAAAAGGGGAGATGCAACGAGACTTGTGTGTCATGGTACACCAGTCATTGAAAGTAGGCATGCAGGTGCAACAGGCAGTGAAGAAAGCAAATGGTATGTTAGCATTCATAGCAAAAAGATTTGAGTATAAGAGCAGGGAGGTTCTACTGCAGTTGTACAGGGTCTTGGTGAGACCACACCTGGAGTATTGCGTACAGTTTTGGTCACATAATCTGAGGAAAGACATTCTTGTCATAGAGGGAGTACAGAGAAGGTTCACCAGACTGATTCCTGGGATGGCAGGACTTTCATATGAAGAAAGACTGGATAGACTCGGCTTGTACACGCTTGAAATTTAGAAGATTGAGGGGGGATCTTATAGAAACTTACAAAATTCTTAAGGGGTTGGACAGGCTAGATGCAGGAAGATTATTCCCGATGTTGGGGAAGTCCAGAACTAGGGGTCACAGTTTAAGGATAAGAGGGAAGTCTTTTAGGACCGAGATGAGAAAATCATTTTTTACACAGAGAGTGGTGAATCTGTGGAATTCTCTGCCACGGAAGGTAGTTGAGGCCAGTTCATTGGCTATATTTAAGAGGGAGTTAGATGTTGTCCTTGTGGCTAAATGGATCAGGGGGTATGGAGAGAAGGCAGGAATGGGATACTGAGTTGGATGATCAGCCATGATCATATTGTCTATGTTTTTATGTTCATGACGAGGAGCAACTGGCTCGGTTGGGTTTGTTTTTCTTTAAAAATTAAGAAACGTTTCCCCTTTGCAATGCAATCTAGATGCATAAGTTTAGAATAAGTAGTAAGATGCATAAGTTTAGAATAAGTAGTAAGACTGTTAGAGGGGATATGAAGACGTCTTTTCACCCACAAGGAGGTTAGAATGAAGCACAATGCCTGAGTGTGTAGCAGCATATAATGTCACACTTAAGAAATATCTCAGGGAGCGCTTGAATCCCTAAGGCATAGAAGGGTCCAAACATGTGTTGGGTAATAGGATTAGTATGATGGTTAGCATAGATATGGAGAACGGAGATGAGGAAACACTTTTACACACAAGAGTTGTGAGTCTGTGGAATTTCTGCCTCAGAGGGCGGTGGAGGCCGGTTCTCTGGATACTTTCAAGAGGGAGCTAGACATGACTCTTAAAGATAGCGAAGTCCGGGGATATGGGGAGAAGGCAGGAACGGGGTACAGATTGGGGATGATCAGCCATGATCACATTGAATGGCGATGTTGGCTCGAAGGGCCGAATGGCCTACTCCTGCACCTATTGTCTATTGATATAGATGTGCAGCACAAGAATAGGCCCAAACAGTCCACAATGTATGTGTCGAATATGATACCAAAGATCATCACTTATCTACTGTTCATAAACTATATCCCTCCATTCTTGCATATCCACGTGCCCATCCAAAACCCTCTTTAATGCTACTATCGTATCTGCTTCAATCACTACCCTCGGCTGTACTTTCCAGGCACTCACCACCCTGTTAAAAAATCTTGCCATCTATATCCCCTTTAAACTTTGCCCCTCTTACCTTAAGGCTACGCCCTCCAGTATTTGATTTATTGAATATAGTGGGCCGACAGGCCGACCAGCGCCATACCGGAAGTGGCGGCGCTGGTGAACGGCTGCGGCTCGCCTGCAGTCCGTTTGTCTTTACTTTTTTATGTTGTTTTTTTTCCGTTTTGTCTAGTTAGTTTTTGTTTTTTAGGTTGTGTTTATGTGGGCTGGGGGGTTGAAACGGGGCTTGCTGTCTCTCTCTTCGGGGGAATACGACTTTTTTGTCGTATCCCCCTTCTCTGCCTCCGTCTGCGCTGAGGCCTAATGGCGGAGCTGGCGACCTCGAGACTCCGGAGGCAGAGCTAGTCAGGACTTGCCCTGGGCTCGCTCCCGTGAGGGCGGCCCGGCTCGGGGCTGGAACGGTGCTTCCGTCGGAGTGGCCCAGCTCGAGGGTGGAATGGCGCTCCCGTCGGAGTGGCCCAGCCCGCGGTGGAATGGCGCTCCCGTCGGAGTGGCCCAGCTCGAGGGAGGAACGGCACTCACGTGAGGGCGATCCGGCTAGGGGCTGGAACGGTGCTCCGGTGGCTGGGACGGCGTTCTGGCGGCTATGACCTGAGTCCGGGGTTGAGCCACGGGCCAGCGGCTGTGTCCGTTGGACTGGAGGGCGGCAGCTTCGACCACCCCGGGCCGCGGTGTTTGAGCCGGCCCGTTGTGGGGTTCGGTGAGCCGCGGGACTGTTTTTACCATCGCCCGGTGGGGTATCGCCTCAGCGCAGAGGGAGAAGAGGAGGGAAGAGACTGCAGCCCTAAGATTTTTGCCTCCACCACAGTGAGGTGCTTGGAGGACTCACTGAGGTGGTGTTAATTTGTGTTTATTGTTGTTATTATTGTATGATTGTATGTATGACTGCAGGCACGAAATTTCGTTCAGATCGTAAGGTCTGAATGACAATAAGGCATTCAATTCAATTCAAAAATTCAATTAACTCAAATGGAAAATGGTGAGTGCCTGCAATACCCTGCCTGAGAGAGTGGTGGAAGCAGACGCTTTGTATTACATGATGGTCAGCAAGAGATAGTCACACAGTTGGCAACTTCAGTGGGAGGATGCCGAACACAAGTGTGGCTTCAAGCCCCACACTCCATTTGGAATGAACATTGAATTCTGCAACTTCACGTAAACTGCTCTCTCATTGTTTCCCATTACATGCGTTCCTTTCTTGCCCACTTTCTCACCCAGCTCCTATTCCTTATTACCCGATCTGCCTTAACTAAACTCATGCACCTCACCCCTGCCTCTCAGCTCTGCTTTGAAAACGGACTCCTCCCCCAGTCCAGAGGAACGGTCCTACTACCGAAATGTTGACAGGCCTCTCTCTGGAAATTTTAGTTTTGATCACAAGCGATTTTCAGCTTGCCCGGCTCATCTTTTACAACAATTTAGGGGGAGGCCAGCTAATGCTTGAGTTATAGACCAGCGGACGACCGCTCTGATTCTATGTCATAACGGGTGAGATCCAAATTCTCCACAGTTGACCAAAGTGAGGTTATCCCAAATTAAGGAATTGAATTGAATACTTTATTGTCCACATGTGACAAGTCACAGTGAAATTCTTTGCTTGCATTACCAAGGTATGCAATAGTCGCCCATAAAGGGTGCTTACAAAGTACCCCCATGCCAGGTCCGCCTTTGTTCTCCCCCCGCCCCCCTCCCTCATGGCGGTCCTCCCCCAGACCGGGTCCTCCATTGTCCATTGTTCTTCCCCCTCCCTCATGGCGGTCCCCCCAGGCTGGGCCTTCCTTTGTTCCTTTCTCGGGCAGCGGCGTCCTCACTCCCACGTGGTCCGTCTTCGTCCATCGGTCGACGACATAATCGATCGCTGCACCAACCTCTCCACTATCGCTGCCGGATACTCTCCGCCGCCTCCGTGGCGCCGACCCAGACCCCAGCCACGGGCTCTACAGACCCAGTGGGCTGATGGCTGTGGGCTTCCTCGACTCACGAGGCTCCAGCTCTGACCTGCAAGACCCAGGGTCCGACCCGCGAGGCTCCGACCCGCAGGTCTCCGGCCCGCAAGGCTCCGACTTCAGCGGCACCTTCATAAGGTGTCGTATAATGGAATGTGAAATGGGCATGAGGTGCTGTGGGTATCATGAGTCCCTGTTCCTGTCTCATCAGACAGAAGATATAGCTTGAATGCATAAGCAACCAGGCTCAGGAACAGCTACTTCCCCTGTTATGAGGTTTCTGAACTCCCACCATTCCCCATAGTCCTGACAAATACTTACTGTACAAAAGCACAATAAATGACATACAAAAGCACAGTCAATTACCTACAAAAGTACAATAGATTACATTAAAAAACACAAAACATGGTTTAAGATTAAGAATTTAAAAAAAAATCACTGTCCTACAATGAGACAACTATACCAATGTCTCCACAGCAGGGATCTTTCCTTTCAGATATTAATCCAACTCCTTTTTGAACACATTTGAAACTGCCTTCATTAATACCCTTGCTGGAGAAACTCAGCGGGTGCAGCAGCATCTATGGAGCGAAGGAAATAGGCAACATTTCAGGCCAAAACCCTTCTTCAGACTGATGGGGGGGGGGGGGGGGGGGGGGTAGGGGGGTGGGTGGGGGGTACGGGGAGAAGAAAGGAAATAGGAGGAGGAGGAGCCCGAAAGCTGAGGGAGAGTTAGGATGGGGAGGTGACAGCAAGGGCTAACAAAATTGGGAGAATTCAATGTTAATGCCCCCAGGATGCAGACTCCCCAAGCGGAATATGAGGTGTTGTTCCTCCAATTTCCGGTGCTGCTCGCATGGAGGAGACCCAGGACAGAAAAATATTGAAGCTCCTGACGTCGGCAATCACTTCATATGCTCGTTCCGTGGACGGGGTTGACATGTCAACCAATCAACAGGACACCCTGGTTCTGCTGTGCAACACACAGTATGAGATCAACAACCTCCGGAAGGAGGCATAAGACATGCCCTCAACCCAAAATTCGCAGGACTGTGTAAAACGCCGACCTCACAGCCACAGATCCTGCTATTTGGCAAAGACTTACCAAAGCAAGTCAAAGATCTGGATGAAGAGTCCAAGGCATTTGGACTCATGAGGGCAAGCCCCGGAACGAGCAAAACCACGCAATCCAGACGGCAGTACCCCTACGCATCCACCAGTAGGCGTCTACTTCATGGTACTGGTGAAAGCTCGGGGCCCGCATATCATCCCCAGAAGTCTTTTTTAGGACAGGGCCCAGAGCGGGCCCCATGGAAAATGCGCCACCCCCACACAGCACCACCCCGACAGACAAGGAACCAGAAGCCCAAGAATTCTACCAATAACAATGGAGGTAGGTGGGTCTGGTTCCTACCAGTACATAAAAGGTAGGGGGATTTTGCTAACAGGGGGGAGACTACACCTGTTTTTGGAAGCATGGAGGACTATCACACTTGACAATTATATACTAAAAAGTATTCAAGGATATAAAATTGAATTTATTCAAGAAAATATGCCACCAGTTCAGCATGCACCCCAAAGGGGGTTTACCCTCTCACTGAAAGAAAAACGTGAGGGACAAGCAGAACTGGTGAGGTTACATACAAAGGGAATCATAGAGAAATCTAAACATGAACCTTTGGAATTCGTATCAAATATATTTACTAAAACCAAAAAAGATGGCGGATGTCGCATCATCATTGACTTAACCCCATTGAATACTTTTGTTAGGTATATACACTTTAAAATGGAAACATTTGTGACTGCCAAACAATTAATTTCCAAAGGATACTTTATGGCAAGCATCGACTTAAAGATGCATACTATTCAGTAGCCATTCATAAGGATCATCGTAGATACCTAAAATTTAACTGGATGGGGCAACTATGGCAGTACAAATCGTTGCCCAAATGGGCTAACATCAACCCCAAGACTGTTTACCAAGATATTAAAATCAGCCCTGGCAATATTAAGAAAACAAAAACATATTGTCATGGCATATCTTGATGATATTTTGATAATAGGCAAAACCATGGAATTAGCTAATTCAGCAGTATTAGCTACTAAACATTTATTTGAAACCTTGGGGTTTGTCGCATCCAGATAAATCTAAGTTGATGCCATCCACAACTATGGACTATCTGGGATTCACAATTAACTCAGTTCACATGTCTGTAACTTTGCCAAAAGAAAAAGCAGCAGAATTGGCACAAGCCTGTAACAAATTAATGATTAACAATCAACCAACCATTCGACAAGTGGCAAGAGTAATTGGGAAATTAGTAACAGCATTTCCAGCTACCCAGTTTGGACCTTTGCATTATCAAAACTTACAAAGAGCAAAGGTGCAAGCGTTAAAACAACATGCAGGTCACTTTGACCGAACCATGAAATTACCAATCGAAGCAATATCAGAGTTACAATGGTGGAAAGAGAACATTTGGCATAGTTCCAGTCCCATCATTATCAATAATCCAACATTAACAATTCAAACAGATGCCAGTGAAGGCTGGGGAGCAACTAATACCATATCCAGTACAAGTGGTAGATGAACTGATCTAGAATCATCACTACTTCAGACACTGGGTATAAACTATTTGGAAATGTTGAGTGCGTTCTATGGATTAAAAGCTTATTGTTCAAATATGCACCATTTGCATGTCCGCTTACAGATTGACAATACCACAATGGTGGCCTATATTAACCATATGGGCGGGATAAAATCGATATCATGTGATAATCTGGTCAACACAATCTGTCAATGGTGTGTCGACAAACATATTTCGCTATCAGCAACTTACCTACCAGGTAAGCTAAATACAGTGGCAGACACCAGGTCACGCAAATTCAATGATAACACCGAATGGATGCTAAACCCCAAAGCATTTGCTGAAATTACAAAGCAATATGGAACACCAGATATCGATCACTTTGCATCCCGACTGAATCACCAGGTACCAATGTATGTCACTTGGGAACCAGACCCTGAGGCAGCGGCGATGGATGCATTCTCGCTGAACTAGGGGAACTATTTTTTCTATGCCTTTCCCCCCTTCTGCCTCATCAGTCGGGTACTACGCAAAATACAGATGTACTCTGCTTCAGGTATTTTGGAAGTACCCGACTGGCCTACACAGCCATGGTTCCCAGTGGTCCTTGACAGGGTCATTGAACCACCCATGACCATTCCCAGCGGACCAGATCTACTGATCCACCCTGTCTCAGGTGAAAGTCACCGATGCCATGACAGAATAAACCTGTTGGGTTGCAGATTCTAAAAAGACCTTTACTGGACCTGGGATTGTCAAATAGGACCATGGACACGATGACAGCATCTCACCGACTTTCCACCAAGAAACAATATCTCTCCAGTATCAGAAAATGGGAAACATACTGCTCAAGAACAGGGACAACATACAGATCAACAACCATAACAAATGTACTGGAGTTCTTGGCCAGCCTTCACCACAATGAAGGTCTGAGCTATAGCACTATCAATTGTGCTAGGAGTGCACTGTCAGCCTATCTGAGGCAGGCACCAGGACAACAGGCCATAGGGTCTCATCCGCTGGTGGCAAAATTAATGAGAGGGATCTTCAATACAAATCCCCCTAGACCTAGGTACACCAAGATCTGGGATGTCCTGACATACCTAAGGGAATGGCCACCAGCCAGATCCCTCACTCTGGAACAGCTAACCCTGAAAACGACTATGCTGATGGCGTTAGTCTCAGCACAATGGGTCCAGTCCCTTTACCCACTCAGACTGGACAATATGGTCATAACATCAGACCAAATAACGTTCACCATTCAGGAGCTGGTAAAACAGAGCAGACCAGGAACTTTAGGACTCATTATGGAATTCCGGGCGTATCCACCTGACCCCCGTTTATGTGTCATGACACACCTACTACTATATATCAACACAACCAAAGATCCCCGAGGGAGAGAAAAGGCACTATGGGCCAGCCACAAAAAGCCACATGGTCGGGTGTCCTGTTAAACCGTCTCTCGATGGCTCAAACAGGTATTGGGAGCTGCTGGAGTGGATACTGATATTTACACATCTCACTCCACCAAGGCAGCATCCACATCAGCGGCTAACAGAATGGACGTGCCATTGGACCACATCCTGCCAAGAACTTTCCAAACATTCTACAACAAGCCAATAGTAAAACCTGTTTCATTTGCAGAGAGAATTTTAGACTCTGCAAATATATAATTTAAGCCCGGGGGAGCATTATTTTCTTTGTTATTTTTTCAAATAAATACCATTATTGTTTTATAAACAGATTAATGTTTGATTACAATAACATACTTCCTCCCTTGGATGACTTCGGCAGTGAGTGAAGCATGGACTGTTACACGGTTTGAAATCACAGAGCTTTAAAATCTTCACGTAGTCACTCACGTGACTCCAAAGTAAAATAGTAAGATTAAATGAGAACTTACCAGTTTGAAGTTTGATCTTTATTTTATGAGGAGTTACGATGAGGGATTACGTGCCCTCCGCTCCCACCCTCAATTATAAAGGTCAACTGGTATCTTAGTTCTCCTTATCTTTACTATGTTTATTTCAATTATTGTGTTGTTTCTGTGATTCCACACCGCTGCTTTGAAGTATGTCGCACATGCGTGCTGGCAGGGTCTTCACGTAATCCCTCATCGTAACTCCTCATAAAATAAAGATCAAACTTCAAACTGGTAAGTTCTCGTTTAATCTTACTATGATATTCTGAACTCTGCAGAATCAGAAGAAGGGTCTCAACCCGAAACGTCGCCTATTCCTTCTCTCCATTGATGCTGCCTCACCCACTGACTTTCTTCAGCATTTTGTCTACCTCATAATTTCTGCCAGGTCATCTTAGGTTTTCCCTATCAAAGTGCAACAAATGACATCAAATAATTGCCCATTATTTATTTAACCTGTCCTCATCCAACCTGTAGTCTTTTTTTATATGTCACGTAATCTTTTAGTGGTTTACTATGTTTCCAATGCAATACTAGTTACAAATCTGATAAATCAAGGATTTGGTTTGATAAATGATCCCAAGCAAGTACATGAAGGGAAAAAAAGGGTAACTAGTGAGAGAATGGGACCGCTCATGAATCAAAGCAATCTATGTGTGAAGCATATGAGATGGGCAAAGTCCTCAATGAGTAAATCTCCTCTGTTTTTATGGTGGCAAATGACAGGAAGACTGAGGAACTTGGGGCAGTCAATGTAAGTGGCTTGAGAGCAGTCAGTAGTTACGGTCAAAGAGGTGCTGAAACTTCCTGATGAAGGTAGACAAATCTCCCAGGCCAGGGAGATTTATCCGAGGACAATGTGGGAAACTAGAGAGGAAATTGCAGGAACTCTGGCTGAAATTTACGAGTCGTCATTAAATACAGGAGAGATGCTGGAAGACTGGGAGACAAATGTTGTGACTCTATTCAAGAATAGCTGCTGGGAAAAGATGGAATTATAGGCCAGTGAGCTTAACCTCTGTAGTTGGGAAATTACTCGAAAGTATTCAGAGGGTTAGGATATACATGCATTTAGAGGGACAAGGGCTGATTAGGGATAGTCAGCATGAGTTTTTTGAAGATGTGACCAAAAAGATTGATGAGGACAGAGCTATAGATGTATATGTGGACTTCAGCAAAGCATTTGACAAGGTTCCAATTGATTGGCTTCTCTGGAAGGTTAGATTGCATGGGATCCAAGGAGATAGCAGAATGTATAGAAAATTGGCTTCATGGAAGGACGCAGAGGGTAATGGTGGAAGATTGCTTCTTGGACTGGAAGCCTGTGAATAGTAGTGTGCCTCAGGGTTTGGTGCTGGGCCCATTACTGTTTGTCAGCTTATTACTACATGGCAAGATTTGCAAGTTTGCAGATGATACAAAAGTAGGTGGTATTGCAGATAGTGAAGATGGCTGTCAAAAATTACAGCAGGATCTTGATCAGTTGGCCTGGTGGGCTGAGGAATGGTTGGTGGAATTTAATACAGAGAAATGTGTGAATTTGCATTTTGGAAAGTCTAACATGGCCGGACCTATACAGTACATGGTAGGGCTCTGGGAAGAGTTGTAGAGCAGAGGAATCTGGGAGTGTACATAGTTCCTTGAAGGTGGCATCACAGGTAGTTAAGATGATCAAAAAGGCTTTTGGCACATTGGCCTTCACTAGCCAGAGTATTGAGTATAGAACTTGGGAGGTCATGTTGCAGTTGTATAAGACATGGTCGCATTTTGAGAATTGTGTTCAGTTTTGGGCACCATGTTATAGGAAAGATGTTGTCAAGCTGGAAAGGGTACAGAGAAGATTTACGAGGATGTTGCCAGGACTAAAGTGTTTGAGCTATAGACAGAGGTTGAGCAGGCTGGGACTCTATTCCTTAGAGCACACGAGGATGTGGGGTGATCTTATACAGGCATACAAAAATAATGAGAGAATAAATCGGGAAGATGCACAGAGCCTCTTCCCCAGAGTGGGGGAATCAAGAACCAGAGGGCATAGATTTAAGGTGAAGGGAGTAACATTGTCATAAATCTTCTCTGCACTCTGTGGGGGAAACCGAAGCAGCTGGGGGAAATGATTGTCAAATGGCCTAGTAATAATAATAATAATAATGGATGGGATTTATATAGCGCCTTTCTAATACTCAAGGTGCTTTACATCGCATTATTCATTCACTCCTCAGTCACACTCGGTGGTGGTAAGCTACTTCTGTAGCCACAGCTGCCCTGGGGCAGACTGACGGAAGCGTGGCTGCCAATCTGCGCCTACAGCCCCTCCGACCACAACCAACCACTCACACACATTCACACACAGGCAAAGGTGGGTGAAGTGTCTTGCCCAAGGACACAACAACAGTATGCACTCCAAGCGGGATTCGAACCGGCTACCTTCCGATTGCCAGCCGAACACTTAGCCCATTGTGCCATCTGTCGTCCTAGTAGTGAAATAGGATCATTGTATAGATATAAAGGACAAATATAGACCTGATTGGCTAGGTCTATAATTTCCAACATCCCTTTCAGGACATGAAGCAAACAAAAATGTAATCCTAGCTCCTCCCCTTAGAGCACCATGCACTTTGCTTCATATCAGCAATCATCACCACTTGCTCCAAACAGCATTCCCTGCATTTTGAAACATGTAGGATACAGTACAATGTCCAGATTCCTTTTCCTTTATGCGGATCCTGTGTACTATCACCTCCAAAGTTTCACTTCTTAATTCCTGGAACTCTCTGGATGAATCTCTGCCAGAATATTGAAATCAACCGTCATCATCTTTGATGGCAATCCCAGTTAGCACAGATGGAAGGAATCCATGTGTAACATCTCCCTCTCTTGGTAGTCTCTACTCTCTGGCCCAACTTACAGCAATGTTATATTTGATGCAAAAAGGGATCAGAAAATACCATAAAGGTACTTTCACACATAAAATGGACCAAGCTCCTGGGGCTCGGAGGCTCCAGCAACGCAGCCGCAGGTCCGGTGGACTGGGACATCGGGAGCTCGCGGGTCCGGGGGGGAGAGAGAGACCGCTTCCCGGAGCTCCCGCAACGCGACTTCTCCAGCCCGTGTCGTGGGGTTGGAACGACCTGGAGCGGGGTCGTACATCGCCCGGCACGGCTTCATGGCCGTGGGACATTCCAGCGCCCGCCGGGGGCTCCAACTTTGTGACTTTTAGACCGGGAGCGGGGCCGTAAATCGCCCGGCACGGCCTAAAATGGCCGTGGGACTTATCATCGCCCGCCTGGGGCTTGGACATCGGGAGAGACATGGAGAACAGGGGAGAGAAAAGACTTTGCCTTCCATCACAGTAGGTTCACTGTGATGGATGTTTGTGTGAACTAAATTGTGTGTATGTCTAGGAATTGTCTTTGTTTGTATGGCTGTGGAAACGGAATTTCGTTTGAGCCTCACTGAGGCTCAAATGACAATAAATTGTACTGCCATTGGGACCTAATGTAGCTCTTAAATGAACATTTCAAACAAGTAGTGAGATGAGTAGTGAACAGAATAGAAGAGGAAATATTCCTATGGGGACATGCACTTGATTGACTGGCTGACGTCATATTCACCAAGCCAGAGCTACAATTATATGATGACGCAAGGAACTACAGATGCTGGTTTATTCCAGAGGAATTCCATGGGCAGGAACTGAACAAACTCATGTTAATGTAGACACAAAGTGTTAGAGAAACTCAGCGGGTCAGGCAGCATCTTTGGAGGACATATATAGGGAACATTTTGAGTTTGAAGGGGTATGACTCAAAAAGTTGCCTATCCATATCTTCTAGAGATTCTTCCTGATCTGTTGGGGGTAGTCCAGCACTTTGTGTCTACAATGACATGAGTGGAATTCCTCTGATCAGGCTGTAACAGGATTTAGGATTTGTCCCAGAACTGTGAACCGGAAATTTCACTGCCATAAAACTCACTCACTGACCTTTCAAAATGCTGAAACACCCTGAACAGTTGTGCCTTGTATGATATTAGTTAATAATTAAACATTTTCTTCATGTAACAATGTGTTCAATAAATAATCCAGGAGCATGAAGCAATCAAATCAAGAACTTTGTGACTTACAGCAAATATTCTGAGATAATAACATGAGGGGGTTTATGTCAATCAATTGTCAGGAGTATAATTTATACTTTATAAAAGAGTAAGTAAGTAAGTAAGTTTTATTTATATAGCACGTTTTAAGTCAACTCGCATTGACACCAAAGTGCTTTACATAAAATAGATAATAAGTTTCCATACAAACCATAGAAAAAGGTTAAAAAAATAAAGAAAATGGACACAACACATTATAGAGTTCAACACAAACGTCCCCCCACAGCAGAATCAAAAATGTCCACTGTAGGGAAAGGCACCAGAAAGTTAAGTCCTCTTCCTCTGTGAAACTCCCGCGGTCGGGGCCCATTTGTGGCCTTGCAGCCAGTCCGATAATTTTCAGGGCCCTCTTGCCGTGAAGATGGAACACCGGCGTCGGGTGAAACATTTCTCAGCGGCTTGGAAAGTCTGGATCGGCTGCCTCCTCCCCGGAGACCGGGGCACTCGTAGCCCTCAGGCCACGCCGGTTTGAGCTCCGACCCCGGCGATCTCGGATCCCAGGCTCCGCGGCGCTCCAAATCCAGTGCCGCCCGCGGCCGGACGCCCGCAGCCACAGCTCCGCGATGTTGGGAGTCGGTGGCCACAGCGCTCCGGAGCTTACCGCACGGCGACCCGGTAAGGCATCGCCCGCTCCGTGTTGGTATCCCAGCGCTGCGCCACTGCCACCGAAGCTGTAGTCCCGGCTGGTCCCGACAGGAAACGCCGCTCCATTCTCGATGGTAGGCCGCGAGGACGGGGCGAAGAAGCAGCTCGGAGGGATGCTGCCTCTCCGACCAGGTAGGGGACTAAGAAATAAAGTTTCCCCCTTCCCCACTCCCACCCACCACATAAAAGACCTCCAACTAACATTTTTTTAACAAGACTTAAAATTAAAAAAAAAGGTGAAGAGACGGACTATGGGCAGGCTGCCATACACAGACGGCGCCCACTCCTGCACATCCGCCATCTTCATTTAAGAGGGTTCATTTAAGACTTGTCAGGAAACTACAGGCAAGGCTGATCACCCTAACTGATAAAAGCCTGTTACAGATCAAATGCTGTGTCATTGGAGCTTTAAACAGGCTGTGGAAAACATCTTGCCTGGTACCTGTCCCAAAGAAGACCCATCCCACTCTCCACAATGACTACAGACCAGTAGCGCTCACTTCACATATAATGAAGACATTTGAGAGACTTGTCCTTTCCTACATCAGGACTAGTGTGTCAAATCAAATGGATCTTTTACAGTTTGCATATCAGCCTAACATCAGTGTCGATGATGCCCTCATTTACATGCTGCAGAGGGTGTACACACATTTGGACACTACTGATGCATCTGTAAGGATTACATTTTTTGACTTCTCAAGCGCCTTCAACACAATTCAGCCCCGACTGCTAGGGGAGAAGATGGAGAAGATGAAAGTGGATCCATCACTGGTACTGTGGTGTTTGGATTACCTTTCCCTCAGACCACAGTACGTGCACCTACAGAACAGTGTCTCGGGCACCATCTTGAGCAGCACAGGGGCTCCACAAGGAACTGTGCTGGCTCCGTTCCTGTTTACCATCTACACAGCGGATCTCCAATATAACACCAACAGCTGCTTTTTGCAGAATTTTTCGGATGACACAGCTGTTGTCGGCCTCATTAAAGGGGGCGATGAGGAGGAGTATAGAGACATAATAAGTAACTTTGTGGAGTGGAGTGCACACAATAACCTCCATCTTAACACCAAAAAACCCAAGGAGATAGTTGTGGACTTCAGGAGGGGGAGGAGGAGCACTCAAGCAACACCAATCACCATTAAGGGCACTGAGGTGGAGGTGGTCGCTAACCACAGGTACCTTGGGGTGCAGCTTGACAGTGAGCTGAATTGGAAGTGTCATATGGAGGCGGTGTACAGGAAGGGACAAAGCCGACTGTATTTTTTAAGGAGGCTGAGGTCATTTAACATCTGCCAACCCCTACTGTGCAGTGTCTACCATTCAGTGGTGGCCAGTGCTCTGTTTTTTGCTGTGGCCTGTTGGGGAGATGGCGCCCGCATAGCGGACAAAAACAGACTGGACAAGCTAATCAGGAAGGCCGGCTCAGTGGTCGGGGCTGAGCAACGAACGGTCCAGCAGGTGGCAGAGGCCAGAACTCTGAACAAACTGGGTTCAATAATGACCAACCCCACTCACCCACTCCATGCCCTGAAGGTGATCAAGAGCAGCATCTTCAGTCAGAGGCTGATTGCACCAATGTGCAAAACTGAGAGACATAGGAAGTCCTGTTTACCAGCTGCTATAAGGTTATATAATGCGCATAAATAACTGCACTTTTTTTTTAAATTAATTGTATTTTAACTTGTATTTTAACTTGTATTTTAACTTGTATTTTAACTTGTTAAGTATGGAAGCCATTTGAGGAAATGTGTGGTGTTATGTCTGTCTTGAAGCTGTCGTGGCACTGTAATTTCCTGTAAAGGATTATTAAAGGTATAATCACAATCACAATGACACTGCAAGTCTATTTTTAAAGATCAATAGTTATAACCTTTATTTGTATTATAAAGAATAAATGACGGATTGATTTCAGTGGGATACCTCATGGTTCTCCCTGTAGTCTGGGGCAGGATCTGTGAACAACCACCTTGCCCTGAGGGCCCTATTGGGAGCCAGTTGGGCTGCAGCGTTGTATTAATGTACAAACATCCAACCACATGGTTGAAAGTGCAACCAGTGGGTTAGGTACCATAAGCTCAAAGACCCGACAAACTGCGCTCCATTTTTACATAAAACATAGAACGGTACAGCACAAGAACAACCCCTTTGGCCCACAAGTGTCTGTGCAAAACATGATGCCAAGACCAACTCTATCTGGCTGCACATATCCATCCATGTACTCACCTAAAAGTCTCTTAAACACCACATGGTCCTCAATTCCACTGGGCTAATTGGAGATGTTTTTGCACAGTGATGGCATAAATATTTCTCTATCACTCAAAACATTGGACCCAGAATGTGTTTAAGAAGGAACTGCAGATGCTGGAAGATAGACAAAAATGCTGGAGAAACTCAGAGGGTGAGGCAGCATCTATGGAGCGAAGGAAATAGGCAACGTCTCGGGTCGAAACCCTTCTTCGGACCCAGAATGTGAATTTGGTGGAAAACTCTCTACCCCACTGCTGGCAAAATATTGGAGAACAAGGCTAAGCCAGTGCAGACAAGCTTCGGGAGCAAAAAAAGGACTTTTCAGTCTTTATCAAAAATATTGCCCCATTTTTGACCAAACACTCTCTCTGAGCTTCTCATTGAGGCTTGAGTGCTTAATAATAATAATAATAATATATTTTATTGTTATTGCACATCAGTGCAACGAGATTTGGTATGCAGCTTCCAAACGATGTCAAAAAAAACAAAAAAAAACTGTGTGGCGTGACCATCTGAGGAAGACAGTCCAGGTGGGGTGGGGGGCACTCAGCAGGGCCGGTTCAGAGCCGCTATAGCTCTGGGAATGAAGCTGTTTCTGAATCTGGAGGTTCGGGCGTAGAAGGCCTTGTAACGTCTGCCGGAGGGAAGTAGTTCGAGCAGTCCATTACAAGGGTGTGAGGAGTCTTTATGGATGTTGACGGCCTTCCTGCGGCATCGTGTGTGGTAGATGCCCTCCAAGGCTGGTAGCTCTGTCCCAATAATCCTCTGCGCTCTGTGGACGACGCGCTGAAGAGCTCTCCTCTCCGCCTCTGTGCAGCTGAGATACCACACAGAGATGCCATACGTTAATATGCTCTCTGTGGTACAGCGGTAGAACATTGTCAGCAGCTGTTGGGGCAGACCATTCTTTTTTAATGTCCTCAGGAAGAACAGTTGTTGCTGTGCCTTCTTGACGAGCGCAGCGGTATTAGTGGACCATGTGAGGTCCTCTGAAATGTGAGTGCCCAGAAACTTACAGCTGGACACTCTCTCCACACTTTCCCCGTAAATGGAGATTGGGGCGTATTCTCCATTATGGGACCTCCTGAAGTCAATAATCAGCTCCTTGGTCTTGAAGGTGTTTAGTGATAAGTTGTTACGTGTGCACCAGTCCGCCAGGTTCTGCATCTCCGCTCTGTATTTTGTTTCTCTGCACCTCCGCTCTGTATTCAGCCCAATCACTGTTGTGTCGTCTGCAAACTTCACGATGGTGCTAGTGTTGAATGCAGGAACACAGTCGTGAGTGAAGAGGGAGTAGAGCATGGGGCTTAGTACACAGTCCTGTGGTGTGCCGGTGCTCAGGGTGATAGTGGAGGACAGGTGCGGCCCAGTCTCACTGCCTGCGGTCGCTTCGACAGAAAGTTCAGGATCCAATCGCATATCGGCGAGCTGAGGCCTAGCTGGTGGAGTTTGGTGGTGAGCTTGGTGGGGATGACCGTATTGAATGCAGAGCTATAGTCAATGAAGAGCATCCTCACGTACGTGCCATGTCTATCCAGGTGAGTCAGGACAGTGTGAAGAGCCATCTTGAAGATTTCAAGTCATCCTTGTGGAAACAAGGAACTGCAGGTGCTATTTACACAAAAGAACAAAGAATGCTTAAGTAACTCAGCTGGTTAGTCAGCATCTCTGGAGTAACATGGCTAGGTGATGTTTTGGACTAATTGTCGAGGAGGGGAATAATATGCCAGGGTTATCACATCAGTGGATGTGTTAAATCTGTACTTTGGTACCATAGGTTCTAAAACTTGTATAAGTAACTAAAGAAAATAATTTGTAATTGATGAATGAATGAATGTGTACAGTGACTGCAAGTATCACTGGACCCAAGTTTTAAAACTCTGGCTTGTGACTGTGGAAAAGCTATTGCCTCATATAAAACTTCATTTCTCTCAACTAGATGCAGTATAAGCGCCGTAAACCTCCAGCCACGAAAGTCTTCCTGAAATTACATTCAACCGCAGGCCAAGTGAAAGGATCATTCGTCATTGTGAAAAATGGACAAGAAAGGATTGGCTACGTCTGGGTTCCCTCAGAATAATAATCAAATATACACGCCAGCAGAGACAGTGAATATCACATTGATGCATGAAGAAAGCTGGTTATATGGGGATTGGGTTACTTTGAACTGTGGGGCTACTTTGTGGGATTATTATTGACCTAATGGAGAGGAGCTCAGGGTGAGGGCAATGGGCAGAAACTGTCCTGAGTTCATACGTAACAAAATCTAACCTTTCCTCTTTCTCACTCCTCCAGTCTGCCATCGATGGAAGCGTGGGCGAAAATGACGAAAATGTGGAGCGAGGCAACTGGTCCTCGAAAACCGACTACCTGCTCTCAGTGATCGGGTTCACTGTGGGTCTGGGCAACATCTGGAGATTCCCTTACCTGGCGTACAGGAACGGAGGAGGTACTGTTGAGGATTCACAATACATGAGAGGGAAAGGCAGAAGCAAAGGGAATGAGTATCGTACATTAGGAATACATAGGGAATAGTTATATTTAATAAACAAGGGGATGTTAATTATATCATATAACATTAATTGTATTAAGTAATAAAAGTGGGTCAACTACACCAAATAATAACGTAGATTCAACAATGTTGAACAAAGAGAAAATGCTTCAGTCTCAAGGCTTGAAACTGTACATCTTTAACGGAGATATGGGTGTGGAATTACGACAGTACTTTATACTCAGAGTGAGATATTTCAAAGGTAGACAAAAGTGCTGGAGAAACTCAGCAGGTGCGGCAGCATCTATGGAGCGAAGGAAATAGACAATGTTTCGGGCCAAAACCCTTCTTCAGACTGATGTAGGGTTGGGGGGGGAGGGCGGATGAAGAAAGGAAGAGGAGGAGCCAGAGGGCAGAGGGAGAGCTGAGAATGGGAGGAGACAGCAAGGGCTACCGGAAATTGGAGAAGTCAATGTTCAAGCCGCTGGGGTGCAGACATCCCAAGCGTAATATGAGGTGCTGCTCCTCCAATCTCCGGTGGTGCTCACTCTGGCCATGGAGGAGGCCCAGGACAGAAAGGTAGGATTTGGAATGGGAGGGGGAGTTGAAGTGCTGAGCCACCGTGAGATCAGGTTGGTTAATGCGGACCGAGCGGAGGTGTTCGGCGAAACGATCGCCAGGCCTATGCTTGGTCTCACCGATGTAGATCAGCTGACATCTAGTGCAGTGGATGCAATAGATGAGGTTGGAGGAGGTGCAGGTGAACCTCTGTCGCACCTGGAACGACTGTTTGGGTCCTTGAATGGAGTCGAGGGGGGAGGTAAAGCGACAAGTGGAGCATCTCCAGCAGTTACAAGGGAATGTGCCCGGGGAGGAGGGGGTGCGGATGCGAAGGGAAGAATTGACCAGAGAGTTACGGAGGGATCGGTCTTTGCGGAAAGCAGACAGGAGGGGAGGTGGGAAGATGTGGCGAGTGGTGGGGTCACGTTGGAGGTGGTGAAAATGACGGAGGACTATTTGTTTTATGTGACGGCTAGTGGGGTGGAAGGTGAGGGCTAGGGGGACTCTGCCCTTGTTCCGAGTGGGGGGATGGGGAGAGAGAGCAGTGTTGCGGGGTATTGAAGAGACCCTGGTGAGAGCCTTATCTATAGTTGGCGAGGGGAACCCCCGTTCCCTGAAGAATTAGGACATTTCCGATGCCCTGGTGTGGAACACCTCATCCTGGGAGCAGATGCGGCGTAGATGGAGGAATTGGGAGTAGGGGATGGAGTCCTTACAGGAAGCAGGGTGGGAAGAAGTGTAGTCTAGATAGCCATGGGAGTGAGTGGGTTTATAGTGGATGTCGGTCAGAAGTCTATCACCTGCGATGGAGATAGTGAGGTCAAGAAATGGTAGGGAAGTGTCGGAAATGGTCCAGGTGTATTTGAGTGTCGGATGGAAGTTAGTGGTGAAGTTGATGAAGTCAGTGAGTTGTGTGTGGGTGCAAGAGGTAGCACCAATGTAATTGTCGATGTAGCGGATGTAGAGGTCGGGGATGGGGCCCTGGTACGTCTCAAACAAGGATTGTTCGACGTACCCTACAAAGAGGCAGGCGTAGCTGGGGCCCATGCGCGTGCCCATAGCTACGCCTTGTATTTGGAGGAAATTGGAGGAGTCAAATGAAAAGTTATTAAGGGTAAGGATCAGCTCCGCTAGGCGGAGGAGAGTATCTATAGACGGGGATTGGTTGGTTTTCCGGTCGAGTCAGAACCGGAGGGCTTTGAGACCTTCCTGGTGTGGGATGGAGGTGTAGAGTGACTGGACGTCCATGGTGAAGATGAGTAGATGGAGGCCTAGAGAATGGAATGCCCGGAGACAACGGAGGGTGTCTGAAGTGTCTTGAACATAGGTCAGGAGGGATTTAACCTGGCGGGATAGGATGGTGTCGAGGTATATGGAAATAAGTTCGGTAGGGCACGAACAGGCAGAGACAATGGGTCTACCAGGACAGTCAGGTTTGTGGATTTTGGGGAGAAGGTAAAATCGGGCCATGCGGGGCTGGGGAACGATGAGGTTGGAGGCTTGGGAGGGCATGGAGCCGGAGTTGATGAAGTCAGTGATGGTGCTGGGGATAGTGGCCTGGTGCTCGCCAGTTGGGTCATGGTCCAGGGATAAGTAGGAGGTGGTGTCCGAGAGTTGGCGCGTGGTCTCAGCTTTGTAGAGACCAGCATGCCAGACTACCACGGCACCTCTCTTGTCGGCGGGTTTGATAACCCAGTCTGGGTTGTTGCGGAGTGAGTCGATGGCTGTACGTTCAAGTGGGGAGAGTTTAGAGTGAGACAGGGGAGTGGAGAAGTTGAGGCGGTTGATGTCCCGCTGGCAGTTTTGAATAAAAAGGTCTAAAGCCGGAAGATGGCCATGAGGGGGGGTCCAAGAGGAGGGGGTCTGTTGGAGACGGTTTGCGGGGTGAGTCGATGGCTGTACATTCAGGGGGGGAGATTTGCGGAGTGAGTCAATGGCTGTACGTTCACGGGGGAAGATATTTCAATCAGACAATATTTAAAATGAAAATCACCTGTTGAGCCTCAGTAGGTTGCCTTGATTAGAGGCTGGAATGTAGACTTTTCATTAGTTGAGGAATTCAGATCACAGCTGAATATGACACTGCCACCTGTAACTCTTTGTATTTTAAAAAAATGCCTCGTAAATCTTTAAATTTTGTTTCCGTCAGCTTAATACTATGCCTTCATAAGTATTTGACATTTTACTCCAGGAAAAAAATCTGACAGCGTTCATATTCTGACCTATCTGTATTATATACTTTTACAAAGACAGTGAAAATACACTAACAGTGAGATGCCACAGCTGTACAGTTGGCAATGCACATTGCTTTAGTGTATACTGACGACACAGTAACAAGGCAAGTTGTTTGTTTCTCACAATATCTCAAAGAACATCTCTAAGTAAAATGAAAATAACTTAAAACTGCTGCCATTCATTGTTCTACAATTAGTCAGGTATTAAACTCAATTCCTGGAATTCTTTCTATCTATCAAACAATATTTCACATACTACCGTTTTCATTTTACTTAAAGAGATACTATTTGTAGAGATTGCATGGGAAGTGAATAACTTACCTTGTTATTATGTCTTCAATGTATCTTAAAGCAAACTGTCCTCAAAAGATGACCTGTCAACAGTGCAACAGTCCATTGTAGTCATACCGTACAGAAGCAGGCCCTTCGGCTCAACTTAGCCATGCCAACTAAAATGGTTAATTTCATCACATTTGCCCAAGAGAGTTAAGAGAGTTCTTGGTTCTTGGTCCTCCAAAATATTACAAATGGAATTTAAACTGGAGGTGGAAGAGAGGTGGGGCAGGATAAAGCCTGCAATTAGTAGGTGAAACAGGTGAGGGTGGATTTTGATAGGCAGACAGTTGGACACAGGCCAGAGATGAAAATACAGATGATGTGAGACAAAAGGATTGAAGAATTGCAAATTGTGAATCTAGAGGAAAACATGTTTGCGGAAGGGGATGGACAGAGGACAAAACTAGTGTTCCCTTGAGTCTCTCATTGTGGTGGGAGCTCTTAGAAAGGACATCTCATCAGAGTTTCTCTGACAATGGATGAATGAATGAATGAATAAGTTTATTGGCCAAGTATTCACATACAAGAAATTTGCCTTGGTGCTCCGCCCGCAAGTGACAACATGACATACAGTGACAGTTAGGAATGACACATAAAACATTAAACATTAATA